>NW_027397072.1:43999594-44393386 GCF_003265705.2 Callorhinus ursinus
AGACGCTTAACTACTGAGCCACCCAGGCGCCCCTCTTACTCAACCTTTTATTTATTTAGGCTTTCAATGGATTGGATGAAGCCCACTTACATTGGGGAGGGCAATCTATTTTGCTTACTCTTCCAAATTTGAATGTTAATTTCATTCAGAAACACCCTTACAGACACACATAGACATATTGTTTACCCAAATATTGGTGCACCTTGTGGCTCAAGTCACACTGACACACAAAATGAACCATCATAGTGATCATATGGCTTAGAAACCTTGTTTTGCTAATGAGGCCCAGGTAGGATTGTAACTTGGCCACTGAAACAAGAAGTTGGGCAGCAGGTTTTCTACTTCCAGCTAGTGCTTGATCCATGAAACCACAGAAAAACTTTGTTTTTAGTATTATGGTCTCTGTGGGTTCAGAACTCTTGACCTCACAGATTCCACTTCTTTAGTGCTCACCCAGAGCTTGCTTCTTTGACAAAGCCTGTATTATGGACCAAGCAAGGGTGATGTGTTTTTTATCATCATCCAGTCATGAGTTCTAAAGCCTCAGGACTTTGCTTTCTGAATGAAAGTTATCATCTAATCTGTTTAGTATTAAGACCCTAAGGGTTTAGGAGCTTTTTTCAAAAATATATATTCCTAGTCCCTATGTCTAGTAGTTTGGTTTAAGTCTGATAGATCTTTCACATACCTTTCTTTTTTCTTTCTTTTCTTAAAAAAGATTATTTATTTGAGAGAGAGAGAGTGCATGTGCACTGGGTGGGGGAGGGAGGGAGAGGTGAGGGAGAATCTCAAGCACATTCCCCACCAAGCCCACGAGCCCAAGGTGGACTTGATCTTACAACCCTGAGACCATGACCTGAGACAAAATCAAGAGTTGGATGTTTAACTGGCTGAGCCACCCAGGCGCCCCAATATGTACCTTTCAAATGTACAAACAGATCAGGTCATTGCCTCTTACTGGACATATGGCTGGCTCCAATGAAAAACTTATGGGATTCATATGTAGACCTTGCTAAAGAAATGTTGGATCCCTAAAGCTTCAACATTTTAGCATTTTTGTTCAAAGTCCTATTATGCTTTCTCTGCCCTAAAGATGAATTATTTTCTTCCCTTATGTGCTCCTACAGCAGGTAAGAATAGATACATTCCTAGCAGTCGACTTAATAGTCAATGAACTCTACCTTCTGTCACAAGGATTCAATGCTAGAATTTTATCCCTAGTGGGATTCAGACATGACTGATTTCAGAGAACCTGATGTGATGGGCCTATCAGAAGTGGCTTAGCATGGAAACTGAGATGATGATTCTTGCTGTTTGGCAGAATTGGGGTGACTAGCAGAGCTATGGCAATAGTAGAGGTATTCTGGACCACATATGAGAATGCTTCTGTGGACCTTGAGTAAAACTTGAGGAAGAGGCTCTGTACAGACTGGGGAATGTGAGGCAGTAAAATTGTGGATGCAGTGCATTGAAATCAACTTAAAACTATTACAGGGGTGCCTGGGTGGCTCATTTGGTTAAGTGACTGCCTTTGGCTCAGGTCATGATCCCGGAGTCCTGGGATGCTGTTTCTCTCTCTCTCTCTCTCAAATAAATAAATAAAATCTTAAAAAAAAATCTTTAAAAAAAACTATTACAAATATTGGAAAAATGAAATAAAGATATATATGTGCATATGTATAAATATAGTGGATTTGCATCACATTGTCATTTAAATTGTACATAACAATCAGGGAGAGAGACATTTAAACAGTAGGGGTAAATTCACACATCTTTGTATTCAATGAAAATTTTCCTTAGAGTGCAGGGGAGATAAAGACATGAATCTGCTCTTTCCAAGTTGTTTTCTGTATTTACAGTGTGAGCATCTCACTCTGCTGAATATCATTTTACAATTCTCATATAAATCATATCCCCTAACCATAAACTGGCTACTTTAACTGGTACTCAAAGCCATCCTTTAGGGTTTATTTTATCTCTATGTTATCATTTCCTTATATAATGACTTTAGAAACTTACTCTAAAGTAAGATTCATCAACGCATGTGTGTGAACACATATGTCTCACAAGGTCCCTACATTCCAAGGACTTCCTATCTAGTTGCAGGAAACCAGCACATAAAACATTTAAATAACAACAGAAGTGTTAATATGTTCCATGAAGGGAAATGTTGTCAGAATGCCCTGTTGAAGTTCAGATGATAGTGAGAATTGCTATTGCTGTGCTTATCAGAAAAGGCCACTATGGAGGAGTCTATCACATAAACAGGTATTGCTTTATCTCTACTGTGTAATATGCAACTTATATGTTAATTTGCTTTGTGTTTTAATCTGAACTTTACTTACAGTGTTTTAGAAGCTGCCATGTATCATGCATTGTTCTAGTTTCTTTTTTTTTTTTAAAGATTTTATTTATTTAAGAGAGAGAGAATGAGAGATAGCACGAGAGGGAAGAGGGTCAGAGGGAGAAGCAGACTCCCTGCTGAGCAGGGAGCCAGATGTGGGACTCGATCCCAGGACTCCAGGATCATGACCTGAGCCGAAGGCAGTCGCTTAACCAACTGAGCCACCCAGGCGCCCTGTTCTAGTTTCTTTGTAGATAACAAATAAGTGCTATTAGGCAAATTTATTATTATTATTATCCTCTATGGTACTTTATTCTCACTTTATTCTCACAGAGTCTCACAGAGACTCTGCAAAACTCTCCTCTGGCCTTTGTCAAGTTAGAAGTGAGATTATGCATAGGTGGAAGCAGAATAGCTGACTGCCTGTGCCTTGTAGTTTATAATGCCTAGAATGATATTTATACCCCCAAAAAGACCCCAGCTACTTCCACAACTATGATCTCAATTCATTCTCAGAATGCTCATTAGTGATTTTCCCCTTATTATAGAGCTTTTTCTGATCTATTTACTGATCTGATATAAAACAGTGTCATAGTTATTTACACCTCAAAGTGAAGGAACGATCTGACAAGTTGTCTTGGAATGGATGATAAAAACAAGAGTTGAAGAGTTAGGAGTAGTTGGTGGTAGGTATGATCTGACTTTGCTAAGGGAGGAACAGGAAAGAAAGAGTAAATTTGGGACTTAGCTCTAAAAATTCTTTTCTCTTGCTTTACATTTACCAAGAATTCCCTTTCTTAAAAACAAATGCAGTTAGACTTTTCAATGGATACAACTTAAAAAACCCTGAGAGATAGCCTGCAATAAAATAATAAATGTCAAGAAGATGATGGATCCATGAGGAGCCCTGAATCCAAATGGTACCACATTCCATTTATCTGAAATGATTCATAGTCAGGATTTCCAGACTGTAACAGGTGGCTACTTTTAAATACAGCTGCTAAATGTCATACCTGCAGATGGTTCATCAGTAGAACATGTAAAAAACATCTTAATTATATATTATGAAGTCTTTTCATAAAAAATTAAAAGATAGGCATTCATTATACTTGTTTGAGTTATATCACTGAGTACAGATGCTGTTATGAGTTAGCTGGTGCTTTAATCAAAACAAGTATCAGTGGATCAATTTAATGATATGAAAGTTCTGACTTAGGTTGGAAAGTTTCTGGCAATGCAAATTTCTTAGTTTCCTGATTTATGCATCAAAGGAGAGGGCTCTCCTTCACCAGAATCCCACATCGGTATGTGTTAGAGTAAAGAAAGAGATACTCAGCTAGTCATCTTTAAATAGAAGCATTTCAGATTGGCTTGGAATGCTCCTGGAGGCATATCACACCTGAAGCTAAAACTGGAAACGTTTCATGCCTCACATGGACTTTGGAATCATTGTGGCTGATTTATAAAAGAACAGAGGTAATTCATGCACACATACACTTTCTAGTCAAATGATTTTTTGTTTTACTATATCTAGCCAACTTATACAATAGACGTTGCTGGAATGACTTACTACTACCACTCAAAGATGGAGATTTAATTCAATTTAGCATATTAAAAAAGTGTCAGACTCTCAATGTGATTCCCCATAGAGATAGCTTACCAAATGTTTTGAATCTCTGCAAATCCTCCAGAATTATATATGGCCCCAGATGATATCAATAGTGTATTTGTTAAATTATTATTCTCATTACCTGATATATTCATATCCCACTTCATCATAATGATGAATGGATGTTCAAAGCCTGCCTATAATACTGTGTTAAATTCTCTAGATCCACTGACTTATCTGAAAAATGAGGGGAAAATGAAAGCTGTGCTATTGTTTAGAGGTGTATGTGTGTGTGTGTTGTATCTTTAGACATATTTTCATAAACTGAAAGTGCCATTTAAATGCAAGGTTTACTGTGATTGGTTTTGACATAAAATCAAATCTAAGGGAACTTCCTTAGAGCTCTGAGCAAGCTGATTTGCAAGCAGGAAGCTCAGAATCAACCCTGCCAGGAATTAAGAGCAAATGCCTGGAAATTTCTCTAAGGGAAGTTCTATTATTTCTTTCTTGTCCTCCTATTTTTAGTTAAAATGAGAAAGCAAACAGAACACTGCATTTTTAATTATGATGATATAAACAATATAATGACATTAAAAAATAAAACAGTGTAAAATCTAAAAATAAAAAGTAGAAGTACTCCAACCTCATCATTCCCACCTCCAGCAGTACCACTGTATAGTGTTTCTTGTATATCCTCCTTGTAACTTTCTTTGCAAAAACAAGCACATATATTTACATATCTATCGACATATATTTATAAATCTTTCCTTTACACATACAGTAGGATGCCTTACCAGAAGAAATGCATGCCAGAATTTAAATTTGTATTTTTTAGTCTTATTTGCCAAGAGAAGTACTAGCTATTTCCCCATATTAACATAAACAGATAATCACCTTATAATCACAAAGAGTGGGTGGATGTACTGTGAACTGATTATCCAAGGAATTGGGGTATAGTAAGACTTCTTATACCTTGAAGCTACCCCACTACTACTTTAGTAGTTATGGAACCAGATTGGTTTTCTAGGTCTATGAGGTGGCAAATTCTGGATCCTGTTACAGTACAGCCCTCTGAGGTCCAGCTGGTACTTGGGGGGCTTGCAGTGAATTTTAGAGAAAAGAGCTAGACTATAACCACTCAACTTGGGGAAGTCAGGCTTATCACTGTTGAGGAAGAGAGATTGACATGTGTTCATAGTGGTCTTATATAAGCAAGCTTTGTCTGTTGAATCATGTTTGTTCAGACTTAAAGTAAGATAATAGTGAAGTAAATGAACCCATGTTTTCACTGTCTAACCCCTACAGACCAAATTAGCCCAAGTATTTTTAGGACTTCTATGTGGGGAGAAATAGAGAGTAGCACAGGCATTCCAAAGGGAAATCCTAGACTTCGTGCTAATAGGATATGTGAAGGATTGTACCATTAACTAACAAAAATAAGATTTCAACTTCTCTCTTATGGGCAACTCTATCTATCGTGAATGTAAGTAACAACAGGCATCTGTTTATTCTGACCTATTGCTAATTCTCTTAACTAAGTACATACATTTTAGCTTTAAAAGTTAAAATTTCTGTTCATGTTTGTGCAGCAAATTTGGGATTCTATTCTTTTTTTTTAATTAACATAATGTATTGTTTGTTTCAGGGGTACAGATCTGTGATTCATCAGTCTTACACAATTTACAGTGCTCACCATAGCATATACCCTCCCTGATGTCCATCACCCAGCCACCCCATCCCTCCCACTCCCCTCCACTCCTATTCTCTTCAGATCATTACAAGTTTCTTTTCTTACTTCAGATATCTCCAGTATCTTCTCACACTAGCACATGCACATCCATACTTCTTTATTCTCAATTGCTGCATAATCTTCACATTGCATAAAAGTATCATGAATTACTTTTGAAAATTCCTGATTGTCATTTAGATTGTTTTTGGTTCTTTGTGAATACAAACAATGCTACAATGGCCACGCCCATACATGTATTTATGTTAATGTAATCCACAGACTAAATTCCCAGCAGATGAATCCTTGAGCAAAGAGAATGCATTTTCAATTTGATAGCTATTGTCAAATGGCACTCAAATCATGGTATCCATTTATACAACTAGCAATGATATATGAAAGTCAGGATTTCTTGTAAGTAGTACCACATTGCAGATGTGGTCTCAAAGTTCTGAATAATGTTACTTAAGGTCAAGACTACCCATCTCAAAACACCAACACTCCCACCCCTCCATAGCACTGATCCTAGTCAATTCTTTCTGCACTGTGAAGAGATTAAGTGGACATTTTCTCCTTTCATTTTTATCTCTGAGGGACAAATTTAGTCCCAAAGTATATTTTTCCTATGAAAGCAGCTTCTGGGTTTTTTTTTGAGCACCTTACACTCACAGTTTTGCAGGCGCAAATGTTAAGGAGGTGTGTGGTATACCTGCTGATTCATACCTCCGTTTGAGAAAACCACCTCAAAGCAGTCTAAAGTGCTGGCCCAGTCTACTTGCACCCCACCCCATTCTTCCCCACTCCCCCTTAACACATCCACACACAAATGCTGCTCACACCTTCTCATCTGTGGCATCTCAAGTTAATCCTGCCGATTCATTTACTTATCACGTAGGCATGAGATAATGACATCACTAAGAAAGAAACATTTATTAAAAGGGAGGTAATACATTTCCAGAGGCTAAATTAGCAGGGGAAGAGGAGAGTTTCAGAATACTTGCACAGAAAAAACTTTTATTCTTTGAGATTAAATTTCGCCGAAATGACCTCTCTTCTGTCAAAATCCATCCAGATTTAGCTGCTTCAGACATGATTATTGTTCATGTCACATACTTTCTTTTCCACCTGGAATCTGCCCCTTTCACTTGATGGTAATCAAAAGAATAGCTATCCTATGTGTAGAAGACCATATAAAAGAGATTTGCAAAAACACTGCTGCTCTTGCTGTTTAAGATCTTAAGGGTGAATCTGCAATGAAGACCATTTTTTTACCTTCTGTCTTTGACTTGACCTATTTGGCATCATTATAGTGCACTGAAATTCTTACCACAATGCTCTACCAGAACCCAGGAGTTCGATGGCTGATGTTTGAAGTCCTGCTACATCTTTTTTTTTTTAAGATTTTATTTGTTTATTTAAGAGAGAGAGCATAAGCAGGGGGGAAGGGTAGAGGGAGAGGGAGAAGCAGACTCCCCACTGAGCAGGGAACCCAACGCAGGACTCAATTCCAGGACCCTGGGATCATGATCTGAGCTGAAGGCAGGTGTTTTACCAACTGAGCTGCACAGGTGCCCTAAAGTCCTGCTATATATTTACTGTATCTAGGATATTAGGGAGTTATTTCATCCATGGTCAGACAAAATTTTGTTGAACAAGACAGACAAGTTTTCTCTCATGTGAAATTTATACTAGAGGAGTAAGGGCATAACACTAATGAGTAATTAATGCAGTTTTACATAGTGAAAAGAACATGAAAATAAAATAGGATAATATAATACTTTGGTCCAGTCTGTGTAGACAACCACATTAGCGTGGTAAGAGAAGGCATCTTTGAAAAGGTATCATTTGAGCTGACACCAGAGTGATGAGGCAATTGAACCACATGGGAAAATGAATACCAAGTAAATAAAACACATCTAAGTTGGAAATGAGATTGGTATATATTTTTTAAATTACTTTTAACCACATCCTCGCCCACCAACACTTGCTACTTATTGTCTTTTGATACTAGCCATTCTGACAGGTATAAGGTGATATCTCATTGTGGTTTTGATTTGCATTTCCCTGATGATGAGTGAAGTTGAGCATCTCTTAAATGTCCAGTTCAACATCCAGTATGATGAGCGGTGGTGAAAGGGAGATGGCACGTTAGAAGGTCAGAAGAATAGTTGGGTCAGCACATAGAGGACCACAGTAAGGTGGGTGGACATTAGCCATTATGAATACACGTTCATAATATTGTCAGCTCCAACTGGAACAGTCTGGTAAAAACCTGCATATTCTCTTGCCTTACAATATTTTTAGGCTATATTCCTTATGATTAATATGCAAGCTTTCTGTCTTTTCAGGTTCATATGACCTATTTATTCTGAACATGGGATCTAATCCAAGTGAAGTTTTGGTACCATTGTGATGACAGAAATTTAATCCATCTGGAAAGTCTTTATATTCATTGGCTGATACCATGGAGCACAATATGCCAAGAATCTATCAAAAATTAAAAATTTTTGATGATACCTCTGAAAACAATTTTTCTCTGAAGTCTTTAATTTGCTAAAGAGCAAATTAGAAGATTCATATCTCCACTCTTTGTTGCCATTTTATCATGAAATATGTATTGCTAGGGAAAGAGTAAGGACTGAACTGGAAAGTTATTGTCAAATGTTATCCAAGGTGAAAAGTTATACTCACTTCAGTCAAAAGACACTCCATTGAGCTAGGTTTGAGCCACTGGTCTCTTCCCATGATGTTAGTCATCATCATATGGTCAATAAATTATGTATAATCTTTCGAGGCAGTTCTTTCTTGATCCTTTCTATATTATTTCAGGCCCCTAGGAGCACAGAGTAATAAATATAAAATTACTAAGTGGCCTGTTCTCTGCCACCTTCTGCTGAGTACTTGTCACTCTTTACTTCTCACTGCTTATATTATGGTCACCATTAATAATATCCTAATGGGTGAATATCCTATATAAAAGGAAGATACATATCATATCTTTTCATAATGTTTAGAAAACTACAAAAGTGTAGAAAACCAAACTGACTACTTAATGTTTATCAGACATTCTCTAAAGAAAATGCAGGGGTACCTGGGTAGCTCAGTCGTTAAGTGTCTGCCTTCAGCTCAGGTCATGATCCCAGGGTTCTGGGATCGAGCCCCGCATCTGGCTCCCTGCTCCCCAGGAAGCCTGGTTCTCCCTTTCCCACTCCCCCTGCTTGTGTTCCCTCTCTCACTGTGTCTCTCTCTGTCAGATAAATAAGTAAAATCTTAAAAAAAAAAAAAGAAAATGCACATATTCTAGCAGAGGTTGATGCCTTTCTCCATATACATGTCCTTCTAAACTACTGAGTTTACCAACAATTACATAGTATTTTCAAGAGGCTGATGGCATCCCACCTTATGCCTTTGTTACTCCCTTCTCTACCTAAGCCTCATTTCTGTCACCATAGGATCTTTCTCCATTGCAGTCAATCACAATTTAGAAATTCACAAATGTAAGGGAGTTAATACTGCAGAAATCAATAGTCACCCAATAAGGAATGGAAATCACTCAAATATCTGGCTGTTGGCTCCATGTTAACTCTGGCAATGGGGGGTAACTTGGCCATGAGTCAGCAGGCTAAAGTGCTATTTGCTAAAGAAGAGCTCAGATCCAAGCCCCAATTCAAGTGGTGGAGAAATAGATCACACACTTCGCCTTTTAATGAAGGGAACTACAAAATCACATGGCAAAGAGACATGCGTACAGGGATATGATCAATTTGTGGCCATTTTTTACCATATGTCATACTATTAGGGCAATAATAAGATAAAATGTTTAATAAAAATGATAGCAAGCACCATTTTCCTCATTTTTACTTTAATAAGAATAATTTTCATTTTTACTGTTGTGTATGGTATTGGTTGTAGGATAAAATATTCTCTCTAAAATATCTCCCTGATAATTTAAAATTCTCTTTTTCCTTCTAAGACTACTGTTTCTAAATCTAACTACTTAATTTATCTTAGTCTTCCTTCTATTTCACTAAATGTGGGTATCTAGTTGGTTTCTTCCTTTGCCTTTTTCCTACATAGGTTTTCTTGAAGGGTCCTCATTTACCGTAAGGCTTCAAATGCCTTATTTATAAATTAATTTCCAAATATTCATCCTATTCCAGATATACTCTAATATCTAATTTTCAAAACTACTTGATAGACATTTCTGTTTTTATAATATTCTATTAATTAAAATTGAACAAATCCCAAAACATGTTCATTTACCTTATCCACTTTGTTTTGGGTCATTATTTCCAGATGCTGTTATTTAAACTTTATTCATATTATTTTCTCTTCCACTGTAGAGGCTATTTTTTCTGTCCCTTTCATATACAATTTCACCTATTAAGAAGTGATCAAAGGATCTACTTTGGGCATTGTTGGAATAGATAGTCAATGGAGCTGACTTACTTTAGAACAATGTATGAGCTCCTGAAATTGAACCCAGAAATGCCCTGGTCCAAATCCTCACCAATATTTTCATAGTCAACCTTCCTTTCATTTATTGGTAATACCCTAATGTCTTTCAAATAATAGCTGTCCCAACTTTTTCCCTCTAAATTAGTAGGAGTCCATTTCTGTTGTTTTTAACCTAAGAATTCTGGCTGACTTAACAACTGGTACTAAACAAGTGGAACAGTCTTTGAGGAACAGTCCTCAAAGACAATATAGATATTTTCTATAGGTTGGGATTTAAAAATAGGTGAAATGCAATGAAAATCCTATTTATATAGTGAGGCTAGGAAAGTGACTGTCTGTGATAAATGACTCTTACTTGTGTGAACCTAAAATAAGTTCATCATTAAAGGTTAAGACTGAGAGGGTAAGGTAAGTGCTCCCATTCCACCAATTTAAAGGAAATAAGGAATTAAAAAAACAAAACAAGAAAGAATGGTTTTCTAAATGGCATTGAATAACTGGGCAAGAAAAACAAACTTTAACTTCCTTGCCTCAGGTCAGAACTGAAACTGGGAAAGTATGTGACATTACTGAAATAATTTTATTCCTTATAACTACAGGCTGGCACTCCCAAAAACCAAGGTCACAGAGTCATTCTGTGGGTTAATGAATTACAACTCCAGCTGAATGCACAACATTGTCAAATCTCTTACATGGAAGTTGAGATCCTGATTTTTTAAAAAAGTTATAACCTAATAATTGTAATCAGAATTTCTTGGAGGACCCAGAGGACTTCTGAAATGCTGTCCAAAAGAGCTGCCTTGCTTGAGGAAGTCATGACCCTCTTTTCATTACTGTTCACTTGGAAACAAAAATTTGCATTCAAAACTGTATTCAGAGTAAAAGGAGAATCAAAGTTATATCCAAGAAGAAATACAGTTATTTACTAATATGTATTATTAAATATAATGGAGGATTGATTTAGTGGATACTTAATCAAGAAAGTAAGGGCATTATTTTTAATCAGGTTCAATTTATTGAGATATCTGCACTCATAAGACATTCTGTATTAAATAAGGTGTTGCATTTGGCTGTTTTTTTTTTTAACATCTTGCTAAATTTGCCAATGAAACTTCAATTTAGAGCTAACCTATGTTAGTGACTTATAAGGTCAGAGAAAATTTGGCATAATATAAGCAAAGATATTTAAATGTTTGTGAAATAGAAGTATTGTGCTTCCTGCTTTCCTATATTTCTCTTTACTGTGTTATCTTACAGTGCTTCATAAGACCTTTATTTTCCTTATCATCAGGAATAAATTGATACGGTAAACATGAAAATGTTTAGAAAACAACTTATAACTGTTTTCTACTGACCAGAAATATTGGCAGGAAGGTTTACAGTTAAAATTGGATACCTCTTCTCAGTGGAACTGAGGGGAGTTTAGGATTGTGGAATGGAAGTGGAAGCAATTAACTTCTAGAAGCAAAATGGACCTTATCAGCATTATAGGCCTAGCTGATGATGGAATGTGGTCATGCTGTTTACAGATATGATCAAGTAAACATATCTTTGGAAATAGGTTGATCTATAGAGATCTCTAACTGAAGTTGTCATATCATAAATGACTGAGGAAAGATACCAACAGACAGCCTATAAAGGTTTTACTTAATTTACTCATCTAAAACTACTTTGGCTACAACATTCACATAATTCCAAGAGCTGAGTACGTTCACAGATACTAAGGCTTGAATGAACTTAGTGTTTGTTGCTTACAGTCAGTGAACCTTATTTGACATAATCACACTATACACCATTTTTAGCTGAAAAGATACTTTCTCACTCTCATCTGATGATTTCCAGTTGGTCATTTGATGAATTAGCTATTTATAGGGTCTCCTTCCAAAGAGTCTGAATAGGAATTGAGGAGCGGTCTATTCCACTACAGAATTATCAAGTAAGAAGGACATCATTTGCCTTAGAAGCCAGAGAATCCTAGTATATAGAGGAAAAAGCTTAGATCTTAGATTTCCGTAAAAATAAGTATAGTTATGTGCAAAAGATGAATATTAAACTGCACATACAATCGGGAAACTGCCAACATTTATTGCTGCTCTTCTAGGTACTGGGGAATGAACAAAGAAAAATACTTAGTTTCACTATGAGGCAGTAGTATTGCTGACAGTGAGGACTATTTACTATTAGTAGCATATTACCATATGCACTATAACTGTTATGTGTAATATGAGTATGTGCCAAATTAATTTTGAAAATTTTTATTTGATTATAAATCTAAACACTGCTCCCTGTGTTCAGTTTTCTGTTGCTAGACTGGAATGATCACCTGATCACACTATAAAAAACAGAAAAGAACATTGAATGTAACATTTTATAAATGTTTGCTGAAAGCAATATGCCTTTTTTTCCCCTCCCTTAGCATAGGCATCAGAGGCAGTTTTCATTTTTTTAAATCCTAAGTAGAGTTCTAAGCTGAAGGCTCTGGAGGAGATGAGGAGGGAGAAGACATAAGGGAAGTTCCATATCTCATTGGCCTAGTATAGCTGGGTACAGGTATATTTGAGATGGGGCCCTGAAGGCCACAGTAGGTTGGGTGGGATTTGACTGAGGCCAAGAAATATTAAGGTTGGACTCATATGTAAAGAAAAAATGAAAGGGATCAAAGCTGAGAAGTCAAACCTGTTGTCAAATCCAAGGGGAAAACAACTGAGATTAGACAAACAGGTCAAAAGTTTAAGGGAAAGTAAGTTTCATTTATCAAACATTCTGAATGTCTGCAGTGTTCTTGGTGTCTGAAGATAACTACTTTGAAGTGTTTATAGCCTAGTGGGAGAGACATACACATAAATAGGTCATTATAACACAACCAAGGGAATTTAATCTTAGAAAATGGAACATAGTATTGCACAAGGTCATTTAAGGCAGCTGGAGTGGAGGAAACCAAAAGCTTTCTGGGAAAAAAAAAAAGCTCAAGCTGAGACTTAAGGAATATATATAGGAGTTAGATAAATAACTGATACCTGTGTGATAAATTTGGGGACATTCCAGGAAGGAGAGTTAGGATACCCAGAAGAATGAAGTCAAGACTGAGCACAAAGAATGCTAAAAATTATAGGCAGGTAAGTGCTGCTAGACTGAAGTGCAAAAGAATATATAGCAAGAGTTGATGTTGGAGATGGTGGAGGTCAGAGGATGTGGGTAGAAGAAGGTGATGCTGTATGCCATGTTGAGCAAATTAGATAAAATCTTGTAGGTGATAGGTAACCATTGAAAATTTGGGGAGGTTTTGTTAGAAGATAAATAATTTTCTTTGATCTAGGACTGCCTTTAAATAAGTGTCCCTTGCTTATTTCTTTGTCCCTTACTACTTTCCACTGAATGTAAATGGGAGTTTATCTAATTTATGATTCTGAGGGAAAACATCTGATTCTGAAGTTATCTTTTGGATATGCCTGCCTTCTAAGAAGGTGTCTTCTGATTTGCCCTTCTAGTGGGTGGTTCAGCTTAGAAGAAGAAGCTTTGACACTATGGAGGAGAACTATTCACCCCATTGTGCCTCTGGGCAGAATTGTCTACCTAATTTAGAGTAGAGTGTTAGCCTGCCCTTTTACTCTGGATATGAAGCCACGTTCTACAGTCAGCTGTTCTATAATAAAGCTAACATTTTGATCTCTAACTAATTTGTTTCAACACAGGTGGGGAAGAAAAACAGTTGTGATATCCAAGTGGAAATATCTGGTTAAATTTGGGTATATGAGCCCAAGAGCCCACAGGAGATGATTTGGTTGGGAGGTGGTAAGTGAAATCCGGAGAATGAGCGAAGTTACTCAGAAATACATAGGGTATGAGAGGAACAATGAATAAGGACAAACAATGGACAAAAACAACATTTATATGACATGTGACAAAACATGATCTCACTTAGGATACAAAGATCTATAGGAGAGGGAAAACCAAGAGATTGTCACCTAAGCAAAGGGAGCAATAGTTTTAAGAAAAGAGGTATAACCAAAGATATCAAAATTTATACTAACAAAAGTCATGTTCATTAACAAAAATATTGAAAAATTAATTGAATGTAATAATGAGTACCTCACTAGTGGTATTTTAGAGTAGTTTTAATTTTTGATTAAAGATGACATAACCAGACTCCAAAAGAATGCAAGCTATAATGAAAAATCAATCCAATTATATTAAAATTAAGAACATTTATTTATTCATTCAAACAAATAAAACAAAACATAATAAACAAAAAGGCCAAGCTCATGCATAACAGAGAATGGATTGGTGGTTGCCAGAGGAGAGGGCGTTGTGGGGTAGGAGAAATGTGTCAAGAAGTACCAACTTCCAGTTATAAAATAAGTATGTCATGGGGATATAACATAGAGCATAGTGTCTATAGTTAATAATACTCTAGCATATTTGAAAGTTGCCAAGAGAGTGAATCTTAAAAGTTTTAATCATAAGAAAAAAATTTCCAACTGCGTAGGG
Source organism: Callorhinus ursinus (assembly GCF_003265705.2). Lineage (NCBI taxonomy): Eukaryota > Metazoa > Chordata > Mammalia > Carnivora > Otariidae > Callorhinus > Callorhinus ursinus. The sequence continues at coordinate 44,014,220 of NW_027397072.1, forward strand.
TAATGGATGGTAACTGAATTTATTGTGATGATCATTTCTCAGTACACACAAATATCAAACCATTATGTTGTATATCTGGAACTAATATGTTATATGTCAATGACACCGCATTTTTAAAAATAAAACTTTTGTTCATTAAAATGTGTCATAAAGAAAGTGAAAAGATAGGCCACACTCTGACAAAAGATACCTGTAGCACCTATAGCTAATAAAGACTTAGTATCCAATATACATAGAATGTATATCCTCATCAACAACAACAAAAAACATGACTCATGGGAAAAAATGTGAGCATTTAATTACATAAGAGAAAATATGAATAGTGGATAAACATATGAAAAGATGGTGAAACTTACTAGTAACCAGGGAAATGCAAGTTAAACTCAAATTAACATACAAAAACAAAAAATTTAATGACTGATGAAATTAAATGTTGACTGGGATACTTAGCAAATTAGTAACTCTCATTCCCTGATGATAGAAGTGTAGACTGATAAAATCCTTTTGGAAACATTTTGGGCTTTCTAGCAAAGCTAAATATATGCACAAGTCCTGTGATCCAGCATTTCAACTCACAGGTGTCTCAGTATCTAGAACAAATCTTGTACAAGAAGATATGTTTAGAAAGGTTATATCAGCATTTTTTTGGTAATGGAAAAATGTATAATCATAATTTCTTTTAATGAACTGATAAAAATGATATACCTCACATAAAAATCATAGCTACACATGTCAACATGAAATTAAACATTGTGATAATGTTAAAATCAAGAACAAGCACAGTTACATAACACAATAAGATGAAAGCTAAGCAAAATATGACAATGCATTACTTAGGGATACATACACAGGTGGTACAACTATAAAGGAATATCAGGGAATTATTCACTTAAGGGTGGGCACCTGATGGAGGAAGGGGTTTGGATGATGTTATGATGGTTGAGAGACATAGAGGGGCTTCTTGGGCGCAAGTGATGTAATGTTTATTGATCTAGGTACAGAGGTGTTCACTTTATTTTTCTTCAAAATGTACTTGTGTATTTCATAATTTAAAGAAAAATCCTGAATGAAGATAAATAGGATGTTAGAAGGAGGTAATTGCTTTGCAACATCTTGAATTTATTAAAAGAAATATTTTTAGAAAAGTCACAGTAAATGAGGCTACTATATTTTGCAATCAGACAGATGAGATATTTTGGAATGAAATAGCTCCTGCTATAAAACAGTTAGAAATGCAAATACAACAACATTATTTTACATGTACAGCTGAGCTTGCAAAAGAAGTCAAGAAAAATTCATGGAGACCTAAAACAAAGCTGCAACTGAAATCTAGAGTGATAAGCACAATAGAGCCAGAACTACTGTTCTACTAACACTAGATTGGAATGGTTGCTACAGGGACAGGAGACACGTCAATGAACCAATACAAGAAGGGGTGGTGGAAATGAGAATCTTGCATCAAGTTGGAACTCTCAAAAAGCTACATATTTCGGGGTGCCTGGGTGGCTGAGTCAGTTAAGTATCCAACTTTTGATTTCAGCTCAGGTCATGATCTCAGGGTCATGAGATTGAGCCCTGTGTTTTGCTGTACCCTGGACTTGGAGCCTGCTTAAGATTCCCTCTCTCTCTTCCTCTGCCTCTACAACCCCCCCCCACCCAACTCACATGTGTGCACTCTCTTTCTCAAAAAAGAAAAATGAAACATAAAAAAAATAGAATTAAAAAATAATGAAAAAACTACATATCTCAGTGAAAGTCTGAATGAGGGGAAGGAACAATAACAAAACAAAACAAAAATACTCTGAAATATAATTTCTTTGTCTCTGCCTTGAGTCAGGATGGGACAATTATATCAAAGAATTTTACTCTAAAGAGAACAGAGATTTGGCTTGAGCAAAACCAATAAGCAGTAAAGAAAATAGTGTTATAATACATTATTTACCCTTCCCTAGGCCCAGGTGATTTTATGTGTAGGCTCTAGCAAATGATCAAGCGATACATATAACCTCAATTTCATACAAGTTGTTTCAGAAAAGAAAAATATGATAGTCTCAACAGATGCAGAAAATGTGTTGTCTGAAGTCCAGCATTTCTTTGTATTTTCAAACTCTCAAAAACCACGAATTAAATAAAAACCTCTTAATTTGATAAATGCTGTGTAACACAACCCACAACCTATTCAATGAAAAATAATACATTTGCCATATATCAGAAACAAAACTTGGAATGCTATTTTTTTATTACCATATGGTTCATATTTCCTTTATATTATAATTCAAGGGGAAATAAGGATATGAGCTTTAGGAGAGAAAAATAAAATTGTTAATAATTTCAGGCAGTATGATCATCCACGTAGAAAATCTAACAGAATCTACATCAAGCCAGGAATTTTCAGTGTTCTGAAATCCAAGCCAAGTGTTTCAAAAAGAGAATGATCAACGGAATCTAATACTGGTAGGTCAAGTGAATGAAGTATAAACAATGAATGTTTGATTTGGCATTGTGCACACGATTGTTATCCTGGATAAGATGAATTTATGTGGAATGTTAGGAAGAAAGGCAAGTGTATATACTGAGTTTTTTCAATTCTCTCAAGGAGTGCTGTGTTAAAGAGAAATCAACTGTGAAAGCAGGTAGAAGGAATATGAATTTTGTATTTTTTAAAGATGAAGAGTGATCTGACATAGGAAATAATCCTGGGGATGGGGCAGGGAAACTTGAGATATAAAAGAAAGAAGAGCAAATAGCAGTGAAGTCCTTGTGTTGTCACAAGAAGATGACATTCATTTTAACAGGAGTTAATGTGGACTTTATACATTCAAATATATAGTTGTTAACTTTGGAAAAGGCAAGGGGGGATAGGGTTGGGGAAGAGTGTACAGGGGAGCTCAAATATCTGAACTATTTTAATTACTAGTCTTAAAAAATTGGAAGAGAATAAAATGGGGTTATGGGCACATGTGTGGAAGTATCTTCCTTGAGTTGACAAAAGGGAAAGAGAAACAGAATTAACAGGTGGAAGTACAAAAAGTGGTTAGATCCTTTCTAATACACTGATAGCTAACAAACACATAAAAAGATGCTCAACATCACTCATCATCAGGGAAATACAAATCAAAACCACAATGAGATACCACCTCACACCTGTCAGAATGGCTAAAATTAATAACAGAGGAAACAACAGGTATTGGTGAGGATGTCAAGAAAGGGGAACCCTCTTACACTGTTGAAGGGAATGCAAACAGATGAAGTCACTCCAGAAAACAGTATGGCGGTTCTTCAAAAAGTTAAAAATAGAACTAGCCTGTGATCCAGCAATTGCACTACTAGGTATTTACCTAAAGGGTACAAAAATATCGATTTGAAGGGTCACATGCACCCAATGTTTATAGCAGCATTATCAACATGAGCCAAACTATGGAAAGAGCCCAAATGTCCATCAACTGATGAATAGATAAAGAAGTGGTATATACACAGTAGAATATTACTCAGCCATCAAAAAGAATGGAATCTTGCCATTTGCAAGATGTGGGTGGAGCTAGAGTGTATTATGCCAAGTGAAATAAGTCGGTCAGAGAAAGACAAATACCATATTACTTCACTCACATGTGTAATTTAAGAAACAAAACAGATGAACATAGGGGATGGGGAAAAAAAGGGGGGGAACCAATCATAAGAGACTCTTAACTATGGAGAACAAACTGACGGTTGATGGAGGGAGGTGTGCAGGGAATGGGCTAAATGGGTGATGGGTTTTAAGGAGGGCCCTTGTTGTGATTAGCACTGGGTGTTACATGTAAGCAATGAATCACTAAATTCTATATCAGAAACCAATTTTACCACATATGTTAACCAAATAGAATTTTTAAAAAACCTTGCAATCAAAATAAATAAATAAATGAGTAAATAAATAAATAAGCAAACTCCTTCTTTTGCCCATCCAGTAGGAATCATGGTCCTCTGAGAGTAAGATGTGGAAAAGCTGGATAGGAGACTTTTGAATACAGTCATCAAAGTTTAAGTAACATGAATTTGTAGTGACATGGATCAACTTTGTTGATGCTTTTTCCCAGCAGTATCAATGAGGGAGCAATGAGGTGTTGGGGTCGAGTTGCAATTCTGCTGATGAGCTCCACAGTGAATGAAGGTATTGAGATGAAGGAGTGAGGGGAAGAAACTAGGTCATGCACTTCTCTGAGTAACAGAGCAGCACTCACTAGATTACCTTATGTGAGAACATTAATTAGTGACATACCAGCTAGGACACAAGCATGCAAAATTACACGGAATTCTAAGTACAATTTTACCCTTATATTTATAATGTAGGTTTTAATTCTCCTTTAATTATTAAGATAAAAATGCTCAATATTGTAAGCACATAAGGATCCCCCAATACATCTGAGAATTATGAAGTCTGCATTTCTTCTAGTTCTCTTGTTCCAGTTTCCTTCTTCCAGTGAATTTTCAATCTTAGAATTGTAGGTATTTCTCCCACGAATGGCAGGTTGCAAATAAATTGCACCTTTGGAATTATGCGTGTAACGGCCTTAATGGTTATTGTTCTTTTTCTGGGGTGTTTTGTTCTTTATAGACTTCATCCTGATTTCTTTATTCTATCTAAGTGCTACTGACATAAAGCAGTTGCATGAATAAGACTTTCAAATGTTTAGCTTAACTGAGGAGGACTGCTGTGGAAGAAACACTTAGAATCGATTAATAAATATAATTACTATAAAAAATCCATCTGCCATTTCCTCCAGTGGGAAATGATCACTGGCTCTGTCCAGAGCTACTTTTGCGCCTAGGGAGAGAATAAAGGATATAATTCATTAAGCTCTTTACCAAACAGAGGACCCCCCCAAATCAAACCTCTGCCTAAAGAACTTTAATCATTTGCAGCTGATTTAACATGACATATTTTATAAAACATAATCAAAGTTTTATGCGGGGATCCCTCCTTCTACTTTTCTCTCAAAGAAGAATGGGCAGTATTAAAATTTATTCTCCCATAGTCCAGAACAAACATGCATACATCATGATATTCATTTCTTTCTTTGAATATATGTGAATTTATGTATGTGCATGTGTGTAAAAATTTTTTAATGTGATCAATATATTCATACCATTTGTCAATGTTTAGGGATTGACTTGGGTTTTGTGGTTTAATGATGTATTATGAATATCTTTCCATGTCAGATTTATATCAGCTTATTGTAATGATGACAGTAGCATTCTATAATGTGGTATATAATACTTTCTTTAACAACTTAGTAATTAAGGGGTTTCCCCCCCTAAAATTTTGCTAATTACAAACATGGCTGCAAATAACGTCCTTGAAAATATATTTGTGAAGGTTTATGCAACACTATCATGATTGGATAAGGGACCAAGTGGGTGGGGCTTGGTCTTTGACTGCCCCCAGCTTCAATCAAAGGAGCACCATTTCTTCGTGTTTTACACATTGGACTTCCATAGAAGCTAGTTGATAAAACGTTGTTACAGATTTAAAAATATGTAATATTTAATACATAATAAACAATAAAAATGAAAGTTAAACAACTTCATTATAACAGAAAATCTTTTATCTTCATGTTAAATGGGTAAGAACAGGACTGTACTGAAGAGATTTCTATGCTTTCCTCAGGTGTGTCCCATAGACTTTAGGGAGTCTTAATACCTTTATTATTTCATAGTTGCCTGCTTATTTGTTTTTGTGATACTTTGTATAAAGTCTCCATTTACCATTTTTCCCAATTTGGATGAAGACTTTCCCAATCTCAGGTAACACTACATTCTGCTGTCAGATGTGATCAGAATCTGGAAGCATTGAAATAATCTCAACTGTAGAACTTTTAGAACCAACCATCTCACTGTAGTAGGAAAGGGAATCCATCCTTGAAGCTCACATAAATGCATTTTGACACACTTGGATACCACATGTGAGGTTTACCTCTATGTGTTGTGTGTGTGTGTGTGTGTGTGTGTGTGTGTGTGTGTTATAGTTAAATATGCACAGAAGGCCTTTTGGTTAACAATACTAAGTGATTTTAGATATAAAGCTATTCTCTCTTGGTCCTAGCATCACACTTTTTGAATTTGTGGACTTTACCTTAAAGGTTTCCCCAACTATTTTTAATTGTATCTGACAGTGGTATTGAAAAAAATGCAGGCAGAATTGGGCTGCAAGCATACCTGCCATGGAAAACAACAAAAAACTGGTTCTTAGCTTCCCTTTGCTAACTCTGCCTTGACTATGTCCAGATCATTCTCCCTTCAGTTGTTTTAAAATATAGCCTTTGCCATCAAATACCAACTTGGTAGTACTTCAGTATATAAGCAATTACTAAAAGCCACAGAATAATGTGAAGTCACCTGGCCTGTTCTTAGATCTCAGAACATGTTTTATCTGCTCAGTATTGTGTGGTTCTTGATGTGGGAAAAAAAGACAGGAAAAAACTTATTAAATTTCCTACTACTTACAGCCCATTGACAAGTCCTTGAAACAGGCAGAATGACATTCCTCTAGGGGCTCAGTTGCCTTCATGTTAACACTTTGCTGAGGGCAAAAGGCAATCTTAGTTCAACCCCCAGGGTCCTGTAAGTCTACTTTATTTTTTTTATTATGTTCAATTAGCCAACATATATCATTAATTTTTGATGTAGTGTTCAATGATTTTTTAGTTGCATATAACACCCAGTGCTCATCACCACATGTGCCCTCCTTAATACCCATCACTGGGTTACCCTATCCCCCCACACCCCTCCCTTCTCTAACCCCTAGTTTGTTTCCCAGAGTTCAGAGTCTTTCATGATTTGTCTGCCTCTCTGATTTCCTCCCATTCAGTTTTCCCTCCCTTCCCCTGTGGTCCTCCACACTATTCCTTATGTTCCACATATGAGTGACACCATATGATAATTGTCTTTCTCTGCTTGACTTATTTCACTTAGCATAATCCCCTCCAGTTCCATCCATGTCAATGCAAATGGTGGGTATTCATCCTTTCTGATGGCTGAGTAATAGTCCATTGTATATATGAACCACATCTTCTTTATCCATTCATCTGCTGAAGGACATCTAGGCTCCTTCCATAGTTTGGCTATTGTGGACATTGCTGCTGTGAACATTGGGGTGTATGTGCCCCTTCTTTTCACTACATCTGTGTCTTTGGGGTAAATACCTAGTAACGCAATTGCTGGGTCATAGGGTAGCTCTATTTTTAATGTCTTGAGGAACCTTCATACTGTTTTCCAGAGTGGCTGCACCAGCTTGCATTCCCACCAACAGTGTAAGAGGGTTCCCCTTTCTCCACATCCTCGCCAACACTTGTTGTTTTCTGTCTTGTTAATTTTTGCCATTCTAACTGGTGTAAGGTGGTATCTCATTGTGGTTTTGATTTGTATTTCCCTGATGGCTAGTGATGTTGAACATTTTTTCATGTGTCTTTTGGCCATTTTTTATGTCTTCTTTGGAGAAGTGTCTCTTCTCATGACTAAGGTTTTATTAGATGGTAATAAATGATCTTTCCCAACAATAGCTAGCCCCTTCAGGATCCTGGAAACCTTTTTTCCAAAATACCTGGGAGGCTTATGCTATCCCTAACCCCCTCCCAACTTGGAAGTCTGTAATGGGCCACTCCTCATGACCCCAGTGCAGCTCTTCCTGCCCACGGGTCCTGACCCTGTGCTTTAATAAAATCACTTTTTTGCACCAAGGACATCTCAAGAATTCTTTCTTGGCCATCGGCTTCGAATCCTAATGTCTTTCCTACATCAGTTCTTAAATCCAAACTCTCTTTCATATAAATAGCAAGTGTGTTGCACACATCACAACACAGTTCTCTCTCTGTTTGCTTCAGTCTGTGCTTATCCCAGTATGCGGAACTCGGGCTTAAGGAGCAAGGGACACATTCTCTCAGGGAAGGGAATAGTTTGACATCATTTACTACTAATAAGTAGTGAATTAATCATAATTCACTAGGGTAAAGTTCTGTCCTAAAAGCTGTCTTGGATTTCAAGTGAGAAGCCCTGTTTTCTAGCTAAGAGTTGGCCTCTTTCCAACTGTGAAACTTTTGAGTTTTCTTCTCTGGAATGAGAATCTTCCTATGCTCTTGCCTCAAAGAACTATATAATATGGCACTCAGTGAATGCTTTGTAAGCATGGAAGTGGTCTAGAAACAGAGGTGGATTTTCTTTTTTCCTTTAGAAAAATTTTTCCATCCTACCATGTTCCTTGGAATAGTAGTTTGACATGTTTTAGTCATCAGAGATTTACAGTTCTCATTCTTCATTCTTTAAAATGGCCATTTCTGTTAAGGCTTAAATAATCTTATATAGACAAATGAAGGCATTCATGCCTCCAAGGAATTGTTTTCCCTTAACCTTGGTTTAGGAGGGGCTGTCATCAAGCAAGTTCTTATCAGATGGGCAATGAGAACCCATCTATAAGAGGAAGGGATTTGTGACAGAAATATAAGAAATGTCAATCTAATTATATCAAAGTCCAGCCCACAGGCTTAACAACTCCAAAATCTAGCCCAGTGTCAGGCATAAAATAGGCATTTGAATAGTCCTGAGCTGTAAGCTAAATAAAAAGATGATCAAGTCATGGATTCTGTCATTGGGAAGCTCTAAATGCGGTCAGGACAACTAACACATGGAAATATAAGATGTATAGTGGCTATTATAATATTGGTATAGATCTATATGATGTGATACAGTAGAGAGAAATGTGACAAATGTTAAGGGAGCAGAAAAGAATAATTGATTGTCTCTGCCTGCTGAAGTTAGACAAATGTTCACCAAGGGTCATAGTCATTCCTTGGACCAGCTGTGGGTCACCTAATGACCTTAAAATGCTGACTGTAGCTTCTCCACATACCCTCATATTCTTTCTCTCCAGACAGGAAAAGAAAAGAACAAAGACGATTCAAGATTCTGCATAGCAACATTTGGAATGGTAAGTTTACAAGGAAATGCTTTTCTTATATGTTGGAAAAAAAATATAAGTCCCAGATCAGCTACCTAGTCTGTCCTTGGGGATGTACATGTTCTCAGCAAGTTATTCCTATTACTTGAAAGAAATACCACAAGGACGACAACACTCCTTCCAGTTTATCAGTGCTGATCAGTGTGCTTAACTGTCCATTGATTTGCTGACAGCCTGTAATAAAAACTGTTAAATCTACCCCATGGCTTGAAAGGGAAAAAATGTCTACATTATCTTTTTCAGTCTTGAAGGGAATACATTTTAAAAGTATAAACTTTAGACACCAATAAGCTTTACAAGGTCATAGTCTGGCTGCATATGCAATGTGTTGTGAGCTTAATTGAGAAGAACCCACCCACAAAAATATTTATGACTAAAATTTTAAAAAGAAATAATTGTCAATGACAATTCATTTTCAGTTCTTTTTCTTAAAGCTTTTATTAAAATTTCAGTTAGCATTCGTGTAATATTAGTTTCAGGTGTACAATATCACCATCTTCAACACTTCCATACAACCCCTGGTGCTCATCACAAGTGCACTCCTTCATCCCCATCACCTGTTAAACCATCGCCCCCACCCCCCCTCCTCTCTGGTAACCATCAGTTTATTATCTATAGTTAAGAGTCTGTTTCTTGGTTTGCCTCTCTCACTCTTTTTTTTCCCTCTGATTATTTGTTTTGTTTCTTAAATTCCACATATGAGTGAAATCATATGGTATTTTTCTTTCTCTGACTTACTTAGCATAACACTCTTTAGCTCCATCCAGGTCATTGCAAATAGCAAGATTTCATTCATTTTCAGTTCTTGGAGTTAAACATTGCCACTCTCAATTCTTTTTTCTTTTTTTAAAAGCAAGATGGGAAGAAATGCATTAATTAAATCTTTTAAAGGGAATAAACTTACGTGTTCACCTAACATTTATGATCAGAGACAATCTTCTCTCCATTATAGTTCTGTGACAGGTCAAAAACCTTTTTTTTCTCTCCATTTTTTTCCAAAGCATCTTTATGGTGCCTTCATTTTAGTACACATCCCAAAAATATGAATACTATTATTAAATAAATGGCAGGTATAACAGGTGACATGTACAAGAATGTTCATAACAATACTGTTCATAAGAGTAAACATTTAAAAAGAAAGAGAAACAATCTGAACACCTCTTAATAGAAAAGTAAATAAATGAAGTTTATTATATGCACACAATCGAATATTATACAGCATTAAGGATGAATAAGCCATCAATGTACATGGCAGTATGGATAAATATTAACAATATACAAAAAAGAAATCTCAAAATATTGCATATACCTTAATGCTCTTTTTCTAAAGTTAAAAAAATGAAAGTAAGAAATAAATTTAGGGACACATACATATGCAATGAGAAACTTATACAAAGGAATGTAAGGGAAAGATAAACATGGGTTTGGGGTGATTGTTCTCTTGGATAAGTAGGGGAAGATGAGGGATAGGTTGCTGAAGGAGTATCATATGGTTAAATAAAGATTTTTGTAAAGCTCTAAGCTTTTGTTTTGAGTGGTGAGTTCTAATAGCCAATTAACTGAATAAACAAAAAAACTTAAATACCCATTATGAGTGGGTTGTGAATGAAGATTATAGTTGATTTAATTCTGTGACCTGAGATAAATACACACTAAATAAAAGTGACCCTCACATCCAATCTGACGCTGTCTTGAGCAGAATTTAAGCTAGACTCTAGCACCAAGTATTTTATAGCTGATTCTAAATGGATATAGCTAATGGTACTTCAAGTACTTGCCTGATCAGAGTGTTTTTCAATCTAACTAGTGTTATTTCTTTAGGTTTTTGTTTCCCTATTTCTTCTTTAACCTATGTTTTCTTTCATTGCTATAAAGTGATTGCACTAATGGTATCAGGCTTCCTGAGGCAGTAAACAGAGTCTGATCTCAGGTTACCTTGGGCTTGCTGACACACACTTAACCTCTCTAGTGCTCACTGTCCTGATGTTTCCTAGCTTATAACAGCACAGTTCTCTGATGTAACTTCTCATCCACTTCCCATAATTTGTCAACTCAGGAGTGTTTTTGTTCCAGTTATAACTGTGTCTAAAATAATCTATCATCAGTCTCAGCCTCATTTCTAACCTGGGGTCTAGAATCTTATCCATTGTATTGCCAGTTTTGTTACTGAGTAGGCTTGTGAATTCTAGGATTAAACTTTGGTGCTAAACATGGGTTTTGGGGGGAATCCAAGCCCTTAATAGTTCTACCATGTTGTTCACTCCCTACTCCTTCCTGCCAACATGATACAGTGCATTTCTAGTATAGCATTAGACATTTTATAATTTGACACCAACAAATTATTTAAAATCTTATTTCACAAGATTTACCAAGATGAAAGATTTTCTCTAGCCAGGTTAAACTCATCAGCTCCAAAGCCAAATTATAATTTTCTTTCTTTGTTTGGACTGTTCCTTGAATGCTTTTTACTCTGAACAGCTGAGTATCTCCATCAGTTACTCAAGAAATACCTGTTGGTTTACACCTGTGTTCAATGCATTAATTCATTCAATGAAATATATATTTTATACTTACTATGTTTTAGGCACAAGAATATAGCAGTTAACCAAACACAGTCCTTCCTCTCCAGAAAAATACACCCAGGGAAGGGATAATTAAAAATAAGTTTATAATGTGTTGGATGTTATTAAGTGCTATAGAGAAAAATCTAATGGGATAAAGTGGGGGAAAAAGGAGGAGAGTGCTATTTTAGATAGAAAGGCCAAACTTCTTTAATAAGGGTAAATTGACAGACATGAATGAAACAAAAATGAACATACACAAATACAAGGGGAGAAGTTTCCAGGCAAGAAAAAAACAACTGGGAAGGCCCTGAGATAAGAGTGGTCATTGTACTTGAGAACAAGGAAGGAAATGATGAGTGAGAGGAAGGGTTGTTTGGGGAATCAGCTATTACAGCATAAAGAGTGATGTGGTAAGACAGCTCCTTCCCACTCCACACTACTACCTGGGAAGGACAGGTAGATATCTGCTCACTGAAAAAGAAAAGGAAAGGAGGAAGGAAGGAAGGGAAGAAGGGAGGAAAGAAAAAAGGAAGGAAAGAAGAAAAAAAGAGAAAAAAGAAGAAAAAAGATTAGTTTGTTCTCATATAGAAATGATAATTCAAATGAACCTGAAATTCTTGAGTCATATCTTTACCTGCTACCCCTTTTAAAACCTCTTCACATTTTTCATGGCTTCTGGCATTTAATGTTTTTATGATTTAACCCTTATCCTTTATATTATAGAAATTAACCAGGATATGTGTAAGTCAACTTCATTAGCTCTAGTAGCTTTCTTCTGGATTCTTAAGGATTTTGTATATATAGAACTGTGTCACCTTCAAATAGAGAAAGTTTTACTTCTTTCTTTCCAATTTGCATGCTTTTTAGTTTTCTTACCTAATTACTGTGGCTAATATTTCTGATAGAATATTGAATAGCAGTGGTAAGAAAATGAATACTTGCCTTGTTCCTGATCTTAGGAGGAAAGTTTTAGTATTTCACCATTGACTATGATGGTAGCTATGGGTTTTTAACAAAGGCCTTTGTAATGTTCTAGTTACCATTTATTCATAATTTTCTGAGCACTTTAATCATGAAAGGATGCTAGATTTTCTCAAATGCTTTTTGAGCCAATAGAGATGATTATGTGAATTTTTCCTTTATTCTATGATGTGGTATGGTATTACACTGATTGATTTGCTTATGTTGAACCACCTTTGCATTCCTAGGATAAATCTATATTTATGAAGATTTTGGTTTTTCGGTATTTTTGTTTTTGTTTTGTGGAGGAGACTTTGGCTTAAATATCAGGGTACTTCTGGTCTTACAGAATGAATCAGAAAGTGTTTCCTTTTTGATTTTTTGGTAAAGGTTTAGAAGGATTAATAATAATTCCTCTTTAAAAGTTTGGTAGAATTCACCAGTGAAGCCAACTGTTCCTGGATTTTTCTCTGTTGGGAGGTTTTGATTACTGATTTAATCTCTTTACTTGAAATAGGTCTGTTAAGATTTTCTATTTTGTCTTCATCATTTTGGGTAATTTGTGTGCTTCAGGAATTTGTTTATTTCATATAAACTACCTAATTTGTTGGTATGCAATAATTCATAACATTCTCTTATAATCCTTTCTATTTCTATGAGGTCAATAGTAATGTCTCCACTTTTATTTCTGATTTTAGTTCTTTGTGTTTTCTCTTTTCAATTTTTAATCTTTATAGCTAAAGGTTTTTTGATTTTGTCGATATTTTCAAAGAATCAAACTGATTTCATTAATTCTCTCTGTTGTTCTTCTATTTCATAACTTTCTGGTCTAATTTTTATTTCCTTCCTTTTGCTAGCTTTGGGTTTAGTTTAAAATGTTTAGTTTAATTTCCACATATTGGTGAACTTTACAGTTTTATTTCTGTTACTGATTTCCAGTCTCATTCCTTTGTGTTTAGAGAAGATACTTTGTGTGATTTCAATCTTTTTAATCATAGAGACTTTTTTTGTTTCATAGTATATGATCTGTCCTGGAGAATGTTTCATGTGCACTTGAGAATAATATGCATCCTGCTGTTTTGAGTGTAATATTCTATATGTCTGTTAGGTCTAGTCAGTTTATAGTGTTGCTCAAGTATTATATTCCCTATGGATTTTCTGTTTAGATTTCATATCCATTATCAAAAGTGGGGTATTGAAGTCTCTATTATTATAGAATTATCTCTCACTTCCCTTAATGTTGTCAATGTTTGCTTCCTATATTTTGAACTCTTTTGTTTGCTACTTATATGTTTAAAATTGTTATATATTTTTTGATGAATTTACCCTTTAACGAATATATAATACCCTCCTTTGTCTCCTTAACATATTAATAATTTTTGTTTTAAATTTCCATTCTAACTCCAGTATGTCTACCATATATTTGAGACTCGTTCTGATGCTTGTTCTGTCTCTTCAAACTGTGCTTTTTACCTCTTACTGTGCTTTACAAATTTTATTGTTGATAGCAAGACATCATGCACTGGGTAAAATGAACTGCAGTAAACAAGCATTTAGTAATGTTAGTAATGTGAGGTAGTGTTCTGTAGTCCTATGAGTAGGTCTTAGTCATTTAGAGAAACTGCATCTTGTACTATGAACTTTACAAGTTCTTCTCAGTTTTTTCCTCTCTGTAGGTGGGACACAATGGCTAGAGTGGCTGGAGTTGAGCATTGCCCTTTTTCCAGGTCAGCTAGGCTCTGATAAAAGCCAAATAGTTTAGGCTCTTGTGAAGTACTCTCTCTTGAGGGCAGGCTTTTTAAGAATAGAATACTTGGACATATTCCAAAATGGCTCCTTCTTTCCTCCTTCTGCTGGAAGAACAAGGGGATTTTTCTCTAATATTCTTTGTGGAACCTGGTTGAGATCCTAGAAGTAAAAGTCATAAAAGTGTAAGAGTCTCCTTATGACTGGGTCTCCCTGGAGTTTTAAACTTAGATTTGTCCACACTGAACCTCTCACAATTCAATTACAGTTCAGGTTTTTCTACCCCCATACTGGTTCTTCCAGAGGTTTCTGCTCAGGGGTTTCTGCTCCAATAAGTTTTGAAACTCTGTATTCACCTCTCTCTCCAACTCTGGAGGCTGTGGTTTATCCTATGACTTCATTCCTCTGAGAGATCTTAGAAGAATTTTTGATTTTTCAATTTATTCAGCTTTTTATTTTTTTAAAGGCAGAGTGACAACTTCTAAGCACCTGACACGCTGGACCAGAAACCAGGAGTCCTCTTTTGTCTTTAATCACAGTTTTTGACTTAAAGCCTATTTGACCAATATTAGTATAACCACCCCAGTTCATTTTTGGTCACTATTTGCTTGGAATATTATTTTCCATCCTTTCACTGTCAACCCATTTCTGTCTTTGATCTAACATGAGTCTCTTCTAGACAGTATATAGTTGGATTATGGTTTTTAAATCCATTCTGCCAATTTTTGCCTTTTGTTTGAAGAGTTTATTCCATTTATTTTTAAAGTATTTTTTGATAAGGAAAGACATACTCCTGCCCTTTTGCTATATATTTTCTGTCTTATAGGTTTTTTGTTCCTCATTTCTTCCATTACTGTATTCTTCTGTGTTTAAGTGATTTTTTTAGTGTGCCATTTTGATTTGCTTCTCATTTATTTTTTAAGATTGTATTTATTTTTTGACAGAGAGAGAGAGACAGCATAAAGGGAACACAAGCAGGGGGAGTGAGAGAGGGAGAAGCAGGCTTCCCACTGAGCAGGAAGCCCAATGTAGTACTCAATCCCAGGACCCTGGGCTCATGACCTGAGCCAAAGGCAAGATGCTTAACAACTGAGCTACCCAGGTGCCCCAATTTGCTTCTCATCTTTAATGTATATTCTTAGATATATTCACAGTCATCATGATGATTATAAATAACATCTTAAATTTATTAAAAATCTGGTTTAATTTTGTATTAACTAAGCTTACTACCATGCAAAAACTGCTCTTTACAGCTCTATTATTTCTCCCTTTATGTTGTTATTGTCACAAATTACATCTTTATACGTTGTATGCCCATTAATATAGATACATAATTGTTTTTATGTATTTGTGTTTTATCCATAGGAAAAAAAAGAGTTACAAATAAAAAATACAGTAACATGGGTTTTTACACTTTTTCTATATATTTAATTCTATGATTGCTTTGTTTTGCATGCCTTCCAATTACTATCTTCTGATGCTTCATCTCAGCTTGCAAATTCCCTTCAACATTTCTCATAAGGTAGTCCTGCTAGTGACAGACTCCAACTTTTATCTGGGAATGTCTTAATTTCTCCTTCACTTATGAAGCAAGGAGAGTTTTGCTGGATATGGACTTTTTGATTGATAGTGTTTTCATTTAGCACTTCAAAAATACCAACCCTCTCCCTTCTGGCCTCCATGATTTCTAGAATATTGCTGTTAATTTTTATTGAGGATCACTTTTAATTATCAATTCTCTTTTGCTGTTTTCAAGATTTGTTCTTTGTCTTTAGCTTTCAACAATTTAATTATAATGCATTTTTGTGTGGATCTCTGAGTTTATCCTTCTTGGAATCCACTGAGTTTCTTGAATGTGAAGATTCATGAATTTTTGTCCATATTGGGAAGTTTTATTTCTTTAAATATTCTTTTTGCCCCCTTTTCTCTCTCCACTCATTCAGGACACCTGTAATGAATATTTTGGTAGACTTATGGTGTCCCAAAGGTCCCATTTTTTTCCATTCTTTTCTCTTATTGCTCCTCAGATTAGATACCTTCAATTGAATTCAAGTCTATATTCAAGTTTACTGATTCTTTAATGTGCTGACATTTGCTATTAAAATGTGATGAGTTTTTCATTTCAGTTATCCTTTTAAGCACCAACATTTCTGTTTGGGTCCTTTTTATAAATGTTACATTTTATTGGTATTCTTTATTTGTTCATACACTGTTCTGATTCCCTTTAGTTATTTGAGCATATTTAAGATAATTGATTTAAAGTATCTAATAAATGCAGTCTCTAGACTTCCTCAGGGACAGTTTCTGTTAATTTTTACTGTGATTGGGCCACATTTCCTGTTCATATATATATATATATATGTGTGTGTGTGTGTGTGTGTGTGTGTGTGTGTGTGTGTGTATGCTTTATATATTGTTGTTGCTGTTGAAAATTGGACATTTTGCATATTATAATGTAGTAATTCTGAAAATCAGATTCTTCCCCCTCCTTGGGGTTTGTTTTTGTCACTTGCTGTGGTTGTAGCTCTTTGTTGTTTAGTAATTTTTCTAAACTGGTTTTGTCAAGTCTCTGTTCTTTGCCATGTATAGCCTCTTCAGTCTCTTTTCCTTTAGCTTACACTCAGCTAGTGTTCAGAGAGAGAGAGAAATAACCTCCCAGTTCTTCACACATTGGCACTGTGGTAGAGCACTCTTCAACTTGGGCAGGCAGTTTACAACTCTGTCTTAACCTTCCCTTCTTGTATGCACTGAGGCTAGCAATCGGGATCACTAGTGGAGAAGGCTTGGGGTCCTCTTGGGATTTTTTAAGCACACATCCTGCCATGGCCATGCATATGACTTTCATTTCTTTCTTTCTTTCTTTCTTTCTTTCTTTTTTTTACCAAAGGGGAGGGATTTTAATGTGTCAAGTTTTATGCATTTTGGTAATAAACCTTAAGAAGGCAAAACCAACTATTCAATATAACCCATTATGCCCTAAAATAAAACTATAATACCTTACTAAAGATAAAAAAAATATTTTCCAAAAGAAAATAATTCAGTCCTTGATCATGCTTATTTATTCAGAGTACCAGTAATTTCAGTTAACTCCTTCATTTTTCCTGCTAATCTTATGTTGTACAGAGAATATACACATTTTTATATTATCACATCATCAATATCTCAGGCCAATAATAATGTGAATACAACCAGTTTATAACAAACACAAAGTCAAAAATCTTAAAATTGGTATCATCAAAGTGAGGCCATCTTGTGTTTATAAAGTGCAAGACTCCTTAACATTTATAATTACATAGATGAAACACTTTTTAAAGGAAGCTGGATGTTTTGATTTTACTGTTTATAGACATTAGATTGTACAGATTTATATTTTCCCACCATATTTAATGATACTTTTTTCATTAATTGGTCTTCCAGAGCAGTATTAGTTGTTATAATTGATTATTTTGGTTATTCAGTATAGTTAGTGCTTATAGTTTAGCTTTTTTCACCATATTTATACTGCATGTGACTTTCTAAATGTCCCAGTGTACATGAATCCTTTGAATGCCCTAATTTCCCAAAGATTCCGTCCCAGCTCTTCATCCCAGGCATCAGACACTATTGTTTGCCTCAATTATAATTTCTTTCCCCAGGTTGTTGTGAATTGGGTGTTTGACTTATAGTGTTTTGGAGGACCATCTTCTGCTTTTCTGTCAGGGGTCATGTCTGAAACTTGAGAAGAAAAAACAGAACATGTACTTGTCTTAGCTCTCCAGGCAGCCCCCTTCAGGCAATCTTTCAGGCAGTTAGAACAAACACAATTTTTTTTTTAAATAAATAAGGTCTGTTCTCCTCCCTCTGCTCCCTCAAGACGGGAGGACCAGAGGTTCACACTGGGAATGTGGGCAACAGTCATCAGGACAACCACTGAACCAGGGAGGGAGTAGGGCACAGGCAAATAAAAATGCTACAAAAGTTCCTTAATATTTTAAGTTGTCTTTCTCTTGATTCACCATTCACTTGGTTACATTAAACCTTCATGTGATTGTTTTTCCTGGGTTCTAACAAAGTTGATAGTGATCATTTTTGCTTGATTTTTCCAAGTTTCTGTGAAAGGGCAAGCCCCTTGGGAGTTACCTAATTTACCATTTTAGCTGATGTTCATTTTTAACACATCAGTTTTTGTTCTTCATATTAATCTCTCTCTCTTTTTTACTTTTTTTCTGAGTTCTAAGAGAATTGCTCAAGCTAAGTAATGACTTTTTAAAATTTTTTATTTTAGTTTCAATCTTGTAATTATTCCTTTTAGTAGGTTTTCATTCAATGATTATCTACTTCATCTTCAAACTTTCCCACTCTCAGATTTCTCTCTTTTGCTAGATATAATAATGACTCATAGTCATATTATAAAGACTCATATTGTATATAACTCATATTATAATGAGCCCACTCATTAGTTTTCTCCTAAAGCCTTCTCCTATGTTTGTGCTATAAGACCAGTCCTTGTTTTTGAACAAGGTGGATTTTTTTTACTGTAAACCCATTCTCATTATAGTTAATAAAAATTTTTCCGAGAGAGCATTGTTACATTTCTCTTTCAGTCTCTTGTTCCTTTAGTTTTAAGAACTGGTTTCTTTTCCTGTGTCTTCAAAACTTTCTTATTAGAAAAGTGGAAGATTTTGCATGAATCCAACACCAAAAGCCAATTCATAATGAGAGTCTATATTTCCTTAGCTATTTTAATGCTACACATTACGTCTCTTGATTTTCCTGTTTTAGTTCAGGAATCAGTTTCTCTCTAAGATGCTAGATATAGTTTATGACAATCCTTAGGATTCCATTATATTACTTAATCAGTAAGCAATTAAAGACAGAGAAGAAAAGTGTGTGTGTGTGTATGTGTGTGTGTGTATCCTTATCTATCATTATTACTCTATATACCAGCAAAAATTTCTGAACTCTGAAGCATGAGGAATTACTGAAATGTAGAGAGAAGAAGCATTTCTAGAAGCATTGCAACTGCTTGGGTGAATTTAGGAAAAGGTAAAAAGAACTTCGCTATACCCAAAAGGGAGAAGGTAGAGTTTATAGAAATAGGGATATTTTGGAATCACCTGGATCCAAGAATTATTTGTTCCATTGTACTTCCTCCAAATAGAAAACATGAAAATTCTTCTTTAAAAAGTAGTTAAATTAAATAATAATTTAAAAGGAATTCCACACAAAAAGGAGATTTGGCATATCCTTTTGTAAGTTGTTCAAATGTTTCTTAATGTTTGGAGACAGGAAGTTCCTCCCAAAATCTAAGTATTACTCTCTCATGCTATCACAGACACCCATACACACATTTTAAAAATATCACCCAGCATTTACCCTTTCCGCATGCTCTGAATCAGTGGAAGATTTGAATGTTCCTATCATATCAGTAAGTTAAGGGAATTAATGTAAAATCCTGGGGCTATCATGACAATGTTGTAATTGTCCCTGGTGACTTTTAGATCTGTGTCAGAAAGGCACAAGATCAACTAAAATTCCAATTAAAACAAAGTATAATAAAGTTCTGTACAAAAGGCTGACTTCATTAAATGCCAACATTAAATATGTATTTCTTTTAAGAATGAGGCTTTTGGACTCCATGAAGATAACTTCTTTTTTTTTTTTAGTTACTGAATAAACAAGGCAATTCTAGACTTAACTCATTCCAAACCTGAATCCTGAGAAGAATTTCTTAACTTGCTCAGCTATTATAACAAGTCCCTTTAGCAAAGTTCTAATTTTATTTCTCAGACACCTGACTTAAATATTGTTTAGAACAGTGGTTCCCAACACCATTGCACATTATTATCACCTGGGTAAATTTTATAAATCCTGATGCCCTGATTGTGCCTCATACCAATTAAATCAGAGTATCTACAAGTGGGAACCAGTCATCAGAAATAGTTAAAGATTCCCAGGTGAATATAATGTACAGCAAAGTTTGAGAACCACTGTTTTAGAATTCTCATACATTTGTGTAGATAGAAATCACTTGCATATTATCATTAGATTTCTCATTCCCTCTTTCAAAACAGTCTGATTCTGTGGGTCTGTTGTGGGGTACTCAAGGTGACTTGGGTGCAAGTGATCCAAGACCACAATGAAGAAATACTAGTATAGAACAAAGAAATACTCAGAAGTAGTCCCTGGAACCACAGCAACAAGATTAACTGTGATTTTGTTAGAAATGTAAATGCATAGGCCCATTGCCACCTATTGAATGAGAATCTCTGAACTGAAGCATGTAAATCTATGTTTTCTTTCAAGCTTTCCAACTGGTTCTTATACACATTAGATCTGAGAACCACTGGTCTGGAGCATGCAAAACGTAGGGCATAGACAAGTGGTTACTGATCAGGACCATCACTTAACCCCCTATACTAGGTTTTTCAGCTGTTTCCTATTGTTCACCATGATGCTAAATGCACTGTAGTAAGCGATGGGGAAAGAAAGTTAAAAGACAATCTCTACATTTAAACTTATGTGTATAATAAGTACTCAAAAATTATACTGCATTGACCTAGTTGGAGAAAAAGCTTTTTCTGAAAATATAGAATGATTAGGGTTGAATATTATTTAGTCATACCATTAGAGAAAGAGAAGATAAGACAAAGGGACAGGGTCATTATATTCTCTAATGTGTGTAGGTCCCTTTTTCTCAGGTACTTCTCTAAATCTGAATTACCTGTCTTACCAAAGAATGGTAAATTGAAGAAAATCACATATTAATGGTTGTTATAATCCAGATAAGCTTTGGGGGCTCTGAGGAATGTTGACAATCTAGATGAAGCCAATGAGAAAAGCAATATTTAATTTGGGGGACAGAACTAACATCAAAGGTGTGTGGCAAAGGGAAACTGCTGTCTAAGCCAAGACAGGTTCTAGGCAATAAAAATCTTCCAACAACAGTGATCACGGAAGTGTGGTGTGAGGCAGGGTCGGTGGTATCTTTGGAGCAGGTCCCAGTCATGAATGACATGATAGAGACAGAAATTAAGCCCTTATTTTGCCATCAAGACTTAGATAAGGAATCGAAGCTCTATCCAAATGAATTGAAATTCACACCAGTATTTTTTTCCCAGAAGAAAAGAGTATTAGAGATAGAAGCCCACGTTAGGAAATCAAGGAGGGGTTATAAGAAGGTCATGCCTCTATGGGGATGCAGATGGCAAAGATTAATTCCAGATATTCCCAAAACAAATGAACTAACAAAGAAAACAATTATTTATGACAAGATTAATTCAAAATTCCATTTGGGGCATTTGAGCTAAATCTCTGGATTTAGTTTCAACACCTGTTTCAGAAAAAGTATTGAAGGAAACAAACTCTAAGATTTCCTCCTGCTAGGAATAATTCTGTTTATATTCCTCCAAATTCTATTTTTAACAAGAGAAGAGACTCCAAGGGAAATAATTCATAGGGAAATAATTGAGATAGAAGGGGAATTATAAATAGAAAATGATGGTTTCAAGCATCTATACTGATTCTTTATTGCTTTGTATTTGGGGAGAGGATAAAGGTGAAGATTTTATTTAGTTTTGGACATATAATTTTTCACAAGGTAAATTCAAGATTTATTAAGGGGTGTAATAAAGGGTCTGACTCCCCCCCCCCCTTTTTTTATGGATGTCTGACTGCTGCTTTTAAGCCTCACCCTCTTCCCTTTTCCGTATCTGGCCAGGATAAGGAGAAAGTTTGCTCCCCTCCTTCGGTGCCTGCAGGAAATTCAAACCTGATAAAATCCCAGCCCATACACATGCACTAGCTACTATAAAAGCCCAGCCCGCTCCCTCTGCCTTGCTCAAGGCAGCTGGAACCTGTTGGTGTCTCCCTGCTCTCTCCAGCAATTCCTTCTGTAAGTAAAAAAAGTCTTCATAACCTCTTGGTGTGTAGTGTCATTGGTCTCAGCATACAAACCAAATTTTGGGTGGGGCTGTATCTTTTTCTCATGGAACGTCCAAAATTGGTGCCATGAGCAGGATGTCTAGCCGATGACCACCACAAGCAGGGATCTTTCTTTTGCTTTGGTTTGCCAAGTGGCTCTACTGCCAGCAGGTGAGCAATAATTTTGAGCTGCTCCTTGCTGGCTAGCACGCTCTTTGAACTGTGTTGCTGCCTGCAGGTTAAGTTTGTGCTTTGAGCTGGGCTGCTTTGTGCTGCCTTGACTGAGTTCTACAGAGCCTCTGTTATCTAGTACTATGGGATTGAAGTCCTCCTTAAAGTGTCCCTGAGTTGTGTGTCTCAGCTGAATGATTATTTCGATTCCAGCATAAGCAGTGACAGACGCTAGGCTCAGGAGAATGACTTTCACTCTGTGACCCTTAGTTGTATGTCTCAACCCAGCGTTGGCCTCTGTTGGATAGAGGACTCATGGGAAAGACTCCTAGCCTGTACCCTATGTAGACCCACTTCCTTGGAGGCAAAGTTGTTACTATGTAGCATGGGGAAGTCTATGCTCCTGAAAGCAGATGACTCACTAGGACTCTACAAAATATGTTCGCTGCTGCTGCAGCACAAATGTGTTTGCCTGCGCTTCTAGCGCAAAGATAAATCCTGATGGGGAAAAATATATGTGGTATAGATCAGGCAAAGCCAAAGGGTTAATCGTCCATTGTGTTGGGGGTGACCTCTAACTCTGTTGATGCTGATTTGAGACTCTTGGAAGAATAAACTTATAAATATGATCAGGGTAGAAAGGATCCCCCAAAATATATCCACTAACCACAGGGGGAAAAAAAAGGAGGAAGGAAAGACGGAAGGAAGGAAATGTGGATACAGGGCAAGAAAAAAAGCTAAAACAAGATGTTCACAATTGACCCAGTTGGAAATCCAGAATTGACCAAAAGATTTTATACAGCAAAAAGATAAAAGAGTGCTGACTGGCTTTTACTCCTCCACATCACAAATCCTGAATTAACTTTAACATCTAAAATGCACCAACTGGCAAACCTTCATGGCCTTAATAGATAGCAGAGCTCAAATTAGAGTTACACTTAGGCATCCCACTAAATTTAAATAAGGTATCTTAGGGGAGTTACTAAATATAAAATAAAGGACAGAGAGTAATGCTTCACCTTAACAATCAGAATGATTGCTTTGCCTAAATTCCCCATGGTCATAGAACCTAGTACCCTAAAATATCCCAAAGTAAGCATGGTTGCTCTGAACCAATGAGTAATAAAATATATTTTAATTTAAAATTAAATGAAGTCTTTGGAACGTACACATGAGCTCAACAAAATGATAACTGGTAAACCAGCACCTCTTCCTCAAGTAAAATAGTTAACATGGCTCAATGTAAATTAAAACAGACTTTCAAGATTGAAACCCATTTATATGAGAACTATTTAGTGAAGGGATGATTTATCCCCACTGCTTTTCCATTTAACTGCCAATTTGGCCTGTTCTTAAACCTAAAAGAATGGGTGGTGGATTATTGTAACCATGGGTGCCTGGGTAGCTCAGTCAGTTAAGCGTCTGCCTTCAGCTCAGGTCATGATCCCAGGCTCCTGGGATTGAGTCCCACATTGGGCTCTCTACTCAGCAGGGAGCCTGCTTCTCCCCCTCCTCCCCACTCTTGCTCTCTGTCACCATCTCTGCTCTTTTTCTCAAATAAATAAAATCTTTAAAGGATTATTGCAACCTTAATGCTTCATCCAAACAGCAATGGGTAAATATTTTCCTATTGTGAATTTGGCTAAATGTTCTGTTCAATGCCTATTTCAACAGTTTCTCAGGCAATTGGCTTTCAGTGTGACATGGTACACCTTCCCATGAGGTACCAGTGGCTTTGCCATCATTTATGGTCTTTCCAGACAAGATCTTAACCACATCCAACTTTCTTTAGGAGCACAAGTATGACATCACACTGACAATAACCTCCTCTGAGGAAATCCATTTGACACACTCATTCAGAACATAGAAATATACTCACTAAGGAGCTTACGAAAAAGGGGATAAGCTATTGCCTCACTCATAGTGCAAGGTCCTGCCACATCAGTTTAATTTTGGAAAATTACTTGGTAAACCAGGGGCCACTCAATTCCTGATAATGTTAGGGAACAATTATCAACTCTTTCAGTTTCCACAACATTAAAACAAGCCCAACATTTTTTAAACTTTTTTGGATTGTAAGTAAAATTTGAAAATTTAAAGATGGATTTTACAAATCTGTTTAGGATGTTTTTTCGCAAATTGTACCACCTTGTAGGGGGCCCCTCCAACAGAAGGCTGTAGAATCTGTCCAAATTGCAATGCAACATGCACTCCCATCAGGGCCTCCTATAAACTCTTTCACTTTAGAAGGCTTTGCCATTTCTTTTCATATGTCCTGGAGTCTCTAGATGACCCATAGTGGCTATACATTGTACATAGGCTTCTGATACAAGAGTCTTCCCACTTCATCTCCACGCCATATGCAGTTAGAGTAGTTGTAGCTGACTATATACTGGGCTTTCCTGGAAATAGAGGCTCTCATAGTCCCTGAGCCTGTGACCCTCCCTAATGACTTGATAGCCCTAACCCAATTCCATGAATACCTTTTCATTTCAGCATTGATTTATGATACCTCCTATATCAGATGCTATATTTCCATATATCTGGATCCATGTTTGGACTTTATTTTTCTATTGAATTCTATTGAGAGTCTATTTATTCATGACTAATGCCATCCAGAGTTAATTACTGAAGCACTGTAACATACTTATTGCTTAATACTTAATAGGGTTAGTCCCCATTCTATTTCTGACTCCCAGTTAATACTAGGGCTTATCCTAGCCCCAAATCTCTTCCCTTCATAGGTGGAACCATTTCTCTACTGCCATATGATGATCCCTACATTAAGTTTCTGGGATGATTCTGTCAAGGATTAGACTCCCACCACCATACATACTTGACAGTGACCACTTATATTATTAAGTGCCTACTTGTGCCATCTTACTGGTATGCCTATTAGATCAACAATTATTGCTAAGGACATGTTACCATTGTATCTTCAGATACTGTACTTAATCTGCTTTACTTCATTTATTTTAACTGCCTATTGCTGGATGTTTCTACCAACATAGACTTCATCTGTAACTGTTTCTAATCTTCAGTTCCCAATGTTCCCCATCTGGCACAATTCAGAGAGGACCAAGCCCTTACTACCAACCTATTCCTACAGGTTTATATTGGGCCACTCACTACTGTGATTTAATTTATATAAAGCTCTTATATCCTATCACCTAGAAGGGAAATTCAAACAAATGATATACATATGAAAAACAAATAATACTTTAAGAATCTCAAAAGAATTTCAAGACAACTTCTTTGGGGACTTCTTTATTTCTTAAGACTCTTAATGGGAGTTAAAATGTTTATATTTTACAATAAAGTTGCATAGTTTTATTTTTAATTGCATTTTATCTCTTATTCTAAAGTTTTGGCTGAGCTTCAAAGTTTACTAATTTGCAATTGGTGTCCTAATTATTAGTGCACTTTGCTGAGCCTCTCCAGAATTAATACAACTCTCCACATTTGGTCAGGTTCCCTTGTAAGGTAAATATGTCAGGTGTACATGAGTGAGAAAAGCCCCAAATATTTTTAATTGAAGCCAAGTAATCTCAACAGCTGTTTATTTTTATTTGTTTGTAATTAGAACAAGGAAATAAAATTTCGTTTGTTCAAAGTTAGTCTTAATAGCACTTTCTCAAATTTATTTTCCCTGATTTTATTTTCCTGCAGTTAAGTAGTTTGTGATAATACACAGTGGTATTGTTGGCCTTTATCTGTTGCCTACAGTTTAATTTTATACATGACTTTTACATTAAGGAATTTGAATTTTGTTTTATGGGTATTTATTTTTGCTGTTGTTTTTCACTGACTGAAAATCTCCCCACATTTATTGTTTAAGGTAATATATGCCAACACCTAATTTAATATGATGGAGATCCTCTTATCCTGTATCACTCTTCCCTTCCCCAATATTTTTCTGCCATACAATAGGCTTGAGTGAGTAACAGCCAATATCATTGGGTGCAGGTGGGATGTCTCTGGCAGATGGATCAGAGATGTCCCATTCTCCTGGGCACCTATGGAGAAATGCTCTTGGTTTGGAAGGCAGCTCAATATATCCATAGTGCTGTAGTTTCAAAGGAGGTTTCCATGTACCCACTGACTATTCTGCCCTCATCCCCGGTCTAATACTACATGATGTTGGTTGATGTACAACAGAGCCTATTATAAAACATTCACCAATGCACACTGTATGCTCCTCCATCCCAACAGATAATTTAAATACAGCTCTTCAAGGAGTTCTCTGAAAATAATGATTATATCTCTGGTTATTAACATACTTAATTTCTTCTTGGTCCTGTGTCATCACATCTTATATTCAATGCAGTTACTTCAATACAATGAGGACCTAAAGACACCAGTATAATTGGTAAGATCACAAGCTTTACAGTGAGACAGAAATGGCTCCCATCTGAGCCATAGCACTTAAGATCAATGCGACTTTGGAACAAATTACTTAAACCTTCTGAAGTCTAATATCATCATCCATAAAATAGGGATATAGTGCAATCCTACTTGTGTTAAGATTATATATGAGTGGTTTTAACAATTATCTTCTCAGCAGAATACTTTCTAAAAATGAAATTAAGCGGAAGCCCCCAACATGAAAAACAGATTTAGAAAACTGAGTATTTTAGCAAAAATTTGATGTTGTTGAATCATTAAAATCTTTAAGAAAGACAACATAGGGTAAATTTCTTGGGAAGTTGTGGAAGTTTCTAGATGAGCCAGACTCTGGTTTATTCATTCAAGACACTTCTTCTGAATGCCACAGCTTGTGTATGACATTGTAATGTGTGCTGGGGGGACAGTGGTGAAGAGGGCAGAAAATAAACATCCCCCCAAGGATTTTATACTCTAGTAAGGCAAATGACAATTGACAGATAAATGCATTTATGATACCTATCTGGGAGTAGTAGGTTCTTTGATGAAAACAAAAATAAGGTGATATGCTAGAGAATGAAGAGATTCATTTCTGAAAGGAAGGAAAGGTAAGGCTTCAGGAGATAACATTTGACCAGAAGCATCCTTAACATGAAGGAATTATGTTTATAGGTAGCAAAAGAACACTGTCAATATTTGGAGAAAGAATGTTCAAAGTAAAAGGACAACTCACATGTGCTGAGGCAGAACCATTGTTGACCCATTTGAAGAAAAGCAAGGACATTGATGTGGCAGGAGAGAAGGAAGCCCACAAGAAGTGACAGGAAATGCAATCAGAGTTAAAGACCATACCAAGTAGGGTCTTTATGAGTTATCGGTAAGGGAGTAGGATTTTATGCTGAATGAGATGAATGAGATCCCCATTGAGGGAAGTAAGAAGTGGTATGATCAGACACATGCTTTTGGAGGATGAATGGCCTGAGAAGAGTTTGCAGAACACAGGATAGAAGCAGGAGTGTAGGAGACAGGAATTGATTTGGACCAGTGTAGTTATAATGGAGAGGTGTGGAGTGACATGATTTGAGATATATTTTGAAGGAAGAACCAGTAGATTTGCAGATGGATTGGGTATGAGCTCCTGAATTTGGAGCCTGTAGGAAAGAGAATTGAACAATGGCAGGGGAATAGTCACAGCTCCTTTTCTCCAGGGTTATTGCAAGGAAAGTTTAGGAAAAGAGAACATTTAGAGATTCTTCTACATGTTGCCACATGATACCCATAGGGAAATGGGCCAGTGGAGAAAAGTTAAATATTAAGGCATCAATCTCCATGTGGTTGTGGTTATGTATGCCTTGAGGGGGAAGTATGGAGACAGGAAAAGAGATAATAAGGCCATTTGCCATCATTTGTTTTGCTTTACTTCAGTACAGTGGTGTCTCCAGAATTTTTGTTTTTTAGAGTTAGTGGTCTTGTTGGATGTGATGACAAGGGATTTTTCTTAAATATTTTTGAATACATGTTTTATGATTAATAAAAATAGCACAGGTTTCTAAGAAGCATATAAGACAACTGAAATGTTATGAGGCATGATCCCCTCAGAGCGTCCTAGATTGTCTCTCCTCACTTCGTATCACCCCCAACATCATCACCAGAGTTATTTGCCCCAAACATAGAAATCCTGTATGAAACCTCTTATGGGAAAACCACTGACAGATTAATGAGTACAACTACCACGGAAAACATTTTGGTAAACACCTCCAAAAACAAATTTTTCACATATCCTGTGATCCAGCATTATATATTCTAGAAAAATGCTTACTTATTCAGAAAACAGGTACACAAATGTTTTTAGAACCTCTGATCACTATAGTAAGAACCTGAAGTCACATTAATACCTGTTAGTGTGAGAGTAGATGAAGAACTATGGCATGTCAAACAATATAATATTTTCTCTCAGTCAGAACCAATAAACTACGGCAGCATGCAGTGATATAGATTTTGGAAGTGCAGTGTTAAGGGAGAAGAGTAAATCCCAAAATAACCCATAAGTATGATACCTTTTTTCTAAAGTTAAAAACCACTAAGTAAGCTTCTGCATACTGAAGTGAAAATATAATTTAAAATAAAATCAAATTTAAAAACAAGAGAATGATGGGGGTGCCTAGGTGGCTCAGATGGTTAAGCATCTGCCTTCGGCTCAGGTCATGATCCCAGCATCCTGGGATCGAGCCCCACATCAGGCTCCCTGCTCAGCGGGGAGCCTGCTTCTCCCCCTCCCTCTGCTTCTCCCCCTGCTCATGTTCTCTCTCTCTCTCTGTATCTCTGTGTCTCGAATGAATAAATGAAAAAATCTTAAAATAAAAAAATAAAAACAAGAGAATGATGAACACAAGATTTAAGATGTGAACCCTGTGAGTATGGGGAGGCAGGGGATGATATGTTGGTAGAAGGGATGTGATTCAGTGCACGTGACTGTTAAGGTCCTAGCTTTTTGGGGGGATGGTAGATCCATGGATAATTATTACATATTTTAAATATCTAACTATATATCTTAAAAACTTGGAGGAGGTTACTCATGGACCAAAGGATAGATCATGTCATGGATCAAAGATTATGATTTATCCAAGTCAGTTCAAGGTCCTTTATAGAAAACAAATGACTTAACGTTCTCCATAGCAGCAGAATCCAAACATTTATTTACACAGGCCGATTTATGAAATACTATTACCATGCTCACTCAAAATTCATATACGTGATGCTTTAAAGCTTATATATGTATTCTTAAACATACTGATTTATAAATTTTATTTTATTTTTTTAAAGATTTTATTTATTTGAGAGAGAGAGAATGAGAGATAGAGAGCACGAGAGGGAAGAGGGTCAGAGGGAGAAGCAGACTCCCTGCTGAGCAGGGAGCCCAATGCGGGACTCGATCCCGGGACTCCAGGATCATGACCTGAGCCAAAGGCAGTCGCCTAACCAACCGAGCCACCCAGGCGCCCTGATTTATAAATTTTAAATAATTCATATATTAGAATTATCTCATTTATGTGCTATAGAATTATTTCACTTTAGTACTTTATTATGTATACTTCAAAATAGATATTTTAAAATAACAAAAAGAAATACATTATTCTTAATATTAAAATGTGCTAATAATAGAGCATAAATTATATTAATACATATATAATGTAGGGAAAACTATATGATTTAAAAATGGTTTATTATTTTTGAAAAATTTCATCTAATCCATTAAATTACTTTAAGTTGAATGTATGGTTCTAAGCCCAATATATCGTGATACTTGATCTTAAT
The DNA here is from genome assembly GCF_003265705.2 of Callorhinus ursinus. NCBI lineage: Eukaryota > Metazoa > Chordata > Mammalia > Carnivora > Otariidae > Callorhinus > Callorhinus ursinus. Next base: position 44,044,247 of record NW_027397072.1, read on the forward strand.
GGCTACATATCTGAAAATCTACCTCATGATGATAATGAAGAATCAAATGGGAAAATCTGTTCACTGGTTCATATTATGAACCACATTTTGCAATCTTGTCCACCAGCCATGCAAAGGCTTGTTATTGCTGTTGAAATTCAATATGCACACTTCTCTTATTATACTGAGTTGTTCTTGAAAAAAAAATTGAAAGCTTCTATCTCTTATTTTGACACAGATTGAAAATTCTACGCCCCAGTTCTTTGAGAGGGCAAGTTTGAAAAAATTTATAATTCGTGTGTGTGTGTGTGTGTGTGTGTGTGTGAGCATGCATAGTTTTCAGAGACAAAAATCACATGACAAGGGAAATATTTCCAATTATTTTAATCTTTTCCATGTTGAAAAAGTTAGTTTTGCTTATAATTTTATAACATCTTCTTTATCTTCAACGGTATATTTTGGCTTCTCTTTAAAAGCAGTCAAATAGATATTAAAAATACCTATCACATAAAAGTACAGCAAAGTTGGTATACTTCTTTTTTAAAATACATAACTTTTTAAGTTCAGCAACTCTATAGAACTTTGTCCCAAGATACCTAGTAAACTCATGTGTGGAATAAAGGATTTTTTTTTTAAGTCAAGTGCAGTGCTTTGGAGATGAAGGGCCTACAGGACTACCTCCAGGATGTCTCCATAGAGTTTGTAAGACTTGTTTATCTGGTCCCAGCCTCCTTTCTAAGCCATACTTGGAGCCTTTCCCCTCATCTAGATGTACCATGTATCTAAATTTTCCCCACCTTCCATTTATTTTTCTGAACACGGTAAACTCTTGATAGCTCCCTTTCTCTAGAAAACTCTCACTGATTCACCAACATTCAGAATACAGGACACCACTTCTTTTAAATATTTCTTCAAGTTCCTCTGCAGACTCAATCTTTCCTGGTGGTCACAGTTACTGACTAATCTCTAAGACAGTACATATCACAATATATTATAGTTATCAGTCCATATGGCTGCTTCCCCTGTCAGACAGTGATCAACCCAGAGGAACTAAAACTTTCTAAAACATGAACCAATCTTATGTAACTCTATACTTCCTCTACAGAATCTGGCACATGCAAAGAATTTAATAAATCCTTGTTAAATAGTGAATGAATGAATATACAAGTGTTTAAATAAATCAGTGAATGGTTAAATGGAATGAAAAGAAAGAACATTGAATTCCAGGGGGAATCCTGAGACAGTAATATAATATTAGCAAGTTTGGGCACTGGGTCTATTTGGATCGTGAAAATGGTACCAATGTATGCTTTACAGTCATCCCTAGGTTATTTCAATAAACAAGCAAAATAGTCTGTCTTATTTCAATTTCTTATCAACACATGTTGAGTAGAATCATCCTGTGATCAACCCTGAGAATTGAAAAACTAAATGATAATGGGAAAATTAATGCTAGGGTTAGTAAGTGTATAATATACATATAACAAGGATACTGGTATCCAGGAGCTATTATTCTTGTTAGAAACATCCAGGAAGCACCCAGTTAGCAACAATCAAGTCAGAACATGCCTGACATATGTCCCAAGAAAGCTAAAAAAGGAAATAGGAATAACTGTATTCTGATTTTTTTTAAAAGATTTTATTTATTTATTTGACGGAGATAGAGAGAGAAAGCACACCAGCAGGGGAAGCGGCAGAGGGAGAGAAAGAAGCAGGGGCTCTATCCCAGGACCCTGGAGCCAGGGAGCCAGACATGGGGCTGTATCCCAGGACCCCGGAATCATGATGACCTGAGTCTAAGGCAGCCATTTATCCAACTGAGTCACCCAGGTGCCCCTGCCTTCTGATTTTTTATGACAGAATTTTTAGAAGACCTTCATAAATTTAAAAACACTGTCAGTTGCAAAAAAAAAAAAAAAAAACTGTTCAGAGTGTTATGGGGCAAAAACTTCAACAGACTAGTGGAAAGAAAGATCACTTCTCAAAGATTCTAGAGAGTAAGTGGATAGCAGTGGGCTGGGCCTGGAAATACAATTGCATACCCTGTAGCCACACATTCAGCGTTGTGAACCTGCCTCCATAACAAAACATGATGGATGACAAGGGAGCTTTCATTTGGCCATAATGGCCCACATCAGAGCTTGGGAAGGCCTTACCTCATGCCACTATTTAAGATTCCTCTGAAAATTAAAAGCCCTGAAGGCCCACACTGTTGCTTTATTGAGAAGCATTTAATGTATTGACTCATCTTCAAAAATGATGGGTGATGTTGTGTGCCCAGGCATGACATATTTTTCTAATTTGATGTATTAAGTAATGATACATCCAGCCTCATTAAGTGATCACCTTAATTATGACAATGGATAACTATGATCATTAAACCAATGACATCTGTCACCATCAGCCACATGAATAATAAATGAGTTACAAGATCAAATTTATATCACCTTCATAATGTCAGGTGATTGAGAGTGAGTAGTGACATAGCAGGGTTAAGAATAGATCTCAGAAGCATTAAAGATAAAACATGAGATAGTGTTTGTTTTAATTCTGCACAACATGAATAGAACGAGGCAATTCAGCTCTCAAGGTGGATTCGGCGAGGAAAATATTCATGAACCATCCAAATCAACAGACTCAACCATTCTTTTGTTTTCTCCACCAACAATTTAGACCAAGTGAAAAATCAGAATGTGACATTGGCTGTCTGAATATTAAAATTTGTTCTGTATAACCTGCCATTCCTCATTTTCTTTTTAGATGTCTCCGTTCAACTGCTATCTGTATAAGCAAGTGATATGTAGTACCCACGTCTTCCTCTCAGGGCCTGACCTTCCAGACAGCCCTACCATTGTCCAATATCAAAACTAAATTCCCCTGTCCTGTGTCTCCTGACAGGGCCTGTCTTCTTTTTAAGGTTGTCAAGAACTAATTTGTGGGAATAGTGCAATATATTTTTTTGTATTTTGACAAAGCTGCCTGGGAACAGCGAACATACTGTCATAGATCCAATTATCTTTGAATTCTGAGCTGAACTAGCAAAATAGTGTTCAATAGAAATAAACATAAAGTTCGAAGTTCAGATAACAAATACCAAAAGAAATGATAGATGTGCCACTTCAGGAATCCCTTTCTGTTTTGACTACTGGACAGCTCAGAATAGCCTGTATGGTCAGTTCCCCTGATATAATTATTAAATTATCCCCCTGGGTGTTTTGTTTTGTTTTGTATCATTTTAAGTTTTATATTTTAACTTCAAATACAATTTTAATTTTTTTCTTTATTTTATAATTCCATGTTTTGTTATAATTGTCCTCAATGTTTTGCAAGTGGGTGAATGCAATTGAGTATTAATAATAAAATACAGTACTGGAATAACTTGGGACAGCAACCATGCCTACATAAAAAAATCACAGAGCTAGGTGTTGTTAGTAATTTAATGTGAATCCAAGTATGTCTAACTCTTAAAAATTAGTTTAAATTACAGCCAAATGTATAAATCAGAAGTAATGCTTTCATCATACTCTCTACTATTTAGACCATATTTGGAATATTGAGTTTAAATCTGAAAACCATATAATAAGAAATCTGTTAACTATTGGTGATAAATTCCTACCACCAGAGTAGTGTTATAAGGGAAAGGGCGAACTTGAAAGGCGTTGAAGTCATCTTGGCAACTCCCCTACCTAAGCTCCCAGTGGGAGTCTTCCATATAAAGTACGTGAGGTTCAGAATGCACTGAGGAAAATCCATTGGTTTATCAGTATGCAATACAGATTAAGCCCACATTTATCTGTCTAATATGTTCCTTCATGTATCAGCTTTCTTGCTGCTTTTGAACTTGTCAGATGTGATGGGGTTAATGATGTTCATAAAACATTCCAAAAATTTTAAACACAAACACAAGGAGAGCGTGCATGCACATAAATACCCAGATTGAAATGATTATCCCTGAGCTAGGGTATTCTCTATAAGTGGGAAGTAATTGATCAGCTTTACTCTGCAGAAAGCCATGGTAAAAGCCTCTGGACATTGAAAGCATGTGAGTAGCAGGTTTGTTTGATATTGGTTTTGATTTTGTTTTGAATCAAGAAGAGGCTTGGAGTAAGTGAATAGATGGACCAAATATCTCTGATTTTGCCCAAATTTAACTTCAGAGTGTGATAGATTACCATGGCTTTTCATAAAACAGTAACTCCCATCTTTTTCCATTATCCCTAAAATATGATTTATTTTTTTATTTTTGTAATTTAATTTTATTATGTTATGTTAATCACCATACATTACATCATTAGTTTTTGATGTAGTGTTCCATGATTCATTGTTTGCATATAACAATCAGTGCTCCATTCAATACATGCCCTCTTTAATACCCATCACCAGGCTAACCCATCCCCCCCACCCCTTTCCCCTCTAGAATCCTCAGTTTGTTTCTCAGAGTCTGTAGTCTCTCATGGTTCGTCTCCCTCTCTGATTTCCCCCCCTTCATTTTTTTCTTCCTACTATTTTCTTCTATTTTTTTTTTAACATATAATGTATTATTTGTTTCAGAGTTACAGGTCTGTGATTCATCAGTCTTACACAATTCACAACGCTCACCATAGCACATACCCTCCCCAAAGTCTATCACCCAGCCACCCCATCCCTCCCACCCCCCACCACTCCAACAACCCTCAGTTTGTTTCCTGAGATTAAGAATTCCTCATATCAGTGAGATCATGATACCTGTCTCTCTCTGACTGACTTATTTCACTTAGCATAATACCCTCTAGTTCCATCCACATTGTTGCAAATGGCAAGATTTTGTGGGGTTTTTTGATGGTTGCATAATATTCCAATATATATATATATATATATATATACATATATATATATATTATATACACACACACACATATATATGTATGCCCCAAATCTTCTTTATCCATTCATCTGTTGATGGACATCTTGGCTCTTTCTATAGTTTGGCTATTGTGGACATTGCTGCTATAAATGTTGGGGTGCACGTACCCCTCCGGATCACTACATTTGTATCTTTGGGGTAAATACCCAGTAGTGCAATTGCTGGGTCATAGGGTAGCTCTATTTTCAACTTTTTGAGGAACCTCCATACTGCTTTCCAGAGTGGCTGCACCAGCTTGCATTCCCACCAACAGTGTAGGAGGGTTCCCCTTTCTCTGCATCCTCACCAACATCTGTCATTTCCTGACTTGTTAATTTTAGCCATTCTGACTGGTATGAGGTGCTATCTCATTGAGGTTTTGATTTGGATTTCCCTGATGCTGAGCAATGTTGAACACTTTTTCATGTGTCTGTTGGCCATTTGGATGTCTTCTTTGGAAAAATGTCTGTTCATGTCTTCTGCCCATTTCTTGATTGGATCATTTGTTCTTTGGGTTTTGAGTTTGGTAAGTTCTTTATAGATTTTGGATACTAGCCCTTTATCTGATATGTCATTTGCAAATATCTTCTCCCATTCTGTCGGTTGTCTTTTGGTTTTGTTGACTATTTCCTTTGCTGTGCAAAAGCTTTTTATCTTGATGAAGTCCCAATAGTTCATTTTTGCCCTTGCTTCCCTTGCCTTTGGTGATGTTTCTAGGAAGAATTTGCTGTGGCTAAGATCAAAGAGGTTGCTGCCTGTGTTCTCCTCTAGGATTTTGATGGATTCCTGTCTCACACTTAGGTCCTTCATCCATTTTGAGTCTATTTGTGTGTGTGGTGTAAGGAAATGGTCCAGTTTCATTCTTCTGCATGTGGCTGTCCAATTTTCCCAACACCATTTGTTGAAGAGACTGTCTTTTTTCCATGGACATTCTTTCCTGCTTTGTCGAAGATGAGTTGACCATAGAGTTGAGGGTCCATTTCTGGGCTCTTGATTCTGTTCCATTGATCTATGTGTCTGTTTTTGTGCCAGTACCATACTGTCTTGATGATTACAGCTTTGTAATAGAGCTTGAAGTCTGGAATTGTGACGCTATCAGGTTTTCTTTTTTTTTTTTTAAGATTTTATTTATTTGAGAGAGAGAGAGAGAGAGCACAAGAGGGGGTAGGGTCAGAAGGAGAAGCAGACTCCCCACTGAGCAGGGAGCCCGATGCAGGACTCGATCCTGGGACCCCAGGATCATGACCCAAGCCGAAGGCAGCTGCCCAACCAGCTGAGCCACCCAGGCACCCCAGCTTTGCTTTTCTTTTTCAGCATTCCTCTGGCTGTTTGGGGTCTTTTCTGGTTCCATACAAATTTTAGGATTATTTGTTCCATTTCTTTGAAAAAAGTTGATGGTATTTTGATAGAGATTGCATGGAATGTGTAGATTGCTCTCGGTAGCATTGACATCTTCACAATGTTTGTTCTTCCAATCCATGAGCATGGAACATTTTTCCATTTCTTTGTGTCTTCCTCAATTTCTTTCATGAGTATTTTATAGTTTTCTGAGTACAGATTCTTTGCCTCTTTAGTTAGATTTATTCCTAGGTATCTTATGGTTTTGTGTGCAATTGTAAATGGGATCGACTCCTTAATTTCTCTTTCTTCTGTCATTATCCTTAAGATATGATTTAAATTCTTCTATCTGGTAATCAAATCCTTTAATTTCTGGCCTCAATGAAATTACTCTATTGTCCATTCTTTCCCAATAACAAACTGGGATAAGAAAAGGCATCTATCCCCTCAATTGTAGAAAGATTAAACAGTATAGCATAAAGAGAGGACATAGTTATTGAGAAGCAGCTATCACCATCATCATCTTCTTCATTATTTTCATCCTGTGGTGTTCCATCATTTCACAGTTTTTATTGGTCTCCTTCCTTAGAGCACACACAATTCTAGGCACTGGAAAGATAATTAGTCTATTCATTCTGAATAAAAGAATCATAACAATAATATATTTATTGTAGATAATTTTAATGTTTTGCTATTCACATTTAAGAGAGGATGTGAGTCACAAGAAAACCGTTGATATTAATCGTTCCAAACAAAACAAAACAAAACAAAAACCTCCACTTTTTCAGTGTTCTGAGGCCAATATCACTTCCCACACCTTCCCTCTCTCTCTTTCTGATCTTGAGCAGTCCTCAGTCCTTGAGAGAGAGAATCATGGAGTGACTAGGATCTTATAATCTGGAACCTAATGGCCTACATTCGCATCCTGGTCCTGTCACTGACTAGCAGTGTGACTTGGGGCAAATTACATGCTTTCTCTGTCCCTCAGTTTCCTATACTGTAAAATTGGGATTATAATAATGTGTCTACTTTATAGGGTTGTTGTGAGGATTAATGAGGTAAAACCCTTAGAACAAGGCTTGACACCTAGTGTGTTTGAAATGGGATGATGCTGATGATTATGATGATAATGATCATGATGATGGTAAAGTGAGAATTTACATTCAAAATGGTTACCTGCTAGATGTCCATCATAAATAAAAATCTAGTTACATTTACTAGGCTGAGATTACTGAGACAAAATAATAGCCTTAGACATTTATGCAAGATTAAAATAAGAATCACAAAAAAACAAATGTATCTCAGGTGAGCCTTTAGTTAAAAATAAATTACTAAAAGATCTTCCTTTTCCCAATCCCAAAAAGTCAACTAATGAAAGTATATTAGATATCTATTGCTGTATAAGAAATTAACCCAAAATTTAGCATCTTAGAAAAAATGTTTATTATCTCATAGTTTCTGTGGGTCAGGAATTTGGGTATGGCTTCACTGTGTCCTCTGGCTCAGAGTGTCCCACAATGTGGCAATCAACTTTTTAGCCAGGGACACAGCCATTCTAAGGTTCAACTGAAGCTAGATTTGCTTCAAAGCTCACTTAGTGGTTGTTAGCAGAATTTAGTTCTCTGTGAGGACTGTGAGCCTTAGCTCTTCACTGGTTGTTGGCTAGAGACTGGGGTCCTCTCCATTAGACCCCTCTTAACATGGAGCCAGCTTCCATCAAAGCAAGCAGAGAGCAAGGAAGGATGAGCAATAGAAGCCTGAATCTGTCATAGCCTAATCTTAGAATTGACATTCCTCCACTTTTGTCAAATTCTGTTCATTAGAAGTGAGTCACTAGGTCCAGCCCACACTCAAGTGGAGGGGATTATACTGTGGTAAGAATGGTGGAGGGGGATCACTGGGGACCATATTAGAAACTGCCTACCACAACCGTATATAAAAGATAATTGGCTCATATGTTGCCTACTATGGAAGGCTTAATATTCTATGCCTCCTAATATAACCTGGTCTAGTTGGTCATAAGGTGGCCAGGCAGCAATCCTTCAGTTGCTCTAGTTAGGAAGGATGGTGAATATAAAATGTCTGCTGTATATTTTTGTTTTTTATATTTTGAGAGTAGGGGAAAGGGATATTTCTAGATTGGACTCAACTCAGAAGTGCTTTCTTTTCCCACCAAAAGCTAGAAGATAACATAATATTATTCCCGCTGCTATGTCATAGACCAAACAAAAGAGAGGGAAAGAGGGAGACAGTATCAGAACTGATGGGGCATAGAACAGAGGAAACAGCTTAGGAGAAGACCCCACCAGGATAGTACATGGCTGTAGCCAAAAAGCTTCAGAACCTGACAAAAGAATATCCAAGCATCACTCAGACCTGTGAATCAGATAGGGTCTCTAATAGCAATCAATAAGAACAAAAAGTAAAACACACAGAACATTTAATTTGTGACATTGTTCCCATTTTTTAATTTGTAATTCCTTTTCATCTTTACAACAGTCCTGGGTAGGTCCTGTTATCCTTCTCTTTTTGAAGATGAGGAGACTGAGGCATAAATAGGTAAAACAACTTGCCCAAGATCCTACAGCTTGTTAATGGCAAAGTTAGTATTTGAACAGAGACATCAGTCTCCCGATCTGGTATGCCAAACCACTGGTGATGAAGCTTTACTTAAAATGTGTTGTACCAGTCATCATTCCTTTCCATGTGCCTGCAACAAGAACAGCACAGGGCAGAGGTAAAATTAATGGTCTTGAACAAGAAAGAACATTCAAATAAGCCAAAGCAGAGAGGCATTTTCTTTAGCTGTACTTGGTTATAGTTTCACCAATTGTCCATGAAGATGAACACTGTTCAGGTGAGCAGTTTGTTGGTATTATGTAGTTATAATCAGTTTGAATATATAGTTCATCATTCTTATTCTATGGGGTGAGTTCAGTTACTCTCAAGTAATCTCCTCATTGGCAACATAAAGCTCATAAGAGCTTTAATAATAATGAAATTTTATCTGGTATTGTAACAAATGAGTGGACAAATCTTGACCATAAAATATTACATTGTTGTCTGTAGTGAGAAAAACTCATAATCTGTAACTCATACATAGTGATATCTTAAAAAGGTTATTCTTGCCTTAGTGTGTAAACATTATATTTCTCATTCTCTCTCTCTCATGTGCTCCTTCTCTCTCTTGTACACACACACACACACACACACTCACACACACTTCTTGTCATTTGGCAGGGGAGTAACAAAGGGAATAAGGGAATTTGCAAAGTCAAATTATCTCCAAAAAGTGCACTGAATTTCAACTATATTCTTCCAAAGTTTATTGAGCATTCAGTATATTCTAGGCAGTGTTCTCTTGATATCCTAGCTCAAACACAGCCTTGTTTTCACTAGTGAAGGCACTATAGTTCTGATGCTGTAGAAGTTGATCGGGTTTGAAAAGAGATTGTGGCCATAACATATGTTCATGTCCATACAAGGTATAACACACACCAACTGATTCTGAGAAAGAAAATAACTGAAAAGCAGATTGCTAAGCATATAGAAGAGGGTGAGGGCAGGGGAGAATAGAAGGACTAAGTCACCTCACCCAGCTACTTCCCTTCCTCCTTCCTCTGTTTCCCACCTTCCTCCTACAAAAGATTACTTGTTCCTTGGGGATTTTCAATTAAACAGGAACATGAATACATTAACCTTTTCTGTTTACAATGCATCCATCAGAACAGCCTTGGCATACCTTTGAATTACAGGGCTAGGCTCTAAGGGAAGCTACCATGATATCCAGCAAATGGTGGGCAAAAATTTATCCAGATAAGGCTTGAAGAGCCTATACTCTGGTGCATAAATGGAATGTCTTATTTTAAGAAGGATCTTTCATAAGTTCAGTTTTTAGTTGGAAGAAAAGTGCCAGAACCATATGTTTATTTGATGAACTTTTCACTAAAATAAGATTATACTAAACAGCCTGTATCCATATTTCAACTACAATACACATGGGTGAAGCTTTCCTCAGTTACACGGAGGCTTCACATGGATTATCTCATTAACTCCTCACAACAACCTGAGAAACAGGAGAAATAAAGGGAAAAGAAAGGAAGTAGGGTTAATTGAGATATATATCAGGCATCATGTTAAGGATAAGTTTTTGTTTTGTTTTGTTTTGTTTTGTATTTAAGTAGGTTCCACACCCAGTGTGGAGCCCAGCATGGGTCTTGAACTCACGACCCCGAGGTCAAGACCTGAGCTGAAATCAAGAGTCAGACACTTAACCAGGTCCCCTGGAGCAAGTATTTTTAATATTCCCATTTTTATAATTGAGAAAGTCAGGATCTAGTATAGCTAAATGTCCAGCTACAGAATCTCTTAAGGTGGGTATTTGGGGGCATTATGGGCAGGATAAGCCTTTGATATAAGGGGCTGCCCTGGACATTGCTGTACATTTTGGGTTTCTGGCCCTGCATGAAAAGCAGCATCGTACTCCCCTATCAATGTGACAACCAGATGTCTCCACATATTTTCACGTGCCACCCATTACAGTAAGTATGGGAAGAAAGGCATGCACACCACCTCTGTCTGAGCATTGGGACTATAGCCTGCATTTGCTGTTATGAAGCTTTCTTTGTCCATATCTGCTGAGGAGGTTTTTTGTCTTTCTTGCATTAGCATAGACAGAGTTGCTGATTTTGTCACACTGGAAGAGTTGAGGCCTAGTCCAGAGTCAGAACTTGCAGTGATGTGTATGTATGTATGAGCAACACCATTTAAGGGTTGGCAGTGTGGGAAATGAGTGGAGTAGGAAGAGAAAGAAAGTTCTGCACAGATCATTGGCCTGTAAGGAGTTTGAATGTGGTTCTGGGCAGCAAGGCAGGGTTCAGTTATGGTGTCTGTTTCGGTCCAAGATACCAAGACAAATAGAATGCAAGAGGTTTATTAGGGAAATGCCTATGAAGGTAGAGCAGAAAACACAGCAGGCAGGGAAGGTATTCAGACCTGGTTGCAAGTCTCAACCCCTATGACGAGAGAGAGGAAATGAAGAGGATTGAGTAAGAAGAGCCTCAACTACAGAGCAATTCTTAGAAAGTCTCAGTCAGGCAGGCAGTAGACCCACAGTAAAGTTACCTGTCAGAGGGGCCTCCCATCAGGCAGAAATGACTCTACTCTGCCATTGCTGGAAGCAGCCTAGGCATGAATGCTGAAGCAAATCCAGAGGTTCAGGCCCAGGGGCTTTCAGCAAACCACACTGCTCATAGCCAATTCTCTCATGAAGGGGATCAGAACAGGCACCTCATGGCTGCCTCCATCATGCTTCAGAGGGAAAGTCCTCAGAGGAAGGAGGAAGGTAGAAAAGGAATGTCTGGGCATTGCTGTGGAGACATTAAGTTGGGCTTATATAAATAAATAGAAAATGAGGACCATAAGAGAAGTTCTTAATGGCTACCCTTGTGCCAACAGAACTAAACGCCCAAACCAACCCTCCCTGTCAATCTATGTAGGGAGGTGGAAGATGAAGCCAGACACCAGGGAGGATCTGGGAAGCCCAAGAAAGGCAGGAGGCAGGAGAGGGGGGATGCTGTCTCAAACCAGCTCCTCTGCTCATAGCTTTATTTCTATCTTGCAGTATTCTGCCTTTCAATTAATGGGTTATGTGAGGCCATGAACATCTTTCATTTTAAATTTATTCATTAATGTGCTTGTAATCAAAAGTATTTTCCCAAAGTATTTGAGGTAATGTATGACTGGCAGGAGTATAACACACATGTTAAGAACAGAGAGCACTCTGGTGAAACTTTCTGTGAGCAGCAAATTACTACTTTCCAAGCAGTAAGGAGGATCATGGATAGTAACAATATCTGCAGCTGAAGAGTTCTAGGTGGAATAATTATAAGAAAAGGCAGCTAGAAGACATGGACACAAATATAGCTTATCACATTCTTGTTGAGATCCACTACTATATACGGACTACATAGAAGTGTGGCTTAAACCAGTGGTTCTCAAAGCGTGGTGCTCTGACCAGTAGCACCAGCATCATCTTGTTAGGAATGCAAAGTCTTGGGCCCTACTCCAGAAATTCTGAATCAGAGATTCTGGAATGGGGGACAGCAACCTGTGTTTGAACTAACCCTCTAGGGGATTCTGATATACACCCAAGCTTGAGAAAAACTAGCCTAAATCATATTTTCACAGTAATCTTCACAATTTGACCTCTCTTCCTGTGTTACTGTTACTGAGACCTAGAGTTATCTTTTCCCTTCTGGTTGCACATACCCCACACCCTCATTTACTGCATTTCTACCCCATCTACACATACTAGACACACATGCTCAGGGAACACACTCTTGATTTTTTATTTTCCAAATATATATAATATGCATCCATCTGTCCTCAGAAAAAGTTTACAGGCTCACATCAATTATCCTCACAGTCTAGACCTCAACAGTCTTCTGAGAAAATCCCATTTCCCCAAATGTAAGGAGTTAATATCTGATCTTTCTTCTATAAGTAGACCTAGATCAAACTTATGCCTAGAAAGTATCTTCATATTTTGATGGGTACTAGAATAAGTATAAGGACTGTTTTGGTTGGGAAAAGGGGGAGTAGATAGTGTTAAATCCATTTTTCTTGATACCCGTGTCTTCCTAGGAAATGAGTATGTATGTAAAATGATCCTCAAAAGGGTGCAGCTGGGAGAATGGGATTGAAACACTAGAGCCATCCTTTGAGGATACTTTTGTTATAAACAGGAGGTAGACTGGGGTCCTAGCAATTCCTGGTAAATTCAGAGTTCTTTATGTGGTGAGCTGGATAGCATTATACTACATGCATTTTCCTTTTTATTCCCCTTTTGTTCTCTGTTAGTATTCTTCCTTCAGCCGTTAGTGAAATCTTAACCTCCTCTGGTTGTTATGAGAAAACAAGATATGGGCTTGGTGTAAATATTTGGATAGTTTTTAAGAAAAAGAAGAACACATCTTGGGGCCAGTGTGGTTGTAGCAACAATAACCACTGTGAGACACCCTAGGTAGATGGTAAACCTTGTAGAGAATTGTAAATTTCTCTTAGTCCACTTGGCCTTTGGATTCTCCTTCATGCTTCCTGAGTCTAGCAGATTCTAAAAGCAATGGAAATTTGAGTCCAAAATATAACTTTAAGTCATTTATGTGGTTTGCATGACGCCCATAGCATGTGTTTCAAATTGCTTCTGAAAAGCAACTTTCAGTACTGCAAAAATACAGTCTTGAATTGTTGACTGAAATTAGCTCCCTAACTTAGCTACAGGAGCATAATTACTCACATCAAGGAAAAGCAGACCAGACACACAAAGAACTTATTGGGGGGAAAAAAATGCACTACTGAGCCCTGGTAGTCTGAACACTGCTAAATGGTTTTGTCAGATCCAATTCTGATGATTATTTAGCAATCTCCTACCCACAGCATCAAAGTTCCCAGGGCATATCCTAAATTGAAGGATATTTGTAATAAAAAGATACAAGCCTCCAACTCTTATTTTTACCAAACATTAATAAAAATCGAATTAGAAGCAAGTGCCTTGAAAGGCTACTGGCAAAAGGTTTGAGTATTGTAACAATGTGAATCTGATAAGAAAAGGAAATGCTCTTCTTTTTCCTTCCTTTTTTATTATGGTAATAATATAAAAACTTCTTTTTTAAAAAAAGTTGTGAAAAAGGCAAAAAAATTCTCACATTCTAATATATCTTGAAAGAATGGATTCCATTTTTTTTTTCACTTTGCGGAGAATACACAGATATGAAAGGCAGCCACCATGATTAAAAGCTGCACGACTACCTCAAACCACAATAGAGCTTCTGACTCCAAATGCCCTTTTCATTATTCTTAATGAAATGCAACTTCATTTTCCCACACTCTTGAAATTGTGTTAGCTGAGAATTCAAACATGTAAATGAAGCCAAACACTTAAAAGAATACCTCCATTCTCTGTTTCCAAAGGCCATGTGAGGACACCAGCTTGTGCCCAGTGAATACATGGGAGGCAAAGAAGGAGGACGGTGGATTAACTTTGTACTTCATCTCTTTTGGACTTAGGCTACTTCTGTGGCTGATGTTATCTTCATATGCTCTCATGAGTATAGTTGAACCTGGTTCTGGGTCCTATCAAACCAGATAGTTTAGAAAGACCACCATTTCAGATTGACACCCTTCCAGGACCAATGCCAAGGTCCTCAGAGGTCCCTTTGTGCTCTATTATTTTATCTAAATACACATACCATGTTTTCCCTAGAGGTGCAGCAGAAAGATCATTGGATTGGGCATTGGAAGACCTAAGTCACAAGTCCAGTCCAAATGTTTCCTCCTAACTGAAAGGACCTGAAACAAAAGGCAAATGCTCCTCTTACCCTTATGTGGATAAGCAACACCCAACAACTTGATCACCTTCTTTATTCTATCGCTCCTTTTTTCCTTGCCTCATTTCTCAATATGAAGGGAGTTTGAGATGGTGGGCGGGTAGGGTTAAGGATGCAGGGCAGAGGGTTTGGAAGAAAGTTTGGCATCAGACATGATAAGGGGTGACTTGGAACCCTTATAAGACCAGAAGGCTACATATACATGACTCCTGCTTCTTCTGTCATCCACTTCCTGCCCTCCCCCAGGGAGGTAGGTAGGTAGGTAGGTAGGTAGGTAGAGCAGCCTTGTTTCTGTTCCTTGATATTGGCCAGATAATTCCAAACACAGTGTTTTTGTTCTTGCCAGAATACTTTGCCTGGAATGTTCTATTTCCAAATTTTCATGTAGCAGGCTTGTCCCCATTGTTCAGGTCTGCACTTTGATCTCCCCTTCTAAGAGGATCCTGTCTCATACACTCTTCTAAAATAATACTTCTCCACACATACTCTCTCTCTAGCCTATTATCCTCTCTTACATTCCCCATAGTACTTATTCTCCAATTTTATTTTGAGTATTTGTTTCTTTGTCCATTGCCTGGCTCTCCCTAATCACATTAGAAAGGAAGCATCATTTGAACAGAGATGTTGTCTAATTTGTTTACTGCCTTATTCCCAGGGCCTAGAATATTGTAAGAGTGCTGTCTCTCTCACCATTGGGTTCTCCATATTGCCTTGTATTCAGTTGCTCAAAATATCTAGGTCAAAAAATGAATTATTGGAAGCATTAGACATGATCCATGTCCCTGGTTTGCTTATAATTAAGTTGAAGAGACTTGTACTAAATATATAGAAAATGTAATAGTAAAAGTTGTAGATAAGATTTCAAGAAAAACAAAATCAGAGAACCATCACAATTCCTAATAAGGGAGAAGAGTAACAATTGGGTCTTTTTTTTTTTTTTCTAGGACCAAAAGACCACTAGGGAATTCTGTTCCCTTGATTTATTTTTATAGAAAAATGGGAAATATATTCTTAAAGTTATTTTTCTGAGGGTGGATTTCTTCACATGTCTTTTAACTTTTCCTTCTGCTCCTGTGATGGCCCTCAGCTTATTATCTCTATTAAAGTTAAAGCACTAATGAGGGTTGACATTCTCAAAGCCATTTTACAAGTATTTGGAATTACAAGATTCAGATTTGTCTGCTGCCTTCCCCTTACCACATGAAGCATTTATTATTTGAGTCTATTCTTCACTGGCCTGAGAAATCAACATTTGGCACCTTATGTGAAGTAGCCCAAGGCTCACTCAGAAAATTACCCCCTTTTTTTTTTTAAAGAAACTAGAAATAATCTCAGGGTTATATCATTTTTTCTGAGGTTTCTAACCATGCATTGGGCATTTTATGGATGTAATGGACATATATACCCACAGTTTCCATCTGAGAGAAACATTTCTACCACTGCAGAAGTGCTAAGAGGTTTCTTAATCATAGACAGACATTCTTTCACACAAGATGGTGGCCCTTTGCCCATAGTTGATTAGATGGGAACAATTTAACTGCGGCCCTAGGGTTCATAAAGTAGCTGACCCCACCTAAACTCTATGAGCCTCATATTTGTATTCTCTAATGTAAAATTGATAATCCTTGCTTTTTTCACCAGGCTGCCATGTGTTTGTGTCATATTCATATGGGACTCGGAGATTGGAGAAGTTCTACTCCAATATTTTGAAACTTTTGGTGGATCCAAAACAAGAAAAAAATGACTGTTTTAGAATTAACAGCAATTTTGTCTAGTTCTGCTAATAAGAGAAAGAATTCACTTGCAGGGAGGAATAATTATTCTCTTATTTGAGAATCAAGGTTATTTGGTTACCCAGAGGTAAGGTCTAGAGCCTGCACTAGAACAGAAAGTTTGAGAGAAAGCCCTGACAAATGCTGCATAAAACATAAAATGCTGCTTTTACTTGGGAGAGGGTAAGCCATCAGTTATCTTTCTCTAGTGCTAAGAGCCTAGAGAGAGGACTTTTTGGTTTTTCCTTTTTCTCACTTTAGATCCAAAGGTGGAAGAAGATATAAAAGCAGAGACTAAAGAGAATTAGAGAGATAATATGCTAGAAGGGCCTTAGCAGAAAAACTAGTCCTTAGGAAGTCCCTGTGAGGATAGATTTTTGTCTAATGAACTCTAGGAGCAATTCTGCCCAGTATAGAGTCTTGAGTTATTTTTTTTTTTCATTCTTTCCCCATTAGTAATTTCATCTGTTGCTGCCAAGACTTCAATAAAATCTATAACCCACTAAAGTGTGTGTCAGTAGTGCTACTTTAGTAGCAAATGTTTATGGAGAGACTTCAGCCACATGGAGAAGCCTTGAGTCAGTAGGAGCCTAGAACATGATAGGGTTTTATGCCACCATAGACACATGCATCTCTCTGAGAGTGGGAGGCTTATACCAAGAGAGGAAACTAAATGTCCTAAATTCACTGCATGCAATTAAGGCAAAGGGAAATCTCAGGAGGTGGGGCAACTTGGAGAAACTCAGTTTACTTATATAAAAGTTCTTCAAAGTCTTCATTATGTATTTTTTTTATTTTATTATGTTATGTTAATCACCATACATTACATCATTAGTTTTTGATGTAGTGTTCCATGATTCATTGTTTGCATATAACACCCAGTGCTCCATGCAATACGTGCCCTCTTTAATACCCATCACCAGGCTAACACATCCCCCCACCCCCTCCCCTCTAGAACCCTCAGTTTGTTTCTCAGAGTCCATCGTCTCTCATGGTTCGTCTCCCCCTCCAATTTCCCCCCTTTCATTTTTTCCTTCCTACTATCTTCTTTTTTTTTTTAACATATAATGCATTATTTGTTTCAGAGGTACAGGTCTGTGATTCAACAGTCTTACACAATTCACAGCACTCACCATAGCATTATGTATTTTAAAGATTGTCAATCCTTCAAAGGTAGATTTAAGAGCTCCTAGCAATGTATCCACATGGCCATACATTTTGGTAAACTTTGTATGATATTTTAACCAAATTTGGCTAAGGCCCTTGTCCTTCCATTTTGATTTTAGCCTCCCCCCACCCATTCTACTCTCTTATAGAGTAAAATGGGAGCAGAATGGCATCTTTAAGATATTGCTAAGGTAAAATTGAATTGGGAATATTACTGCAATACGGAAAACATTATGAAACATTTTAACAAAACAATGAAAAATTAGAAATATTTTAAAGAGACTGTAGCAGATGCTGTGGGACCCCACTCATGTAACCCCAGGCCCTAATACTGCAGTGCCTAAAGCTGATGTCCACCTGCCATTATTTGCATTTTTCTTCCCCTGGGCTCTTTCATGGGTAGCCAGAGAATATCAACACCCAGCCCCTTATCCAAGGCTAATCTCAAAATGACTGAGGATGCTGACATATCAGTCTCCCAGCTCCCAAATACTTCATCACTCAGGTTGGATACATCTGAAGCACCTATTTATACTGGCTCCCCATGTTCCCAAACTGGTTTAAGCTCAGTAACCCACAAAGGTTACTTGCTTGATAGCATTACCTTTCATTCTCTCTTTTTGATTCCCCATTGCATTTACCTACTTCTTACTGATGCTTTCAGGAATCATTGCCCAAAGTAAACTACTTACACTGTAATCCTTATTTCAGGTCTGCTTCTGGGAGAAACCAAACTGAGATGGGTACTTTCTTTTGTCATCTTAAATCTGGGAAAAAAATCAGGTAAAAATAATGGAAGATATATAAGATGATGTTGTAAATAGGATCAACAAAATCAATAGAAATTATTCTGACAAAAAAATGAGTTATAACAAAAATATTCTTCAGGTATACCGGAGCAGTATTTCTTCAAGAAGTGTTCTATTTTGAACAGAAATAATAATAGGCTCTTGGATTTTTTGTATCTAATTAATGAGGAGTATTTAATCATAAGAACACATTAGAAAAAATATGAATTTTCTGCTGATTTGACACAGAACACTGACAGAACATGAGACTAAGAATAAACCACCACAGTGAGGACATGGGTGACACATGGGTTAATGAGCATCGTCAATTAAAAGAGTGCTTAAGATGAGCCATTGCACAAGAAAATTTGAAATACCCAGAAATTTTATAGTTCCTTGTGGGGAGAGGTAATCTGGCAACGGCCCTGAGCATCCTTGCATGTTCATGCTGGGTACAACAAGAATGCAAGGCCCTGACAACTCTTTATCTTGGCCATTTCTCAGGATTGTGTTTACAGTGAGCAAACTTGGGGGATGAGGTAATGTCTCCCCTTAGATAAATAGCAGGCTTACTTCCATGCACTATAAAAGTGGTGAATCCCTCAAGCTTTCCTGTAACACAGCCCACAGCATGTGCATGTATCCATGATAAGATCTTTGTGTGACCCCCACAGAGGGTATAGTGAACCTGCCCAAACCTGTACAAACCCACATTAATCTCTAGCTACTGCTTTTGCTGTGAGTAATAAAATCCTTTGTCCTTTGCCTCTGACCCACTATAAGGTCTCTGTTGCAACTACTAACTATGCCACTGAAGTGTAGAAGCAGCTACATGCAATACACAAGTGAATGGGTGTATCTGTAGTCCCATAAAATTAGTCATGGACACTGAAATTTTAATTTCATATAATTTTGATGTGCCATAAAATATTTTTCTTTAGATTTTTTCCACCAACCATTTAAAAAGGCAAAAGCCATTCTTAGCTTCCAGGCCATTATTAGTGGGTTCCTGATTTAGACCTAAAAAAGAACTAGACAAACTAGATTAAATATAGCCATTGAGTAGGCCAACCTGAAAAATTAAAATGATGGCAGGCAGGAATGTGAATGCTATAAAGAGAACAAAAGGAAAGTATTTTATTCTATAAATGCATGTTTTTAAAGCTGCGTGCTTGAGGATGTCTATGTTCTGAGCATATCTGTCATTTCTCCTATTCCCAGGGATACCACAATGAAAATAAGTCAGATTCACATTGCCTCATCTTCTCTACCTTTGGGATTCACTGCTGGACTGAGAGGTGGCAAGCTGCACTCACAGTTTTGTGCTCAGTAGATGAGTGTTGTAATTGCTGGGGTGACATCTTGTCTCACCTATCCCTGATTACTGTCAAAGTGGTTTAGGTTGTCTTGAGTAAGGAGTCAAAAGAGGCTTCTCTACATTCTATCAAGAGTCCTCATGATACACCACGAAATAATACAATACAGAAGAAAGCATGATGCTGGATCTGGGTTAACATTCCAGTTCTAATTATTGTATGATTTTATACAAGGTAACTATCCTTTCTGAACTCCATTTTCCAATCTGAAAGATGGAAATAATAGTAATATCCACTTTATTAGACTGATGTGGAGATTAATTATATGACCTATATAAACTACCTACCTAATTTCTATCCCCTGAACAAATGGTTAATAAGTGTTAAAAATACCTATCACTCCCCCTGCCCCCCACATCAAGTCCTTGTCCCTACTGAAGAACTTCCTCAGTTTGCTTCAGGTCTGGTCCTCATTCATATTTTCATTTTTCTGTTCAGTCAACTGTGTACCATGCACTATGCCAGGTGCTAGAATTACACAGATGGAAAGCAATGCTCATACTCTCAGAAGTTCATTGTTTGCAGATGGGGGGAGGAGAGGATGGGGGAGGAAGAGGCAGACAGACAGAGGCATCCACCGTAACTTACTGTCAATGAAGCAATGATATATCAAATATTCTGGGAACAAAGAGTTTTGGGGAGGGTGAGGCATGAAGAAAAGGAAAAGGATGAAATGAGAAAACCAACATGTCCTAATGTCCTGCTATGTGCTGCGTGTTCTACCAAGAGCTTTGTGTATGTTAGCTCACGTAAGTAGATTAGACTCTGAAAGACCTTGATTTTTTTCTGAAGAATATTGAGTTGAGCCTTGAAAGGGTGCTGTTAATATGCCTGGTGGAGAATAGAAGTGGTCAGACCTTGAGAAAACTCCAAAACAGCACAGGGAGCTAGATTCATCATTGGGGGGAAGGGGAAAAGGCTTTATAAAAAGTGCAATATTTAAAACATACAAAAATTATTTAAGAATAATACAGGGAATATCGATGTTCCACCACCCAAGTTAAGAAATTAAATTTTGCCAACAAAGTTAAATCCCTTTTGGTTGTGTAGTGGTTCTCGGGCTAGCTCTGAACCCCTTACAGGCAGGCTCTCAGGAAGTGTCTGATGGCTGCAAAGGTAGAAGGGCATTCTACAGAACAGGGCTCAAGATTCCTCACCTTAATTTCAGCTCTGACTTTCTAGATATGTTTTCAAATTCTTCAGCATTAAAAGCTGAAGCTTTTAATGTATCATTTTAGCCAAATACTGTGCAAAGCTATTTTAAAAAGGTGACAAAATCTCCTTCTCTAGAGGTTATTAAAGATAGTATAGAAATCCTCATTTCCTGGGATGGTTTATATATGGAGCTGCCTGCAGACGGACTTTGGTCTGAATGATCTTTTTATTCATTTCTCCTTATTTCAATCTTATTACTAAATCCCTAGGAGTTAATGCTCTTCGGTTTGCTATAAGAGCAGGCAAACTAAAGTGTCAGATAAAAATTGAAATTCCTAGTCTGATGCTTTTTATAAAAAGAGAAGAAAAATGTTAAATAGGATTTCATTTATTGTCAGAAAACTTATATAGTGGAATCATGTCTACATAAGAAAAGAGAAATGGAAAATTGAAGTTATTAACTAGATCATTCAAGTACCTTTCAAGTACTTTTTCTGCTCTCAATTATCTAGTTATTTTAAGTCAACATGATATTCGGCCATATTTAGCTGACTTCAAGTCTTTCTTTGTTTCGATGAGAATGGACCTATTTTTTTTTTTTAATTTAACTGCAAGACACATGTACCTTACTTTGGCATGAAAGCAGAGGGCATGGACATAATCATTGTAGAAATTATGTATCTTCAGTATTTAACTTTGCAATCAGCATTACTGCTGTGTTATAAGTGGTTGAATGCTTACTTGCAACACAATTCACCTGTTAGAGGTACACCCTCATCGGCCTCATTTTTCCCAGGCCATGAGTGTAGGAGTTCACAAGGGAGGAACTGTTTGTCAGCAGGAAGCAGCTGTGAAATCTATTTTAAGTTATTAATTAGAAGTGACATTTGGCCTTCTAGTGAACTATGTACCCAGTTTCTACAAAACCAGCTCAATGAAGGAATGCTTGCCTAATGTGACTAAACTAGGTCCCAAATATTCCAGTAGGATCCTCAGTTTCTCGCAAGCTTATGTGAATCATTTCAGGCCACTTGTCCTGATTTTTATTACAGAATATATGTTACCCGTGTACCTGTGTCCACAAGAAGTTACTATTAGGGATGGCTGATGTATTTCCCAACAGCTTTTTTGGGTCTGTTGAGACCTGGTTAAGTACACTGGTTTTGGAGCCAGAATAAACAAGATTCCAGTCCTGACCTCATGCTAATTGGTGACATTGAGAGATTTACTTACTTACACTCATCCATGGTTCCTCATCTACAAAAAGAGCTTAAATACTCTTTTCACAAAACCTGGTGTGATAATTAAATGAGATAAGATATGCCTTGAGCAAGTTAGTTAGCTCTCTGACCAGTTTGCCTATAAAATGAGGATAGTATTAGTGCCTAGCTCACAAAGGTATTGTGAAAATTAAATTAGTATATACTTATATATATATAAACTTACATATTACTTATATATTTATATTTGTATATGTATATATACTAATTCAATATATGTATGTGTGTATGTATATATATATATATATTTCCCAAATATGCATAAAATATATGTATTCTATACAGAAATACTTCAAGTGAATCTATCATATTATAGAGGCTCAATAAAGGTGGCTATTTAGTAGCAATAATGTTGACACTCCAAAAAAGTAATTATTTTATTATTAATAGTCTTGATCTAAGAAAAAGAAGACTGTACTTCTAGGCCAGCCACCAATTAGTTTTTTGAACTACAGCAATTCACTCCTTAGTAAGTGTTGCTTTATACGTAGGCAGGTGATAGTAAGCCCTGTGTTCCCTATTGCCATTTATTTAACATATAATATGATTTTAACTGTGGTGGATAGTAACAGTGTGAAGAAAAATAATTACCCCCTTCTCTAATGGAGAATATGATTTAGCAAACACTCAGACATGCCCATATCACAGGCTGACATGGGCAGCTGTGTGTGTGTGTGTGTGTGTGTGTGTGTGTGTGTGTGTGTGTGTGTGTGTGTAAAGTGCTCCTGAAAGACATCTGCAGAAGCAATTCATTCGGAAAGAGGAAAGATACAGTTATGGCTATGTCAAAAGAATATTTAAAAAATGTAAAAACTATATGCAAGGAGATAAACTCACATAAAAATTTAATGCAGAGATTAATCACTTCCTTTCCAATGGAATGCCCACTGTCGAAGGGTAAGAAGTACTTACTGCTAACACCATAGTCTTACTACCATAGGCTCCAATGAACCTCTTTGGAAGAGGAAGTAATTAACAATTCAGAGGATTTAAATACTTAATTCCTAAAGAGAAATTAACCCTCTAACCTCCAGATATAAAGCAGAATTGGCTAGTGTTTTTCTATAGGCTGTCCTGAGATCATGAGGAAGTGTTTTGATTGTCATAAAGTGTTAATCAAATTTAGTCTCTCTAGATCCACCATTTTTGATGGGGAAAAAAAAAAATGTATTCAAAGGCAAACAGTGGTTTCCCTCAATGAACCCTCAAGAACTATGTTCATAAATAAGTTCTTAGGGAAATTTTGAAGCGGGTAAAATCCTGCCATCTCTGCCTTCCAAATATCATTTTGCATCTTAGACCTTACTTTTGCTCTTCTACTTTTTATGGTCAACTCTAGAGCCTTCTAGTTACCTGGGAACCAGTCTCCTTATATCACTTCCTTCTACAACTGCCTTCCCCAACCCTTGGCCCTGCCTGGGCCCTTTCAGACTTAAATTCAGCACTTTTTTTTTTTGGTCTGCTTTACTTGAATACAATTTCTCCTTGTCTCCATGATCTACTAATTAACCTGAACTACTGTTCCACCTAGATGTCAAGGTTATATTTGATTTTCATACCATTTACACAGTGTCTACTGTCCATAAGGATCTGCACTAAGCGCTAGCAGGATGGACTGATACTGAGATGACTTTCCAACCCTCTGCTTGAGGAGCTTAAAATTTAGTTGAGGAAATAAGACATAAATTAAACAATTTAGAGAATTAAACAGAACAAAATTGGAAGAGAGAATTGAGAAGAACAGAAACATGTTAAGTTGTGTCTCCAACATTCTTATGAGACAATTGTTTAATATGTAGGAAGCTTCTCCCATTAAAAAACAACAACAAAAAACTTATTAATGATAATTTTCAATTCAGTCTAAAAAACCTATTCAAATATGAAATGCCTATAATCTAACACCTCTGTATTATTTTAATGATTACCTAATTGCCATAGAGAAAGTATTGCTAAGGAAAATATATTAGGAATGTTAAATTGAGATTCCTAACAACTATAAACTTTATTAGGGGCTTACAGTCTGTTAGCACTTCACTGGAAAATAGGAGGAGCACGGCTTCTTCTCAGAGTAGGAAGAGTAAGTTATAAACTGCAGGAATCCAGGGACCTATTCACTTCTTATCTGCATAAGAATAAGAGGAGGCTTTTTTTCATTTGCATAAAGAATGACCCCTCTAAGGTCAATCACTCCCCAGGTGCTCAGAACTAGAGAAAAAAGAAAAGAAATGATTGTCCCCTTGAGGGAGCAAGAATTCAATTCATAAGAAGAAATCATTCATAAGTCAAGTGCTCCCCAAATATGGAACTGCAGGTGAAAGTAATAAATAGTAGTGCCCTCCACTGTACAATGAGGGTTTTGAACAAGATGATTTCTAATTTTCCATTTAGTTCTACTATACTCCGACTCCTTGAAGGGCATTATGAACCTGAAATGGTTGGTATGGCTCCTCTATGCTTTATGAGTTGGAAATAGGGAGCAATCCTAGTTAAGTACAGGTATCCCTGGCTTTTTGAAAGTTCATATTATGCCACTTCACTTTTATGGAAGACTTGCATTATTACCTGTTTTTTCCATATGGAGGCCACGCACACCCTGAGCCACAAGAGTGGTACCATCAGCTCCTTCCCCTGGAACTACACTGGGCATCTCAGCTATAGCCTTGAATGGCATCTGTGAGCATCTGTGCTTTATCTCAATTTATTCTGTGCATCTGCTAGCCAGATGTGTCCTAACTTACCAGAAAAGCCTAAAGAGAGGTTATTTTGAGGGTCTGAAAATGTTGAAAATTTTTTCTATATAAATTAATAGTAATTGCTTCTTCACTTTGTGCCATTTGGCCTTACAAAACCTTGCATAGGAATGCTCTACTTTCAGATGATAGAGGAAACTATAACATGTCAAAAGTTTTCATGGGTGAGGAGGAGCGTGAACTGTCCTCAGGGGGTCAATAGCACTTGTCTATGTGAAGAGGAACTTGTATAATGTAGCCAAGAAATGGGAAGATATAACAAGGAAATAATCCCCCCCCAAAAAAAAACCATGTTCAGAACAGTCATTTCTATTTATAATTTAATTGGTATTCTCTCTAATATACAGGGCTGACATATTTTTTCTTTTCTTTTTTTTAAATTTTTTAGACTTTACTTTTTTAGAGCAGTTTTTGGTTTACAGCAAAACTCAGAAGGAGATACAGAGATTTCTCATATACTCTGCCATGATACATGCATAGCCTTCCCTGTTACCAATGTCACTCACCAGAGTGGTACAATTTTACCAAGGATGAATCTACATTGACACGTCATAATACCTAAACTCAATATGATTCATTCTTGGTGTTATAGATTCTATAGGTTTGGAAAAATGTACAGTGGTGTATATCTATGATTATAGTATCATACACAGTATTTTCACCTCCTAAAATAAGTTTTCAACTCCATTAGGTAAATGCCCAGGATTCCTGGATGCCGTGGTCAGAATATATTTAATTTTGTAAGAAACTTCCAAATTGTCTTCCAAAATGGCTATACCAATTTTGCATTTCCAATAGCAATGTATGAGAGTTCCTGTTTCCCCATATTCTTGCCAGTATTTGGTGTTCCAGATTTGGGCCATTCTAATAGGTGTGTAGTAGTATCTCATTGTTTTAATTTGCATTTTCCTGATAACATATGATGTGGAACATCTTTCCATATGCTATTTAGCTTTTATATATCTTCTTTGGTGAGGTGTCTGTTAAGGTCTTTGGCTCATTTTTAATTTTTTTAATTGTTAAATTTTAAGATTTTTTTGTATATTTTGGATAATTGTCTTGTATAAGATGTTTCTTTTGTGAATATTTTCTCCCAGTCTGTGGCTTATCTTGTAATTCTCTTGACTTTGTCTTTCATGAGCAGAAGTTTTTAATTTTAATGAGGCCTAGCTTATCAATTATTTCTTTCATGGGTTGTATCTTTGATGTTATTTCTACAAATGCATCATCATACCCGAAGTCATTTAGATTAGGGCTGATATTAAGAGACGTCTTCCTGGGGAAGAGTTATGGAAGAGATGAAGGGAATCATTGTCATTGAGCATCTAAGTGATCCAAAAATAAGCAGTTAATGTTGCACTTCAGTAATATCATTGGACAACTGACAAGGAAAAGCAATTATTTAACAGAACTTGGTTTGTTATGTTTGTTAATAGAATCTGCCTGGAATTTAAGTAAAGATTTTAAAAAAATCATGTTTAGATTTCTGTTGCCCAGACTTAATATTTTTCTGTTGTCCAAAAATGCTAGAATTTTTTTTTAAAAAAAGGAAGCTGAAGTCCCAAGGGGAAATAATTTGTGCAGTCATATACCTGGATGATAGGATAGTAATTACTGACTAGATTTGTAGTCTCATACACCCATTACAAGCCACCTCTGCTTTCTGAGAAAACACTGCACCGAAGAAGTTTGATGTCTTTGTAGGGGATCTCATAGTCTTTGTTATGTTCATATGACCATATATTTCTAAGTCAAGAAATACTATGAGGCATTTCTTAAGTGCTTTGACTATTGAACAAAGGGAGTGCCTAATATTCTTGAACACACAAGGGAAAATGTTTTGCTATGCTGCCTTCCTTATGCAATCATATTTGTCCTTCATTTCTTTCTTCGTGTACAATTAATACAAGTCATCGTCTACGAAGATCATAAGAAGAAGTACTAATTAATAAATGAGTAGTAGTGGTAATAGACTAATATTCCAAAGAATTTAGAAAATAGTAGTAGTATACAAATCAGCAGGGCTTTTGTTGTGAGTTACATCCAAGCTAAGCAAACAGATAGGCCTGATTCCTGAGCAATGGTTGATTAAAGATAAAGAACAGAGATTATGGCAAAGGAACATAAGATGCTTCCCCCTCATCAATTTGTAAAATCAACACATGCCTGGTATCCACATCTCCTCCATTCTGATTGCTTTTTGCTCTTTAACAATAAGAATATTGAACATAACTGAAATTATGAAGAATTTATTATGTGCCAGGCAAAATTTAGAGCACTTTCCCTGCAAATAAGCATTTACTCCATAGAACAACTTTATGAATTAAGTGTGAACATTATCATCTCTATTATATAGACGAGGAAACTGAGGCTGAAATAAATTATCAGCTGTGGACACAAGATTTAAAATACTAAGCCTTGTCCTTATGTCTAATATTCTTGTTCTCAATGAAGCCATTTCCAAACATGTTTTCCTATCAAGCCTCCAGAAAAGCAAGTTAAATTTCATTCACACTGAAGCTTAGGGGATCATCAATGACAGGAGGTGGGAAGTCAAAACCTTAAAGCCATGACAGAGTGAGAAGGCAAAATCAATCCTCAAAAACACAAAACAAAGGAAGGGTTTTCTCATTGTGGGGATGTCTGGTGGTTTGCAAAACAAAGATGCTTGGTTGGAGAGGAGTCAGAGAGGAATTTTGCCCTTTAAATAAAATTTTAAATAATGGAGTTAAAATAAAGGCCCCTTCACCTGGGTGGCTCAGTTGGTTAAGCGACTGCCTTCGGCTCAGGTCATGATCCTGGAGTCCCGGGATCGAGTCCCACATCGGGCTCCCTGCTCAGCGGGGAGTCTGCTTCTCCCTCTGAACCTCTTCCCTCTCGTGCTCTCTATCTCTCATTCTCTCTCTCTCAAATAAATAAATAAAATCTTAAAAAAATAAATAAATAAAAAAATAAAAAAATAAAATAAAATAAAGGCCCCTTTCCACCACCCCCCCCCATTGAAAAGAAGAACACAAGTCTTAGAGGAATCCCTGCTCTCTTTAACACCAGTAAGGAAACCAAAAAACTGTTTCACTATTTTTTTGTAATAGGGAAGCCTAGACACTGCACTCTTCCCCAAACCAGCAGGAAATGAGAGCTCAGCGTTTCCATTTTCCACTCCTAATCAAAATGCTGAGGTGGACAGCAAAAGTGCCACATTCTGTCAGTTGTGATCACAGTCACCAGGACTGCAGGAAGGGAGCTGAAACCCCTGACACTGACCAAACTTGAGACGGCAGCTGCTTCACATCTTTACCACGTGGACATGGGTGCAGAGCAGTGCTTGTGAGTGAAAGGCAGTCATGTTCCTCGGGTTCATCTCCAATCCTGTGTTGTCCAAATTGAACCCCTGTCCCTTCCCATTTATCACGTCAGTCTTGACAAAGCTCGGTGTTGTTTTCCTCTTGCTTTAGCCTGTTTCAGAAATGCTGACCTTGTTAAAGCAAGTCCTTCTCACATCTTTTTTTGACATTTAATTTTTTTATTCCAGTTGACAGAGCAAAGTGTTAGGTACACACTTAATAGATACTCAAATTAGTCATTCCCAAAATAATTTCTTGCTAATTAGGCAATTATTTTATTTTATTTTGATGGGAGAGAAAGGATAAATGCACTTCAATTACAGGGTGAAAGGAAAAAAAAGTCAGGTCAATTAATACTTGACTTCACTATTCATTTATGAAATAACCAGGGCTGAGTGTCCCCTTCATCCCTCATTCATACCTACTGGGCAATAGAAAATAGGTAAAAGGGGGTTGTGTTCAGACTCTGGTAAGGATGCACGACTGGGGGCTAGAATCGGGAATCAATAATCTTGGAAAGAGTATATCTATGATGGATGGAACAGGCAAACTCTTACTTGGTTAATGTGTATCTTTCCTCTAGATTTCAAACACACTTTTTCTTTGCCTTTGATTTCTAGGATTTTTTTTAAAAGATTTTATTTATTTATTTTGAGAGAGAGAGTGAGAAAGAGAGAGAGAGAGAACAAGCATAGCGGAGGGGGCAGAGAGGGAGAAGCCGACTCCCCGCAGAGCAGGGGTCCCGATGCGGAGCTCGATCCCAGGACTCCGGCATCATGACCTGAGCCGAAGGCAGATGCTTAACTGACTGAGCCACCCAGATGCCCCAGATTTCTAGGATTTTTAAAATAACCTTTATAATATTACTAAATGTACTGGTTTCCCATTGCTGCTGTAACAAATTACCACATAGTATGTGGCTTAAAACAACACAAATTCTTAAATGGGTCTTACAAGCTAAAATCAAGGTATCAGCAGAGCTACATTCCTTCAAGAGGATCTAGGGAAAGTTCTGTTTCTTTTGCTTTCCCAGCTTCTAGAGGTCACTTACATCCTTTTGACTTTGGCTCTTTCCTCTGTCTCTAAACTCCAGGAACCAATCTTTGCCTCCATCCTCAGATCTCCTCTCTGACTCAAAACTCCTGCCTTCCTCTTACAAGGACACTTGTGATTCCATTGAGCCCACCCAGATAATCCAGGGTAATCTCCCCATCTCAAAATCCTTAACTTACTCACCCATCTGCAAAGTCCCTTTTGCCATCTCAGGTGACAAGTTTACAGGTTCTGGGGAATAAGACATAGACATCTTTGGGGGACCATTATTTTGCTTACTACAGTGACCTTCCCCCAATTTCCACCAAGAAATTTCTCACTTATTTTATACACTGTGCCAATATGCTCTTCTATCTATCCCTCCCTCCCCCTGCTCAGCTCTTTCACAGGAAATTACACTTCCCAAGCCCCCTTACCCTTCTAGTTTCTCAGTAGATTTAATTATGGAATGGGAGGCAAGGGTGCAAGATTAAAGGGCTTGGGAAAGGGAGAAGCCAGGGTATTTCTCCCCACCCTCTGTTTTGTGTGATGTGTTCTGGTATTGCCTGCATCTCCTCCATCTGCAGTGACTGTGATCAGATTACTATCACACTTCAGCCCTTACCAGATAACCTGTTGTCCCTTGCTTTAGGATTATTGGCAGTTTCTTGACAATTGATAATGTATGAGTTTTATCCCATCCCCAGGGTAGTTTCTTAGCTCTGTTGTATTTACGGTAACCTTGAGTTAAATTCCCTCTGTCTAAAAGACCTAGAGTGGTTTCTGTCTTACTAACCAAACCCTGACTTATATGCCAACCCACCGAGAGGCTAAATTGGTGAATTTACTCAGGGATTAATCAGCCCTGAGAATAGGGGGCCATGGAGCCTCTGCACTCCAAGCTGTGAAACACCCCTCTGCATTCACAGAAACAGCATGTGGCAAGACTCAGATTCCATTGCATTTATACTTGATTCTTCCTTACTTATCTCTACAATGATGCTTATGAACAACCCATGAAATGAAAATGCTGTATTTTGATCTTTATGCCACAGTCCCTGAATTCTGCAAGGTGGTTCTGAATAAGCTGGTTTGACAGCGTTTAAATGAGAGCACTTAGTCTGGTGGCGATATGGAAGGTGCTGGTTTCCTTGTTCATATCCCTGGGATCTGAATGGGTCCATCTACTTTCCCAGCATTGCTTCAGTTGTAAAGGACATTGGGATTATTTGAAGGGAGAGAGAAAAAAAAAAAGCCCACTGGAATCTAAAGGCATCTTTTTCATTAGAGTTAATGCCAAGTTCTCCAAGGAAGGCTAAAGTAGCCACCGAGGAACATGATTAGACAACATTCTCAACATGAAGACAGAGACATTTCTAAATTAATTGTGACTTTTTGGCCCAATTTCCCTTTCTTCTGGCATGCAAACTACTACTTTGAAGTCCTGTAATGAGATATTTCATAGAGCTAGACTTTAGGAGAATGGATTCCTCCAGTAAATGAATCTTGGCTGCAGCCAGACACATGTGGCACATGCTAGGATTAGGGGTATTGAGCTTTCCATGACCCCTTCTACATTGTCGGCATAACTAAGGGCCATGGTAGAAATAGACCCTATCTCCCAAAGTACCATCCGAAGATGCTATCCTTCCACTAGGAAGCTGAAAACCTGCCTAAAATTTTCATTTGCCAAGTGCACTTTGGCAAGTAGCATAAATATCTCTTATCAAAAGAGTAAAGCCCTCAACGAGTATATCACATGAATTATAAGCAAGATATTTCAGAGACAAAGGCTCATAGCACTTGCAGGTTCTTAGAAACATAGCCAGAGGGGAGGAGGAAGATGAAGAGGAACAACAGTAAGGTACACTTTAACAAAATTGGTCACCCACTTGGGATTCATAAAATTGCTTTACTTTTCTCCCTGCCCCACAGCATATAAATAATAATTACAGTGAAATTTTGTTTTCTCTCTCTGAAGGATCACACTTTATATTTAGCATTAAAAAGCCTTTTTAATGGTTTTTAAAAATTAACCAGAAATTGACTTTATTTGCAGAACTTTATTAATATTAATTTCAGTGGCAGAAATGATCATAAAGATTTCTCTTTGAACACTTTCATTCTACAGATGAGGAAACTGGACCCAGAAAAGTGCTCGGAATGGCTCAAGGTTACCTAATACACACCGCAGACCTGGGGCTCATACTGCACCCATCTGAGTCCTCTTGCTGTCGCCCTTCATTATACCAGGCTTCACGGTACAATCCTGTATACAAATTTCAACTTTCAAATAAGGAAAGTAGAAAAACTTTGTTGTAGCTGTCCCAGATAAAATAGACAACCTGGATGGATTTGGGAGGTACCAAAGAAAACCATTACCTGTGAATTTGGGAGAGATTAAACTCCATTTCCTCCAGTCACAGTAATGAGTCCTCCAACGTAACTTCACACTTGCACAATTACCCACAAGCATCACAACATTGAACAGACTAGTGTTAAGGAAACTTGAGCAGAGAATATTACCTGTGCTGATTGATTTAAAATGGAACCATACCACTAGAGCTAAAGGGACTGAAGGGACCCTGTGCTGCCAGAACACTGTAACCCCTTCTCAGCCAGGTATTTTTCAAACGTGACTCCAGCACAGAGAAACTGGAGAAATATTGATCTGATATTTGAGAATAAGAAGCTGGAGAGTTACTGTGTGTCTAGAACATAGCGGACACTTAAAAATTATGTTGCATTCATTTGCAAAACAGCTTATTGTCTTCTATTAATTTATTAGAACTTTTCATTGCTATACAAATCATTTTATTTCACTGGTCTATATATTTTTCATTTCTATCATTTGTACTAAATAAAACATTTTAATTGCAGAAATACTGCAATGATATAACTAAATAAAAGGAAAAAGAAAATGACTCATAAACCTACTATCCAGAAATAACCCTTGGTAACATTTTGTTTTATCTCCTTTCTAGGTTCTGTTCTCTTTTGGTACCAAACTATTTTTTTTCATTGTATATTAAGTGTATATTATATTTGAAGGTCTCATAGGAAATCAGTTAGACAATCAAGGTAAATTCTTGCACGTTGTTTCTCTTCAAGAATTCCTAGTTATTCTTACTTGTTTCATCTTTCAGTCAAATTTGTAATAATTTTTCCAAACTCAAAAATAATAGCATTAGGATGTAGTTGAGAATTGTGCTTAATTTATAAATTAATTTATAAATTAACAAATGAAGTTTTATAATATGGAACACTCCTAGAAAGAATGTGTTATGGAAGCAAAAGATGCAGCTTTTGGTTTGTCCATATTTCTAGTGTTTCTTAGAAAAAAAGCAAAGATGGCATGTATTTTGTATGCCACTCATACATTGATTTGTTCATACACTTGATTTATACTAATTCATATATATATATAAAACTATATATACTTATATATATAAATATTCACATATATTTTTGTATATATGTAAAAACCTTGCTTCTAAGCAACTTTTTTGTGTAATGACCAAGAACCCACCCTGGTTGGTCATACCCTGACAGACAGACCAACGGAAGAATTGTCCATGTTGGACTTGCTGCCACCCACAGAGCATATGCCATGATAATAGTCCACTTAATATTCAGCTTTTTTTTGCCACCATGTTGATTAAGAAGTACCAAGTCATTCCTTAAAGATACATGCTAGCTATTAGGTTACCCAAAACTCCTATCACCACAAAAGTGATGAGAGACTCAGTATCTTCTGATTTTTCAGTCTATAGTGTTTAACGATGCATATGTTGGACATGTAATGTAAACAACTAGAAGGTCACATTTAGTCAATCAGTGGTTGAAAGAAAGCAGAAGCAGCATCAAAGGTTATCAATAAGATAATGAAAAACTGTGAACACATGTACTTTGGGACATGGGGATATAAATCCAGTTAACCTTAAAAATAAAACTTCCAGTCATTTTACCAGTAAAACTAGGTTTATTCGGGAATTTCAGTCCTGGACAAGCAAGCTGCACCAAAACCATAAGCAAGTCCACAGAGCAAAGGAGAGGAATGCTCTTTTATAGAGGGACAGGGAGCATTGGGAAGGCAATTATTAAAAAAAAAAAAAAAAAAAAAAAGGTTATTGGAGTAAATCAGGAGTTTGAAGTATAGTGGCTTTTCATTGTCTAAGTTGTGAATGTCTCTCATTGGCTATAGGCTGTTGCAGGGGAGAAGGAAGCCTTCTTTCCTCCTGCTGGCCCAGGTCTCTCTCTTCCTCTTGGGTCGGCATTTGATGAGGACTGGTAGGGGGTGAGAGCTCCCCCTGCTGGCCTCTCAACTCCATTCTAAATGAGGTTTCCTTTTATCATCAAAATCTCACACCCAGGCCATCGTCACAATAACTTGCTCACTGTACATCTGTCCTTGCTTGGGTCAGAGCCTGACTACTAGGGAATCCAGTCCAAATTAAGTATTTTATCAATTCTTTTTTTTTCAAATAGTATTTTTATTCCTCCTGTTATATGTTTTTGAAAGGAAAAATAATCCAAAGTCTGTATACATAACTAAATAAGAATGTATTAGTTGTAACCAAAAAAGTTTGTTATCCCCAAAATGTGACAGCTTTTGACTGTCTACCCTTATGGCACCGTCTTCCTGCCATTTGCCCTATGGTTGTAGATAAATCATGCATCTGGCCCAGAATGTACTCAAAAGTGTGTTATTTCTTAACTCACTCTGTGATAAGGACAAAATACTTGAATCTATGGTCCCCGACTCTGATAACCCTAAGGTCCCCGACTCTGATGACTCTAACAGTTTTTTTGCTTAGGGCAGCAATACATGGAAGTAGAAGAATGTCATTTGAAAAGAAATCTGGCTTGGTGTGTGTGTGTGTGTGTGTGTGTGTGTGTGTTAAATAAGTAGTGGAAATACTCCCCTAATTACTTGGAAACGAGGAAGATGAGATAAAGTCAGCTGGTTGAATTTCAAGCTTCAAGAAAATTCTAGAATTGTCTGTTGGCTTTTCAACAATGATGGGCATCCAAAGCAAGCATGTCAGTCTATGAGTTAAAATCATCAAATAATGCAGATATTTGGGGTGGGAGGAATGGGGTGGCTGGGTGATGGACATTGGGGAGGGTATGTGTTGTGGTGAGCACTGTGTATAATGTAAGACTGACGAATCACAGACCTGTGCCCCTGAAACAAATAGTATATTATATGTTAATTAAAAAAAAAAAGATCTAGTTTCTTCTTGCTAAGCCATTTGCCCTACATATCCTTAGACTGGGGACCAACCAGGACATTTTTCTAGTTACAAAAGCAGGGTGGAAGTAAGAAGGAAGACTATTTTTCCTTCCAGTTTCCATAAGGGTCCTCCCAAATATATCTCTGTTCACTTATGTGTGTTGCCACTGAGGAGGTGGAAGATATTTCTGAGTGGTAAAATTGGTGAATATAACTGGACATTCTTGAGTCAGTTCAGCCCTTCCTATTGGGAAGAATTACCCTCAGAAAGGGGATATTTTGGCTGCTTCTCCAGGGGCAGGCTCTTCTGTAGGCTTTGGGTGCCTATGTCTCCTTCTATAAAAATCTGTCTACCCTGGGCTTCAGGTTCAAGTAAATGGGCCATTTGACTTCCACACCAAGAAGTTTCTTTCTTAGCATTTTTAAAAGACTAAAACCAATATTTAATCTCTTAGCAGTTTTACTCTTCTCAGCATGTTCAGAACCGAGAAAGGGAGGAGGAAAAAGGAACCCAGGTTATTTTTGAACTCCAACAATGGATGCGCTATACCAATCATTTACAAAGCTAATATCAAGGATTACTATGAGGGCATTAAGTCTTGTGCCCCTGAGCAAGTGAGCATGCATATGCTGAGTGTATGAAGTAAGTATTGCCAAGAGCTAAATCCACAAACCCCATAATTTCCTCTGGTGCTTGTATAGTCTCATTTCTCAATATCTCAGCAGTTAGAAAATTTCTTTGTCACCCTCCATATAGTATGACTCCAAGGGAGAATAAAAAGTTTAGATAACTTATTTTCTAACCAGCATATCTATCAGCTAATGACCAGATCAATGCTTGAGAATGGCAGAGAACTATTTAGAACCATTGCCAAATATTACAGTTTAGCTCTAATTTGAGGTAAGCAGATTATATGAATCATTATTTCATTTAGAGATGTTTCTACTTTCTTTGTCATTCATGATCAAATAGCATTAATCCAAGCTAAAACAGCCAACAGAAATCCTCAAACGTGTTCTTTTTTTAGGGATTCACAATTTTACAAGTCCAGTGTCTATTATGATCAACCATCTCTTGATTATTTTCTTTTTATGATCTTAATTTGACCTTAATACATGAATTTTTCAGAATTGGTCTTTTTATTATAGATAAGTCTTTCTATATAAGTGAGTTTCTACCCATAGTCTACCCATAGAAAATAATTTATTGGTTAAGTAGCTGGCCAATAAAATTAAAAAAGAAACCATGAGGGGTGCCTGAGTGGCTCAGTCGGTTAAGCCTCTGACTCTTGATCTCAGCTCAGGTTTTGATCTCAGGGTCATGAGATTAAGACCCATGTAGGGCTTCACACTGGGCATGGAGCCTACAAAAAAATCCAAAAAACACATGAAAACAAGACCTGGGGGCACCTGGGTAGCTCAGTCAGTTAGGCATCAGACTCTTGATTTCAGCTCAGGTCAATCTTGGGCTCATGAGATCAAGCCCGGGTCAGGCTCTGCACTCAGTGTGGTGTTTGCTTGGTATTCTCTCCCTCTCCCTGTCCACCCCACACCTCCCCCACTTATACTCTCTAAATAAATAAATAAAATCTTAAAAAAAGAAAAAGAAAATAGTATCTGGATTAAAAACAAACTCTATCTAAGAAATTATGATAGAAAAAATAACTCCACTATGATAATTGTTAGTACAAACATTTATACAATCCTTTTATAGGTCAGGCTTACAAAGATTTATGCAAAATCCAAATGATGCTTATATATTTAATAATTTGCTGTTTAGGAGGTCATATAAATTTCATTACTTTACATACTATGTTGTTGGATAAAAAAGACTCAACATCCCGAATGTGTCAATCATCACTAAATTCTAGAAATTTATGTAATCCAAACAAAAACACTAATACATTTTTGTAACTGGAAAGTAATTCTGAAGTTCATATGAAAATATGTAAATGTAACTTAGAAAATTAATATATGAAAATATAATTCAGATCTAAAATAATTAAGACAATGTAATATTGGTACAAAAAATAGACCTTCTAATCAATGCAACTAACAAATCTAGAAGTAATGCCTCCAAATATGTTGGATTTTAGTGAAGATCTGATAATTTATTATTTCTTATTGAGTTAATTTGGTAGCCATCTGGGAAAAGGAATAATTACCTCACATCAAAAACCAAAATAAATTCTAGGTAGACTTTTGAGTTTAATGAATAAAAACACCAACAAACGACCCAAAACACAATAATAAAGGAAACAATATATATAGTTTATAGCAAATAAGCTATAAATGAAAGATGTTCAATCTCTTAATAAAAGCAATAAGGAAACTATCGTGAGATTTTTTTAATACCTATTACATTGACAAAATTCAAAATGATTATTCATGGTGAAGGTGTAAACACACGGAGATGTGGGAATATAACTTGATCCATGTTAATCTGTCATGCTAATGGAGAACAATTCAGCAATATATTGATATTTAAAATGCACACGTTCTTTGATCTATAATTATTTTATGCTACATCCTACAAATAGAGAATATAACAAACAACATTTGAATCGGATCATTTATTATCTTGTTTATAATATCAAAAGACAACATATGCTAAAGGTTGGGCTCTGTGGTATTTTTATGGTGTGACTAAGTTCTATCAACCTGGTTTGCCAAAGAATAAGTACATTATGTTGAGAATTAGTAAAGGAATAATGTGCTTTAATATTTTGAACTTTTATCTTGGTGCAGAAACCTACTGTTTCATAATATCATGTGGTAGTTAAGATACTCAGAACTTCTTGACCCTTCTTAAACTAATTTTTACCTCACAGACTGCTCCTTTGCATGAGAAGTCATCAGTACCTAGTCCCACCATCTAAAGAAAGTTAGCATCCATTTAATTATGTGTTCTTGAATACTCTGAGCTGTTAACATGCTGGTAACCTAAAGGTTCCAAAATATATTCTATGGCATTTTATTTATTTTTTTAAATTTATACGTGCTTCTTTTTTTGACATTTTATTTATTTGAGAGAGATAGAGAGGGAGAGCACAGAAGGAGAGTGAGAGGGAGAAGCAGACTCCCCGTTAATCAGGGAGCCCGATGTGGGACTCGATCCCAGGACTCTGAGAACATGACCTGATCCGAAGGCAGACGCTCAACCGACTGAGCCACCCAGGCGCCCTATTCTATGGAATTTTAATACTATAAGATACTATAAGAAAAGAAGTTTTCAAAGTAAAATAAAATGTGAGGTCTATGGCACAAACCTCCTCTCAAAGTTTAATTGAACACATTTACACATAAAAGTCTCTGAGTAGTTCTGTAATAAAGAAACTAATGCAATTATGTTTTATTTAGTCCTGGCTTAAGTTATCTGGTGAAAGAACCCTGTGTTCTTGGTAAAAGCAATCTTAACAATAATTAACAATCTATATAACATACTCTTTGGAAAACCTGATTAATCTATCAGATTTGGTTTCAGAGTCCTGAGGGAATAATAAATGAGATGAACCTGTACATTCAGAAACATTGGTGTTTCAGCCATTGGAAAGCAGGAGAGGTGAAGCACCTGGGGTAAAATCTAGGCATCAGTGACCTTGGAGTGGGGATGGAGTGGGAAAAGGAGCACCCAGAGCATGAAAAGCGTATCAGAGAACCAGGGGATATTCAGAGAGGAGAGAGAACGTGCAAAGAAAAACAAAAACTAATTTCTAACTTCACATTTTATCTACTTAGCTAGTTAAATACTAAAACTGATGGGCGCAAGAGCCACACAGAACAGTAGGCAAAATCTTTAAGGTAGTCAAAGGGTTTCCAAACAGTTCTTTAGGAAGATCCTTCAACTCTCCCATACCACTGTGGAGGTGCTAACCGGATGCTGAGTTCGCGCTGGACATAGTGCTTACCTGGCCTTGACCCTAGTTGTGGGTGGAACACGGCATTCCTTTTATCTACTTCTTAATGATCACATAATCACAGACTGTCAGGGCTGGAAGGAGCAGTAAAGATCATCAGATTCAGGGCCTGGTTTTTATAAAAGCAGGGAAACCAAAAAGGGAAAATAAGGAGAAGTTTGTCCAAGGGCACCCAGTGAATTAATGTTGGAGCCACAATTTGTGAAGAGTACAAAATTTGAAATCAGAGGACGATAGATTCAAATATAAAGTTTGCCTTTTATTAGCCATGTAAGCTTAGGCAAGTTATTATTCACTCAGCTTTGGTTCTTTTCCTCAAAAGTTTTTCAAAAACAATGAATGAGATAAAGTGGGTAAAATGAATAGTACATTGTTGGCAGATAGTGAACAATAAATGGCAGGTAGTAGTAGTGGCAATTATTATAATAGTGTTATCAAAGAAGAAAGGAAGCATACAAATTGCAAGTTCAAGTTGAAAAGCCAGGAGATAGTCTATCTCTATTTTGTCTCCTTGCTTCATTTATTTGAGTCACTATCTGTATTAGAGTTCTGCAGAGAAACAGAACCAATAGATATGTGTAATATGTGTGTACATGTAAATGGACACACAGAGACAGAAAGACAGAGGCAGAGAGAAAGAGAGAGAGACAGACAATAAAGCATTGTTGCACCAGATTATGGAGGCTAATAAATCTGGTCCGCAGAGTGAATTGGTAAGATAGAGACTCAGGAAAAGCAATGGTGTAGTTCCAGGCTGAGTTTGAAGGCCTAAGAAACAGCCAACCAGTGGTATAGTTACCATCCAAAGGTCAGCAGCCTCGACACACAGGAGAGCCAGTATTTCAGTTCAAGTCCAAAAGAAGGAAAAAAACCAATGTTCCTGTTCTAAGGCCGTCAGGCAGAAGGAATTCTCTCTTACTTGGGGAAGGGTTGACATTTTCTTCTGTTCAGGTCCTCAACTGATTGGATGAGGCCCACCCACATCGGTGGGGGGGGGAGGCAATTTGTTTTACTCAGTCTAATGATTTAAATGTTAATCTCATGCAAAAACACCCTCCCAGAAATGATCAGAGTAATGTTTAATTAAATATCTGGACACACTATCTGTGGCCCAGTCAAGTGGATACGTAAGATTAATCACATTATCTCTCAATTTGTAAGTGAAAAATAGTAGCAGTTCTCATGTGCTTCACAAAGAATCATGAGAAGTACTTCATACTTATTCACTTTTTCATCCCCCCATCCTTGCATCCAGCCTCCCACCCATTCATGCATGCACTCACACCTAGTTAACAAAACTTACTGACTATCTATCTATTTTAGGTATTGTTCCGTCCCCTTGATTCAGAAACAACCATCAAAATAGTGAAATGGGTTTTTCAAGAATGGAGGTAACCAGGGGGAGGAATTACTTGGGAGCATTTCTGGCGTGCCATAAGGTATAGAAAACAATTTACTGGGCTTGATGAAAGCCTAAAAAGTCACTTCATCTCTACTTCTCTCTGTAAGGCAGCTTATATCACAAATCCGAAGAAATTCAGTATAATACTATGTGTGAAACAAAATCTATGCAGAATGTCTTTGAAATCAACCCTGATTTACATATCATAGTTATTTTCAGGATGTTAATACAACACATTCTCTCCCAGGTATTTTCCCCTGAACATTTATACTATGGCAAAATTAATAAATGCAATTTTAGTGTTGCAGGACTTACTATAAGCTATGCAAATTTTAATCTTTTGTGCATATGGATGGCTATTTCTTGAGTTCACCTTCAATCTCAAGCAGGTCTGTGAATAATATTTTATTTTGAAAAACAAATGAGAGTATGGAAACCTGGTGTTAACGATCTAAAAACCTATGCCTTAATTAGGGTCCTATCATTTTTATATCCTGCTATGTGTTCCGTCAGGTCTTGGTCAGCTGAACTGTGAGAAAGGAGGAAGCTCTGGCATCAATTCCTGTAAGTCATTTATGATAAGAGATGGCCTTTGCTATCTGTGACCACATCTCTGCTTTGCCAGCTGGTTCTCTGTTAGGCTTTCCCAACAGTGGAGGTAGAAAGGCGCTCAAGGCTGAAGAGGTAGAAAGGATTGGTTTCTTCCTGCTTCTCTTCCTTTGCTTTCTGTCCCTGCCAGTTCAACCCTGCAATGCTTCTACACCCTGACAGCAGCATTTCCTTCCCATTACAACAAATGGCCTCAGTTTTCAGAGGTTTTTAAAACTTTTTTCATTTATTTATATATTTTTCAATAAAAATCATATATACTTAAGTTGTACAAAATGATGATTTGATATACATATACATAGGGAAATGATTACTACAGTCCAGCTAATTAACATATCATCACCTTCGGGACACCTGTGTGGCTCAGTTGTTTGAGCGTCTGCCTGCAGCTCAGGTCATGATCCCAGGGTCCTGGGATTGAGCCCTGCATCAGTCTCCCTGTTCAGCGGGGAGCCTGCTTCTCCCTCTGCCTGCTGCTCCCCCTGCTTGTGCTCTCTCTATCTCTCTCTCTCTGACAAATAAATAAAAATCTTTTTTAAAAAAAGTGATTGTTAAACAAAACAAAAACATATCATCACCTTCTATAGATACTGCTTTTTGTGTGATAAGTGTATCTGAAATTATTCTCTTATATATTTCCAGTGTTAAATACAGTATTATTAAACAGAGTCATCAAGCTGGTAAATTATATCTCTAGACTTATTCATCCTACATAACTGCAACTTTGTTTCCTTTGACCAACATCTCCCCATACCCATACCCCCAGATCTTGGTTACCACCCTTCTATTTTCTCCTTCTATGAGTTGATTGACTGATTAAGTTAGATTCTACATATAATCATACCATGTGACATTTGTCTTTCTCTGTTTGGCATATTTCACTTAGCATAGTGTCCTCCAGCTTCATCCATGTTGTCACAGAAGGCAAAATTTCCTTCTTTCTCATGGCTGAATAGTATTCCCTTGTATATGTGTATAAAAGTATATGTGTGTGTGTATAATACATATATTTTATACATACATATGTAAAGCATCTTTATCCATTCAACTGTCAACAGACACCTGGATTTTTTCCACATGTTGGCTGTTATGAGTAACACTGTAATGAATATGAGAATGTAGATATCTTTTCAAGATCCTGATTTAATTTTCCTTGGGTATATACCCAGAAGTGGGATTGCTGGATCATATGGTAGTTCTATTTTTAATTTTTTGAGGAATCTTCATATTGTTTTCCACAATGATTATACCAATTTACATCCCCACCAACAGTATACAAGGGTTTCTTTTACTCCACATCCTTACCAAAACTTATCTTTTGTCTTTTTGATACTAGCCATTCTAATGGTTGTGAGGTAAAACAAACAAAAACAAACAGGTGTGAAATGATTTCTCATTGTAGTTTTGATTTGCATTTCTGTGATAATTAGTGATGTTGAGCACCTTCCATGTACCTGTTGGCCATTTGTATGTCTTCTTTGGAAAAATGTCTATTCAGGTCCTTTATCCACTTTTTAATTGGGTTATTTGTTTTCTTGCTATTGAGTTGTTTGGGTTCCTTTTGTATTTTGGATATTAACCCATCCTCAGATGTACAGTTTACAGATATGTTCTTCCATTCCATAGGTTGTCTCTTCAGTCTGTTGATTGCTTCCTTTTCTGTGCAGAAGCTTTTTAGTTTGATGCAATTCTATTTGTCTATTTTTGCTTTTGTTGCCTATACTTCTGGGGTTAGCAAAAAAATCATTGCTGAGACCAATGTCAAGAAACTCCCTACATTTCCTTCAAATAATTTTATGGTTTCAGGTCTTATATTTAAGCCTTTAATCCATTTTGAGTTGATTTTTATATATGGAGTGTGATAAGGGTCCAATTTCATTCTTCTGCATAAGGTAGACCAGTTTCCCAGTAACATTTATTGAAAAGGTTGTCTTTTTCCCATTGTATGTTCTTAACCCCTCTGTCAAAGACCAATTGACCATAAATTCATGGGTTTATTTCTGGGCCCTTGATTCTGTTCCATTGGTCTGTGACCTGAATGGTAGCTATTAGTGACATATTTTAAGTATTCTTGTGATTAGAATACTAATGCTTAGAAGAAATAAACAATGTATGTATTATATCACAGTAAGAAATTTTGAAAAATCTGGTCAACTAAAATATTGATAAATGTCCATTTTATACATTATTTTGTGTATACTGAATCTTTAAAATTTGTTATCAGGAATCAGGAAGATCTTTTCTGGACCATGCATTTTGCTGGTTAACACTAGTCTCAATAACCCCATACCCATTCCACAAAGGTTTAACTTTCTGGGCAAAAGGGATTGCAATGGACTCTTGACCAATGACCTCTTAAAATTTTTGCAGTGATTATAACTAAAAAGATAGCTATCCACAAAAATTAATCCTAAATTTTTTCTTAGCTGTATGGCTGAACTTCATTTCTTTGCCCCCTTGAAGTTTGCACTGGCTTTATTGGTAAGTTCTAGCCCACATAATGAAAACTGATGTGATATGTGTCTCTTCTGGGACAACCACCTGTTGAACAAGCTATGTATTAAAGATGCCAGAGCTTCCATCAGGGCCCTCCATTGACTGAGTAGAGATATCTACTAATTTGCAACACATACCCTATGCTGTTAAATGAATAAGAAATTAACTCTATTTCTTAAGCCAATGAATTGTTTTTAAATCTTTTATTACCATATATTGGCTTTTAACTCATACAACTATACTACTTGAAGACAGACAAAAACATTCTGGGTTTGTTTGTTTTTTTCTAAATGTTTTTTTCTAAACCCAAAGAGAAGTAAAGTAGCAAATTGTGATGCTTTCCTGTATAACTATATCTATCTTATTTCCAGGTTTAGTATTGGGTGGATATAAATTATCCACCTATAGGTTCCTCCCCACTTTAATCTGGGATAATTTTGGGTACTATCTTACCTACAAAGTGAGACTTTCAGTAAAGATAAAATGACATAGAATAATTTTATAGAAACAGATTGACAATATTTAAAGGGGCTTTAAAGTTGTTTTAATCTTCTCGGCATTTAATTTGGCAT
The DNA here is from genome assembly GCF_003265705.2 of Callorhinus ursinus. Classification (NCBI taxonomy): domain Eukaryota; kingdom Metazoa; phylum Chordata; class Mammalia; order Carnivora; family Otariidae; genus Callorhinus; species Callorhinus ursinus. The sequence continues at coordinate 44,087,729 of NW_027397072.1, forward strand.
CATCTCTTCAAATATTCCTGGCTGGAAATTTTTTAGCTACTGTTTACTCTCCACTGGTGTTAATGAAATAGTTCTTCAGTAATCACCAAAGACTTACCATTAAAAAAGTATTTATATAATATGTTTCCCTGGTCTGTTGAATTGTCTTCTGGAAAGCTACATCACATGCTTTTAGAGACATCATTTTAAGAAATATTCTTAGGTATATTTAAGGATAATTTTTCCCTTGAAATATACAATCATCACCCTCTCTCCTAGCATTTGGAAGATCTTCATTAATAAATCTATTCTGAGAATCACCTCAAAAATAACTGTTCTAATTTCCTATCATTTCAGCTTACATTACAATTAGTAATATCTCTCTTTTTCTGTTTCTTTCAAATTTGCTAAGGTGGGGTAGTCTATCTTTCTTTTTCTTTTTAAATACTGTTTCACTTGAAAAAAATGGCTTAAATTTATTTATTTTTCTATAAATCAAGCATGTGTCTCTAGTTATTCTGATCTGTTTTCCTGTCACTTCCCATTAGGGCACTGTCTCTAATGGAACAGTGACAAAGTTGGTCAGTAGAGCTCTACTTCCTCTCTAGTTGTTTTGTTATTTCCCTTTGTAGCTTTGTGGAATATCCCTGAACCTGACTCTTAGAGTGGGAATGAAAGATGATTTGAGCATTTAAAGAATATCATTTTTGAGTTATTCAGGAGCCATGATGCCTATGTAGCAGGCAAGATCTGGATCAAAGTTAGATATTTAGAGGAGAGTTTTAAAAGGTACAGTTTAGGGGAACCTGGGGGTTCAGTCAGTTAAGCCTCTTAGTTTTGGCTCAGGTCATAATAAGATTGAGCCCCACAGAGGGCTCAGCAGGGAGGCTGCTTCAAGGTTCTCTTCATCTGCCCCTCCCCAGCTCACCTGTCTCCACATGCACATGTGTGCTCTCTGTCTCTTTCAAACATATAAATAAATCTCTAAAAAAACAAAGTCAAAGGTACTGTTTAAATTAAAGTATGGGCAAGATTTAAAATGACAACACTGAGAAGACATAGTGCAGTATTCCAGCTACGGCTTTTGATAGAAACAGTCAACTCATTGTAACCTGTCAAGGAGGGAGCTGAGGAGAATACCCTGACCTCATATTCCTCCCAACTTCCAGTCTCCCACTAGAGACTCCCATTGGACAAACTCAGCATATAGTAAAAGGGTAAAGTGACTCATTAATGAACACGCCAGGGCTGGTGGGAGAAGCAGGTTGGGTAAGTGTAGAAATTGGACTGGAAAAGCAAATAGAAGATGATTAGGGGAAGCACAGCACCAGAAACACAAGGATGGTCTATGAATATATAAAGAGATCCAAGACAAGGAGCCAGAGAGAAATAGCATCTAGAGGGCCTACTCTGGGTCAGCAGATGGCATCCTTATTTAAGTAAACCTTCAAGGAAGCTTTATGAAATATTACTATCCTATTTTATACTATTTCAATAACATATATATAAGTTCAATAACTATTATATAAGTTATTGAAATAAACCTAATCCAAGTTTATAACGGCTGTGCCACAGTTTGAATCAAGGTTTATTGGGCTTTGAAGTCACCCTGTCTTTCAAATTGAAGGGGGTGAGCCAGGCTCACAGAGAGCCAAGAAGCTGGCAGTTAAGACAGGATTGAAAATCAGATATCCATAGAACAGCTTAGATGCATAGAACACAAAGACTCTGGACAAAAAACAAAAGTAGGTAAGAGAATAGAAATTATATAGCATTATCTTCCTGTGAGAAAGCAACTAGCAACATGGAAATGAAACCTTATTCACAGTTCTCATTCTTAGGAGTACAGAGGCTGTACTGGTATTTAGAAGACCCAGTTATGGCAATAAGCTATCTCCCTTCTTTCAAATCCCCATATGTAAACGGCCAGCTGTTTTTTCTATGCCTGATGTAACATAAGTTACATTGGGCTTCAGTGTGCTAGAATATTCCATACTTTATAAGGTAAAATCTGTACTTTCTACTGACAGTGTGTAAGCTATAGTGATTTGAGCTAAGAAATCTATTAAAATCTGGCCTTTGATTTTAACTTTAGCCACTTAGTGACATAGAGACAGGAATTTCAAGGCAGAATCTCAGCTTCAGCTCCCCACTTATATTGTACACAAGGGAAATTATTTCATCTCTCCAGGACTCACTTTCCTCACTTGTAAAATAAATTATTTGGGTTGCATAATCTCTAGTAATAGTTCCTTGATTGTGGCTACGTTGTCCATATTATAGTTAAGTGCAAATGAAGGAGTTTAATTATAGTAAGATTATTCCTAAGCACCCTCTACATCAGCTACCCATATTCTCCATTAAATAACACCGACCTCTCAAATTAATCACATGAATTTGTAAAGATTGAATTCAAATTCTACCACTTCCATGAAGCCATTTTTTTCTTCAGTTTTTCCATATGCATCCATAGTTTTTTTAAGGTATAATTTACATACAGTAATATTCACCCTTTTTAGTGCACAATTCTACAAGTTTGACGAGTGCATACAGTCATGCAATCACCGCCATAATTAATGAATATACCAGTTCCATCACCCACACAAATTCCCTAGTGCCCTTCTCCAGTCAACACCATTGCACCTGGAAACCACTGTTATGTTTTCGGTACTTACAGTAGTTGCATAGATTTGAAAATGCCATATAAATAGAATTATACAGTATGTAGCCATTTGAGTCTGGCTTCTTTCACTTGGAATCATGCATTTGAAACTCATCTAAATTACAGAATGCATTATGAATTATGATTCATTCTTATTTTCTCTGATTTTATCTTTAATTTTCATCGGTTTGAATATTATGTGACTGATGTGAGTTTTTCTGGGTTTTATTCAGTTTGTTCTCAGATCTCAGATCTGTGGTTTAGAGCGTCTCTTTAGTTTTGGAAAATTCATTGCCATTATTTCTTCACCTATTTATTCTGCACCCCCCTTTTTTTCTCTTTCTCTTGAGTGAGTCAAATTACATATATCTTAAGTGATTTTATATTATTTCATGGCTCAGGAATGCTCTAATCTGTTCCCTCCCTAATGTTTTGTTGTCTTCAAGTTTTAGTTTTATACAATTTCTATTAACATATTTTCAAATTCATTGATTGCTTCTTCATCTGTGTCAAGTCTACTGATGGATCTTGAAAAGATTTTTCTGTTCTTTTTTTTTTCTGTTCTTTTTAATTGAGGTATAATTGGTGCATAGTACTTTATTAGTTTCAGATGTACAATATAATGATTCGATATTTGGATACACTGCAAAATGATCACCACAATATGTCTAGTTTTCCCATACAAAGTTATATAATTTGCAATACGATATTATTGACTATAGTCACCAATACTGTATATTAAATCCTCATGACTTATTATTTTTTTTATTTTAAATATTTATTTATTTATTTTAGAGAGAGAGCACGCATGTGCACATGAGTGGCGAGGAGGATCAGAAGGAGAGGGAGAGACTCTTCAGGCAGACTCCCTGCTGAGAGCAGAACCTGACATGGGCCTCAATCCCAGGACCCTGAGATCATGACCTGAGCCAAAATCAAGAATTGGATGCTTAACCAACTGAGCCACCCAGGTGCCCCATGACTTATTTATTTTTTAACTGGAAGTTTGTACCCTCTTGACTCCCTTCTCCCATTTTGCCAACCCCCCCCCATGTCTCTCCCATCTGACAACCACCAATCTGTTCTCTGTATCTATGAGTTTTGTTTTGTTTTGTTTTTTAGATTAATAAGTGAGATCATGTGGTATTTGTGTTTTTCTGTCGGACTTATTTTACTTAAAATAATATTTTCAAGGTCTATCCATGTTGTTGCAAATGGCAAGATTTCATTTTTAATGGCTGAGTAGTATTTCATCGTGTGTGTGTATTCACATATACCATATATATAAATATGTATATAGTATAATATATACCATATGGCATATATATAAATATTATATATTATATATATATGTCACATTTTCTTTATTCATTTATCAATGGTTCTTAGGTTGTTTCCATTTAGGCTATAATGCTGCAATGAACATGAGGGTGCATATATCTTTTTGAATTAGTGTTTTCATTTTCTTCAGATACCCAGAAGTGGAATTGCTAGATCATATGGGTAGTTCTATTTTTGATTTTTTGACAAACTTCCATACTGTTTTCCATAGTGACTGTACAGTTTATATTCCTACCAATAGTGCACAAGTGTTCCCTTTTCTCTACATCCTCACCAACACTTGTTATTTTGTCTTTTTGATAATAGCCAATTTTGACAGGTGTGAAATTATATCTCATTGTGGTTTTGATTTTCATTTTCCTGTTGACTAGTGATGTTGGGCATTTTTTTATTTGCCTGTTGGCCATCTGTATGTCTTCTTTAAAAAAAAAATCTGTTCGGATCATCTGTCCATTTTTTAATTGGGTGGTTTGTTTTCATGTTATTAAGTTGCATGTTTTTTTTTAAGATTTTATTTATTTGTCAGAGAGAGAGAGCACAAGCAGAGAGAGTGGCAGGCAAAGGGATAAGCAGGTTCCCCGTTGAGCAAGGAGCCTGATGCGGGACTTGATCCCAGGACACTGGGATCATGACCTGAGCTGAAGGCAGACGCTTAACTGACTGAACCACCCAGGTGTCCCAGGTTGCATGGTTTTTTTAGTAGATTTTGAATACTACCCCCTATTGGATATACAACCTGCAAGTATCTTTTCCCATTCTGTAGGTTGCATTTTTGTTTTGTTGACCATTTCCTTTGCTGTGTAGATGCTTTTTTTTTTTAACCTGGTTGATTTTGTTTTTTTTTTAATTTTTTATTGTTATATTAATCACCATACATTACATCATTAGTTTTTGATGTAGTGTTCCATGATTCATTGTTTGCATATAACACCCAGTGCTCCATGCAGGACATGCCCTCTTAAACACCCATCACCAGGCTAACCCATTCCCCCCACCCCTCTCCCCTCTAGAACCCTCAGTTTGTTTTTCAGAGTCCATTGTCTCTCATGGTTCATCTCCCCCTCCGATTTCCCCCCCTTCATTCTTCCCATCTGCTATCTTCTTCTCCTTTTTTTTTTTTTTAACATATATTGTATTATTTGTTTCAGAGGTACAGATCTGTGATTCACCAGTCTTGCACAATTCACAGCGCTCACCATAGCACATACCCTCCCCAGTGTCTATCACCCAGCCACCCCATCCCTCCCACCCCCCACCATTAATGATGTAATCACATTTGTTTATATTTTCTTATTGCTTTGTCTTTGGAGTCAGATCCAAAAAAATACTGCCAAAAGCAATGTCAAGGAACTTACTGCCTATGTTTTCTTATAGGAGTTTTATGGTTTCTGGTTTTATATTCAAGTTTTTAATCCATTTTGACTTAACTTTTGTGTATGGCATAAGACAGTGGTCCAGTTTCATTCTTTTGCATATGGCTGTCAAGTTTTTCTAACACCATTTATTGAGAAGAGAATGTCCTTTTCCCATTGTGTATTATTGCCTCCCTTGTTGTAAATTAATTGACCATATTTCTGGGCTCTCTATTTGGTTCCGTTGATTTACGTGTCTGTTTTTGTGCCAGTACCATACAGTTTTGATTACTATAGCTTTGTAGTGTAGTTTGAAACCAGGGATTGTGATACTTCTGGCTTTGTTGTTTCTCAAGATTGCTCTGGCTTTTCAGGGTCTTTTGTAGTTCCATACAAATTTTAGAATTACTTGTTCTCCTTCTGTGAGAGATGCCACTGAAATTTTTAATAGGGATTAAGTTGAATCTGTAGATTGCTTTGGGTAGAAGGGACATTTTAACAATATTAATTTTTCCAATCCATGAGCTTGGAATATTTTTCTATTTGTGTCACCCTCAGTTTCTTTCATCATCTTCTTATAGTTTTCAGTGTACAGGTCTTTCACCTTCTTGGTTAAATTTATTCTTAGGTATCTTGTTCTGTTTGATGCAATAGTAAATGGGATTGTTTTCTGAATTTCTCCATCTGACAGCTTGGTATTAGTGTACAGAAATGCAGTGGATTTCTTTAGTGAATTCGTATCCTGTGACTTTACTGAATTCATTTATTAGTTCTAAGAGTTTTTGGTAGAGTCTTTAAAGTTTTCTATGTATAGTATAATGTCATCTGCAAATAATGACAGTTTTACTTCTTCCTTATCAATTTAGATGCCCTTTATTTCTGTTTCTTGTCCGATTTCTGTGGCTAGGGACTTCCAGTATTATGTTGAATGAAAGTGGGGAGAGTGGGCCTCCTTATCTTATATCTGATCTAAGATGAACGCTTTCCTTTTTTCAACATTGAGTATAATATTAGCTGGAGGTTTGTCATTTGTGGCCTTTATCATGTTGAGGTACAATCCCTCTACACCCAGTTTATTGAGAGTTTTTATCATAAATGGGTGTTATATTTTGTCATGCTTTTTCTGCATTCATTGAGATGATCATATGAATCTTATCTTTCATTTTGTTAATGTGGTGTATTTATAATTTAATATATATTTAAAACTCCTTATTTTACATTCATTGGACAGATGATATCCATATCCCTCTCTTCCATGTTTGTTCCCCACTTTGGATTTCTTTTGCAATTTTTATTTTATGGAAATGAATAGATTCCATTAAAGTACATCTACTTCAATCCCTGTCTTTTTTTTTTTAAGATTTTATTTATTTGACAGAGAGAGACACAGCGAGAGAGGGAACACAAGCAGGGGGAGTGGGAGAGGGAGAAGCAGGCTTCCCGCGGAGCAGGGAGCCCAATGCGGGGCTCGATCCCAGGATCCTGGGATCATGACCTGAGCCAAAGGCAGACGCTTAACGACTGAGCCACCCAGGCGCCCCAAGCCCTGTGTTTTTTAATGGGAGAGGGAGAATTTAACTTGGAATTACAGACAACGTTGGAAATATAACAGAATGGCCCAAATCACATGAATGTCATCGGTCATGTATGACAAAGAGGGACAGAGGTTGGAAACCATTGCTCTAATCGAAGTAATTTGAGAAACTTATCCTGTATTCAGCCTTATTGCTAAAGCACAGTAGATGACTAGGCAGACAGGAAAAAAAGAAACCCTTATTGTTCCATGCTTTGGAAGACTTGCCAGCACACAGGCATCCATCCAGCTAGACATGCCAACTTCCATGACTTCAAACAGAGATAAACAAATACAAGTGTTATCTCTCTAGAAACTCCTGTTCTAGGTAATTTCCTTCATTAGTTCTAATCTTACTCAGTGCTGACCCTGGTCATTCATAAACAAGAACCAAACATATATATCTCTCCCGACATTGCCCTTCATCATGGAAAAGAAAAATGCCTGTCTTTGATTAACATTATGTTGCTGAATTTGATCACAAGGCAATCTCGTTGTTCACAGACTCTACTGAGCCAAAATAGGGGGCTTGAGTTTTTTTCTTTGGCACTCTCTTACATCAGTGGGTAAAGGTGTAGAGGAAGGAAAGGAAGCTTCTAATGTGAAGCCAAAGAAACAATGAATGTGAAAGAAAAGAAACAGTATCTAAAAAGTGGGGCATTTTCATACTGAAGAAAAATTCTAGAATTTCCATATACATGTTAGTAAAAGCTTTATAACAGTGTGTGAGTACATTTAGGTCAGTGAGGAAACACTTAAGGGAGAAAATTAGCAAGGAAGTAACTGTTCGGTGCATTAAATGTTGCCCTGCTGACCTAAAGAGTTAATGTTAACTCTACGATCTTAAATCATTTCCAGGGAAATTATTTTAAGCAAATGTTCTCTGAAAATGCAATACCATATACTCTCCACCTTCATTTCTCACACAGTTTATGTAGTCATTTTAAAATGAACTCCACAAGACAACCAAATTGGTTGCATCATAATTTTGTGATAATGTATTTGCTACTAGACATTACATTTTCAGTATGCTAGAACTATAGATAAAATCCAGCTAATGCAAGTGCTTCTGTAGTGAATGTTCAAGCCAAAGGAAATGTTTAAAGGAGAAACAGAAATGTGACAGGCATAAACCACTGTCACCCGTTAATTGTCTAGATTTCTCAAGTTCTTTGACTTGTTTATTTTATTTAGAGTTTTATTCAGGTTGGTGACTAGGCTGCTGGAAGGTTAGAGAGAGGAAAGTTTAATAATAAGTTCAACCTGGTGCCAGGGAAAAACTGCAAAAGAGCTCATTTCCCCCTTCCTCCTCACACTGAGGTCCACACTGACAAACAATATTATTTATAGTGCTATGACTATTACATAGGCAAGGACCAGAGAAAGTACTTACATTATGGGGAATTTACCATGTACAAGGCATCGTAACCAGATATCATTACTGTATATCGCCAATTGAAAATTTTCTAACAGAATCTGCCTAAAAAATGAAAACATAGTGACTATAACTGATATACTAAAAAACAAAAACATCCTAATGCAGATTAAAAAGAGCTGTCATTAAGACTCTTATGGGTCTGGTGAAACAAATATATTTTAACTGCAATTGCTGCAATGGGTTTTCATTTTAGATAGATGCTCATCTCCTAGTCACCTCTTAATGTGAACATTCCCATACCCCTACTCCCACCCCTTCTACACTCCATGCCATAAACTGCTTCCTCTACATTCCTGTTTTAGTATATTCCAGTGGCTACTATTGTGTTTGTCCAATCCTATTATTGTTTATGTACATGTACCTCAGTGTTGTGAGCACTGTAAATATTAGTTTTATTAATTATTGCATTTCCCATCAGCCTCAATGATGTCAAGGGTTGAACAAAACTCTGAGTGGAGACAAGGAACTCAGAACCTATTGAAGGAGAAACATAAAGAACATAAAAAGACATACTAAAGGAAATGAGGATGATAACTTTGGGTATAATGGGAAGAGCAGCATCACCTTGCCTCAGAGAGTCAAAGAAGATTTCTGGGAGAAGAGAATTATGTGACTATAAACTAGTAGATAAGTCTAACTAGATTACTAGTTAGTGAGATGAGGAGATAGAGAAAATTATTCTGGGCAGAAGGGAAAAGCACAACAATGTGCACATCATAAGATAAAAATTTCAGTAATTCTTGATTATACTGAAGACCAAATGACAAGAAAGGAAGCCACGCATCATCGGATAGGAGGCACATAATGGAAGTTGCTGTAGAAGTTATTAAAAGAGCTTAGACTTTATTCTTTATTGATGGGTAGTCAGGGAGAGATTTTTTTTTTCAGGTAGAGAAAGGTCACATATCTATAGCTACTGTGCAGCTGTGGAAGGGATGAATTTGAAATGAATAATATTGGGAACCAGGAGCCTAACTGGTCTTAATGGTTTTAGTGATCCATGTGAGAAATTGCAGTGGCCTAAAGTAAGGTGATAATGGAAGTGAAGAGACTGATGGGACAGTGCTTCGTTCCACTTTGGCTTCACATTAGAACGCCTAAGGATCTTGCAAAAATCCTGACATCTAGTGCACCCCCTTCACCCTGCCCCAAACCAATTAAATCAAAATTTAAACTGAAGCATCAATATTTTTAAAAGCTTTGCAGCCAAGATTGTGAACTCCTGGACTAGAAATACTTTTAGGAGCTAAAATTAGCAGGTCTTGGTGATAGATTGTTAAAGGAAAGGAAAGAGAGACAGGTGTTAAGTATAAAACCCAGATCTCTAGTTGGGGAGACTGGGTAGATGCTAGTACTGGATAGTCCAGTTTGTTTTTTCTAGCCTAGGTCATGGTCACATATTAAGTGGATATAAAAGTTAGGAACCCCAAGACAGGAACAGTCCTATGAGAAAGCTCCAGAGTTTTAGAAACTTGTCCCTATTGACCATTGTTCTGCCAAAACAAACAAACAAACATGAACTACCCATGGCCTATCTTGCTAGCTATAGGAGAATCCTTGTTACCAACGTCAAATGTCTATTTATCTTTACCTTTACTTTTTTTTTCTCCTTGAAACAAAGATTCTCAAGCTGTATTCAGTGCAATAAAGGTTGGTGGGCTGCTGAGAGTGGTGTTTGAATAAGGAAGTTTGAGCAGATGGACTGGTGGGCCTCTACCACCCTTCCCTCATTTAGGCAGAACAGCTTCATTTTATTTATATAGATATTAAGATGCTGCACAATATTTTATTTTTAAAAAAGGTATGCTAAAATTACTTTGAAAACATCTGTGCCAATAGATGGTGAGTGGGAACGGATTAATCAGATACAGTACATGCTATTGATTCTATTGCTTGAAAGTTTAAGGGGATTATTAAATGATTTTCAAATTGCCAAGGCAGGCTGAGTCACACCACGGAGACAGCCATATATGTTGCCTAAAATAAGGTTGGCTGATGCTGGAGCAGACAGTTGGTATTTTTTGATTTAGCTCTTAAACTTGCTTTTTGTTCCGTTCTCTGGCTCTGCTTCTGACTGGTAGTGACCTAAGCTTTCTACTCTGTTTCTCTAGACTTCAGATCTTGATCTTCCCCTTGGCATCTTATTTCTGTGAGAGATAACCTGATGAATCTCCGCATATTCTTTTGAAATGTTTAAAATAAGTTTTGTTTTTCTTTGAATAGATATATAATAGCAGAAGTCACAAGGAAGTATAAAATAAAAAGTAAATCTCCCCTCCAGTGGATCTTCCAGCAAATGAGTTTCCTTCTCCAGGAGGCAGTGGATTCTTATGTCCATGGGGAAAGACATGTTCAAAGACCTTCACTGCATGTAGACAAGTGTTCGTGTGTGGTTTTTCTTCCTTTTAACAAATAAACAAAATGTTCTTTTGTACTTTGCTTTTGTCACTTAGCATATATTCTGAGGATGATTCTATATCCATATACAATGATCTCCTTCATTTTTTAAAGCAAATTCTTCTATTATGTAGATATACAACAACTGAGTTAATCAGAGGTAGTATTTATTTATTTATTTATTTATTTATTAAATTTTTATTGTTATGTTAATCACCATATATTACATAATTTGTTTTGGTGTTCTGTTCCATGATGCATTGTTTGTTCATAACACCCAGTGCCCCATGCAGAATGTGCCCTCCTCAATACCCATCACCAGGCTAACCCATCCCCCCACCCTCCTCCCCTCCAGTAACCTCAGTTTGTTTTTCAGAGTCCATCATCTCTCCTGGTTCGTCTCCCCCTCTGACTTACTCCCAGAGGTAGTATTTAGTATGTTTTTTATATTGTGCTATTACAAAGCAGTGAATATATGCATATACTTATACAAGCATGCCTATGGAACAAATTCCTGGAAGTGGAGTTGCTGCTTCTGCATCAAATTTCCATAGATATTGCCAAATAATTTCCATAAACATAGCACCATTTTACATTCCCAGAAAAATGTACAAAAGTGCCTATTTTCCCTACCCTCATCAACACAGTGTATTTATAAACGTTTTAATCTTTGCTAATTAAAAAAATTATCTTATAATTTTAAGTTATATTTGTCTTATTTTGAATAAGTTTGAGCATATTTTCACATGTTTAGGGGCCTGTTTGTATTTGCATTTCTCGGACCTGTCTAAATTTTTTGCCCATTTTAACTTGAGTTGCTGTTATTTGTTCTTATTGCTTTATGGAAAACTTTTAACTATTAACAAAACCAATTTTCTTGGGAAACTGGGATTGGAAATATTTATTTTGTTTCTTACTTTTTTGTGGTTTTGCTATATAGGATAGTTTTAGAATTATATAGTCAAAATCATGACTTTTTTATTCCATAAAATTCCATAAAATTCCTTTATTTCATAATTAAAAAGAACTTTCCCATTCCAACATAAAATTTTTCCAAGATTTCTTCTTTTAAGTTTATTTTTCACATTTAATTTCTTAATGCACCTGGAATTTAGTCTTGTATAAATTGGTAAGAAAGGATATGTCTACTTAGTTAACCAGTTGTCCCAATTAAATTTATTTTATTTTATTTTTTAAAGATTTTATTTATTTATTTGAGAGAGAGAATGAGAGAGAGCATGAGAGGGGGTTGCGTCAGAGGGAGAAGCAGACTTCCTGCTGAGCAGGAAGCCCAATGTGGGACTCGATCCCGGGACTCCAGGATCATGACCTGAGCCGAAGGCAGTCGCTTAACCAACTGAGCCACCCAGGCGCCCTGTCCCAATTAAATTTATTAATCATCTATTTTTCCACCTATGATTTCAAATATTAAGTTTATCATATACAAAAATTCCTATATATTTTTTCCTATTTCTAAACTTTCAGCTCTATTCCATTGATCTATTAATTGTGCTAATACACAACTGTTTCATTTAGAAGATATAGTTAAATATCTAATAGGACTATCCCCCATTATACTTCTTTTTGAAAATTTTCCTGGATTTAAATTTTTTCCTTTTTGAAATATAATGATTAAGATCATCTTGTCTAAATTCCATTGGTATGTTTATTGAAATCATAATAAGTTCACAGGTTGATTTCATGATATTTAACATTCCTAATCAAGAACAAGATATACTTTTAAGTCTCCTTGTAAATCCTTCATCAACATTTAAAGTTTTTCTTTATCTAGAACTTGTCCACTTCTTAACAAGTAAATTCTTGGGAAGTATGTTCATTTTAATTTTAATTTTTTAATTGCTTTGGTAAATAGGGTCTTTTCTTCTTTTACACATAGTCTGTCTAGGTGTTTCTATCTCTCATATGGTTATTTGGTAATTTTCCTTTAGTGTATTCAAGTAGAAACAGTGTTGCACTTGTGGGGTATGTGTGTGTATGTGTGTGTTTGTGCATTTGATGTATATTAATTTGCGTCTCTACCCTATGAGAGGTTTATAGCATTTATAGTATACTTATCATAAATATATACTCAAAGGTATTACTTGATCACTTCAAATATTGTTATGGAAAGGGCCAAAAACTTTATTGATTAGTAAAAGAGATATCAGAAATATATATTACCTACTTAAATAAACGGTATTTAAGGCATGTGATAAGGCTGAAAAGCTTTAAGGAATCCCAGTGCCTTAGCATGAATGACGTAAGAGAATCCCAACAGGAAGCCCAGCTTTGTAGCAGCACATGACATGTAGAGCCTTGTTCACTTTGTATTCCTTAATGGAGCTCTCTGAGGAATGACCCAACTGACTGGCCCTTCCACCAGAATGCCATTATGTCCACCTCAGAGAGGAATGACCCAACTGACTGGCCCTTCCACCAGAGTGGGCCTTTTGAGTTAGATATTGTTCAGAATGTATCTTGCTTTGAGAATTGTCATGTAACTGACAATTCTTTGAGTGATTGCTAGTAATTGCTTGTACCTTTGTCAGAACTTAAGACATAATTTCCTTATATATACCATGGGGCGGTAGAAATTTATCCAGGCTGGTGCCCTGATGATTTTGCACAAATCAACAAAGACCACATGAGGAAGGCTTAACCATAGCAAATCTTGGCGGATTTGGTCCTCCCAGAATATGAGGTCTTTTTTTTTTCTTTTTTAAGATTTTATTTATTTATTTGAGAGAGAGAGAGCACAAGCAGGGGGAGCAGCAGGCAGAGGGAGAGGGAGAAGCAGGCTCCTTGTTGAGCAGGGAGCCCAATGCAGGGCTCAGTTCCAGGACTGGGATCATGACCCGAGCCAAAGGCAGATGCTTAACCAACTGAGCCACCCAGGCACCCTGCATATGAATCTTTTGAGTTGTTGCTACAAAGCCCTTTATTACCTATCTATCTCACAGAAACAATCTTTTAGATAGTTTCTCATCCTCTCCCATATTCTGACAAGGCCTGAGGATTTTGGCTTTTTTCTCATCCTTATGTTACAGCTGCAAACTATACGATATGTATAGTTGAACTGCATTCAACCAGTTCCTCAGCAACAAGGTGTCCCACCCTCATGTCGCACTGTCATCTGTTCACTTTTGTTTTAGTGTTGTCCTGTGGAAGAAGAGATGTAATGAGATGTGATCTGTGTTATTCTTGTTTTGATTGTCCAAATAAATAATACAATATCTGAATCTGAAAAGGACTCATTGTTTCCTTACCATCCAAATCTGTTAGACTTCTCTGGACAGATTTGAGGAGAGTGAAGGTCTAACTTCCAAATAACAATAATGATTGGAGCCTACTGCTTTTTTCCTGAAATAATCTAACAATTGTTGAATCAATAAAATGGCTTTAGATCATAATATTGATATATATGAAAAGTATTTTTTATACATTATTTTTTTAATCCAGCCACCTTACTAAATTCTCTTAACACTGATAATAGATTTAAGTTTTTTCTTCAGTTTTCTAGTCTCTATTGCTCTGAGATGACAAAGGACTCCCTGTTAAAAATCATCTTTAATTAGTTTTGATTGGACTCAACCTCTATACAGTTGATTCTCATTATTTGTGGTAATCATGTTCTGTAAAGTTACTGTGAACAATGAATTAGTGAATGCTAACCCATTGTTCATGAAGTGAATCTCTATCATCTGTCTATCTACCTATCTATCTCTCTACCTACCTAACAGATTATAATATTAAATCCTAAAAACAACTCATTCAGGCAGATTCTATTTTATTGATTCTACAAGAGAGAAAACAAGATTCAGAAGTTTTAAGTGAGTTGCCTAAAGCCACCCCCCTACAGGCACCAGAGTTGGGATTCAAACCCCATTCAACTGGCCCAGAGGTAGAATTGCGTGAACTACACTGCAGAACTCCCTACCATCTCCACGGTTGGTCATCTCTGTATGAAGACTGAAACAAAAGGCAGTGTTGCCTTGTTCAACCTCAGTTGGGAATATGAGTGTCAGGCAACTTAATTTTTTTGCTATTTTGTGCATGTCTGCAAATGACCAGGAAAGTGCCAGTCATATTCATTTTGACGTTATGAATAAATTTTAGTGAGTAGGCCAGTTCACAAATATACACATGGGTTCTAATTCCAAGTAACGTGTTCGTCTTCACATCTGGGGAGGAGACTAAGGGCTAAAGGCTATCAGAAGGAGAGACCCAATCTGAATTTTGTCAGACATTCTTGGATATAGGGGCTGTGGAAACTTTAGCTCCAGAATATTAGTAGCTAATTGCTGAACTAATAAAATAAGTCTGGAACCAAAGAAAAGTGTTCCACTAAGTAGTGTTATGACTTATAGGAATTCACTAGGGAAAAGAAAAGGTATTCTATAGGACAAAGACCAGATATTGTGCAGTAATGTGATTCATACTAGAAAAATATCTAACTTAATATGGACATAAAAAGAATGTTAAAATTCAAAGGGAGGAAACAAAGTGATAAATATGCATATTGTCAATAAAACAAATTTAAAAACTCAGAACATTTTTGCTCAGCATTTCAAATGAATAAAAGTAACCAAGTAGGAAAATTGTAATTATCAATGACTTCAGATAAAGATTTCCAGTCGCCCAACTCCCCAGTCCAAACATGGTGGGATCATTCAGTCTGCCATCTACAAGCAGAGGAATAATCTCCCATGAGTTATCAAGTATATGATTATTGGGCCTCCTATGGGTCATTGAGAAGATATTTTTAATGATTTAAACCCTGTATTTCCTTGGAGGGGTAATTCCTTAGCAAGCAGTAATATGAATTTATTTGACTCACTTATTCAGTCCCCATTTTATGTTATACAAAGTATAATCTTATGCTGGGGGAATATAATTAGTGTGAGTGGGTTTTAATGCAATTGAGAAGATAATATTTAGCCATAATCAACAACTCAGTTGAAGCTTTAGTGACCAAAAGGCAACATGAAAATACTTTGGCAATATATTTGACAAATTCAAGAAATTTTCTTTTTTCCTTAATTCATAATATTCCCTAGGACTAGATTACAGTAAATTGTGTCAGCAAATGCCTTAGTTCCAAGCTTCCAGGTGGTTCACCTTTGGCAATTATTCTCTGTTCAGCTCCTAAGCGAAACCCTGCATCCCTGCATTTTAGGATTTTAAAATATTGATGAAGATACGTAAAGATAATAAGATGACCAATAATATACTTTAAGGCCTAATAAGAGAGAGAGGTATAATGCTTTGAAATTGAAGACCCAATCTTGTGCAGAAATGTTATAAGGTTGGGATGGGAATTCCTAACAAGTTAGGTTTTAAGATGGATCTTAAAGGATTCATCTTTGGCATAATAACCACCTATTGCTAATAGCCAAATCTGCAGTCATAGGTAAATTCAGACTTCCTTTAAGATCTTCCTATTATCCTCTCTTCCTCAGGTTCACCTTCTTAGAGTCTACTTTTATGGCCAGAAAATGCTTCTGCCTGGCTAAACAAATAAAAATAAGATCCATTCTGATTGCAGAAGGCACTACATCATTACCAGGGCATGTTTTTGTATTTAAACACAAAATGTAAGTTAGCACTCCCTTCCAAGAAGAACTCTAGATCAGATGAACTGGTTTGTACTGAATGTGTGGTAGAAAGCAACAAGAAATCACAGGCAGCATAAATCCAAAATGGAAGTACTGACTAGTCTGTCAAATGTCTGGAGACCAACATTGGGGCTGCTCTGGTTCATGTAAGGGCCCAAAAGAATCAGAAGGTGAGTTAGAGAAAGCTCCAAGGAACAAGCTATCCTGGCTTCCAAGGAGGCAATATAGAATATTCAATTATTAAAAATTAAAGACTAAGGAAACACTAAATATGTTATCCATGTCCATTGCCAACAAAATATTTTGAAGTCCCTGAAATTCTTTTTCCTAGATGAAGAAATGACAACTCAGATGTTTGGATATATGTCAGACAAATTTATTGAAGAAACACTGCCTAACTTAAAATTTGAAATATTACACAAGCAGAAGAAAACATTTTAACATAAACTAAAATAGAGAATAAAGTTTCTATCTTGAATATGATCTTGATCTCTCTCTCTCTCCCCCTCCCAGCCCACTCCCTCTCTCTTCCCTAGTTGTTTTCTCCAGAAAGCAATCTGGAATTCACTACATTCAGGCAAACCAGAATTCCTCTGTGACTGTGATGATTTGGTTCTCCTAAAAAGATTTCTAAAAATAGAGAAATCTGAGAAAGAAACTTGGTAGATTCTTAAATAGGTTTTAAGAAAAAGTATATAAAACTTGGAAATAGGCAAAAAAGAATATTAGATATTCTTTCAGTGCAGTGGTGGGCTTGCATTTGATTGACCCTCTCTTGGCTGCGTTTTTATACAACTCTGTAAGGCCAAGATGAAATTGCAGTTTTTAGCTCAGTAAAGCTGCAGATAATTTCTGTCTTGTGGAAAACAAAACCTCAACGGTTGCAGTTTATTATTTTCTAGGTCTTTAAACTATGTCCAATTGTTTTTCCTAACATTTCTTTATTAAACTGCTTATGAATATCAGGTTCCTCAAATTCTCATTTAACTCTTCTCAATAGCCTACTGATTATCTCTTTCATTTCATGTGTTCATTTTATATTTGCATGAGTGCCATAATTTTACATTTTGAAAGTTATACTTTAACAAGGTCCTTATAGGTGTTTATTAATTTGGTGAAACCACCTCACTCAGGGATCATGTCTTCAGTTTGAAAACAGTACCCAGAGGCGACCAAGCTCTTGAGGAGTGATTCATGCTAATTAATCTTCAAAAACAGGCTAACAGATGAGCCAGTTACAAATATATTTATTGACAACAAGAGATTGGTTTTACTTGTGAATAAAAGACTTGGACTGGCTAAATAGACTCCTTACCTTTGGCTATCAAGAAACCCAGAAAGCCATGTTAATTTATTAAAATATTGCTTGGGGAGAAAAAAAATCAGAACAGTAGGAATTGAGAGATCTTAAATGAAATATCTTTTCTTCTGTAGAAAAGTCAGCCAATATTTTTCTTCTTAGTCTGTTGTGCTTGCTAGTGTCCATTTGCCATTGAGCCTATCCCTTCTCTAATTTGTTCTATGCCCCAGGAGGTTGATCCCTATGGGAGATCAGTCCTTCCAATTGGTTTGAATTTGCATTCAGCCAATGAGAGTCACCAACAGGAGACCAGACTATGAGAAGAGAGAAAGGGTGGAGCATTTTTTTCCCTGTTCTCCCTCCCTGCTTCAGTGCCAAATCTCACCACCACTACCACTGCTACCATAAGTCCTTCTCTCTTTGGCTTCACCTCTCATTAGGATCCTATAATTAATTTTTATTCTCTTTCCTCTTCTGTGTGCAGTAAATGATAGCCTTTGGGTGCCTCAACATCTCTTGTCCATTCCTGTAATCTGGGAATGGTTCTAAACACTATGTAAAATTTTGCTGCATTAAAGTCTCTTTATTTGAACCATCTCTCTTCCTTAACCAGCCCACCACAGAGATGCCAGAGTCAGTTCTTCATTCACCATCTGCTTATATTAGTTCTCTCTTTATAACATTTACAACCCACCTTAGTTCTATTTTTGCTGCACGCATTGTCTCCTGCCATCCCAAAGTACTAAGCAGTATTTCAAATCATATACTCAATTGAAATAGGTATCTCCAGAAACATTCCATATTCTCTCATACACATTGTATTCTGTGTTCCTTAAATACCCCTTTCCCTGTTTTTCCCCACCTGTAAAAAAGACTAATCATCGTTTCATTATCAATCCGCTGAAGCCTGATTTTCAGACTGTCATGGTTTATAATGCAATACATTTGGTAGGGAGGAATATTAATATTCTTTATACCTCTCTGCAACCCCAGGAACCCCTAAATATCAATTCATAAAATTCAGTAGTAAATTATATAGCTCTCAGCGCAGTACTATGGATATCTTTTACCCCTTTCCAAACATTGAATATTTCCTGATCAATGATACTTCTAGTACAACTGCTACATTTCATTTACTTTATGCAAAAATGGCACCTTTATATTAAAATTAGGCCTGTTTTGCCATGGCAACCCTCTTTTTGTAGTTCTTTAGCCTTAATCTTATTCCACATGTCCCAGTGTACCCAAGTATTCCTCAGACCCAAATTAGAACCCACTTTTCTGTGGTTACTTTTGATTACATGTACTTTTCCTACCTAATCAATGCCTCTGAGGACTCTCACCTGCTTCAAGAACAGTACCTGTGCTTAATTATTCATATCCTGTTAAAAATGAGTGATGTCTAGAAATTTGGTGTTATAAGGCATTTTCAATATCCCTGACCATTATAGTGGGACTCCTGTTAGAGATCCTTGCCACATTAAGTCTTGAAGAACCAGCTCAGACTGAACCCCCTCTGTCAGTCCCTTCTTGACTGCCTTTGGTTCTGGACAGTGTTTGTTTCCTGTTCTGTGTTACACACACTTTTTAAATGCCTCTGTTATGACACTCCTCACATGACACTGTCATTATATGTTGGTATATGTGTATCTCTTGCTGTGTTGTGAATCCTTAAAGCCTAGATCACTTCTGAGTCATCTCTATATCACCAGCCCCTAATATTGTAATGCCTGTTGCTTAAAATGTGATCAATAAAAAATTTGAATAAATGAAGGAAGAAAAGGCTTGAATGGTATTGATTAGGTTAGCACTTGCTTCAGTGGGATTCAGGTCAAATATATATCCTAATAACATTAATTGGACTTGGATATGTTCCCTCTCTCCTTAGCCACAGGGGTACTTCCATTAGATTGATTTCTTTCCCCATTTTGAGCTTATACTTGGTTGTTTCACTCTTAGAGAGTAACTTTATCATTTGCTTTGAGGGCATATATTTGTATCCACTGAGACTTAGCTTGTCAGTGGGGCTGATAGGGAGCTGAATATGTTGATAGCTTAACTTTGTGAAGTGGGAATCCTCAGTGAATCAAACATCCTATTACAATCATTTGTCACCATAGGCCAACTCAGTTCTCAGTTGAAGGACACAGCTGGTCACTATTATTTGTCTAGACCAGATCTACATTCCCCTAGTCCCTGACTGGGAGACCATATACCTGAATCCACAGAGATCATAGAAGTATTTCCTTATGATGAACAGTAGTAACATCTATAGTGCTTTATAAACTATGAAGTACTATATCAAGACAAAATTCCAAATGATACATGTGTTAGTTGAATTATTTAAAAAGGCCATCTAAAAATTGTACATCAATGTGACACTGTTCAGGATAAAGTTGCATGCCTTCTGGGCTGATGCATCCCTCTTAGTTTATACAGATCATCTCATTTGTGTATTGTGGATAACTGTTAATAAAATGGTCTTTCCTTCCCAGGAAGACATGAAAAAATAACTAATTAAGGAAGAATATAGAAAAATGTGAAGAGCAACAAAATTATTACTCCTGTACATTGTTGAAGTGTCAAAGAGAATGGTGTCTTAACAGTTTCTAATTATCCCCCTGGAAACAGCCAAACTTTTTTCTATATATTAGGTTCTAGCATTTTATCTCTTGGATAGGTAATATATATATTTATGTTTTTTTTAAAGATTTATTTATTTGAGAGAGAGAAAACCAGGGAGGGGGCAGAAGAGGGCGAGAGAGTCTTCAGCAGACTCTTGCACTGAGTGCGGAGCCTGACATGGGGCTCAATCTCATGACCCTGAAATCACAACCTGAGTCAAAACCAAGAGTCAGATGCTTAACCAACTGTGCCACCCAGGCACCCCCATATTTATATTTATATTCTTTAGAATCACATGTCTTGTGTTGCTTCCACTGGACTTGTTAATTCTTATCAAAGTTAACACCGAGTACTGGCACCCAGCTCTCCCTCATTTCTGATATGTTGAGAAAACTTGAAATTCCTCTAACCAGAAACCCTGGTACTGTGCTAGGCTCTGCCAATATACCATTGAGTATGACATGAAGTCTGCTGTTAGTCAGTGTACAGTCCGGTATGAAATTACAAGTTTTTTTAAGGAATGCTAATAATATATGGGCTGCTTAGGTCTATATAAGTATTTGAGGGGGAAAATCCATGAGTATTCTCTATTATGTAGCCAGAACTGAGCTAGATTTCTTCCCTTCCTTCCTCCCTCCCTACCTTCTTCCCACCTTCCCTCCCTCCTTCCCTCCTCTCCCAATCTCTCTTTTTCTTTCTCCAATCTCCCTACTCCAGCTAATGTAATCAACTTACTGCACTCACTAAATGATCACCAGTTCCAACTTGGAGGAATTGGTCAGGTCTGATGCTAGAAATGATTCTTGTAAGAAATGAGTGTCATGAACTCTCAGGAAAAGAGGTATTCTTAAGATTTATTTGACCATCCCTCTCACACAGTACAATTGAAAGCAGGTATTGATTGAACAACCTGAATCATCCAAGAGGCAGTAGCCTTCTTATCAGTTAGATTGCTAAGGGTAAATAAAATTTAAAAAATAAAACAGTGCAAAGGCAGATGTAGCGTCAACTTTTATTTTTTCATCTTTAAATCTTGGCTCAACATTTGCTCGATACAGAGTCCATTCTCAGGCAGAGTTTTGTAATTGAGGATAGAGCCCTGCATTCCAAGCATGAGTCCTGAAGTTCACTCAAGTCAAATGTTCTAGCTCACCTAATCCTTGAGCAATGAAGACACAGACTGATTTTTCAAGGTTATATACCCATAACTACAGATGGAAAGATTAAGAGAAGTGGATGCTGCTAAAACAGCAAAGATACAGAGACACAAAGTGCCTGATTGTAGTGGCTACTTTTCAGGCCTCAGTGGATCCAGTCATTTTTGTCTTTACACATAAAGGACTCTCCTCTAAATTTCAAGGGATTCTTTGACAATATACCTGGTTTTGCTATTCTTCATCCTACATTATTTTGCCATTTTGCCTTCCTGATTAAGTTACCCCTATCCATTCCACAAGACTGAGTTCCATAGCAGAATATGTTCCTTTGTATTCTCCTAAATGCATTGTATGAGGCTAGATACACAATAAATAGATGGTAAATAGATCGTGAGTTGGTGTAAATTACTATCCAGCAGATCATTTTCCTCTATCAGGAGGCAGTATATCTTTTTCAGTTTATTCTTCCTGTACTAAGCAGAGATATCCAAGATCTGTGATGATTTAGAGCCTGTTCCAACTGCTTCACTTTGAATTTATCATTTAGTTTTGGATTTTTGCTTTTTTAAGGGAAAAAATCACATTTGGAACACATTTTTGTTCTGCATGCATAATTAAAATTTAAGTAGTAGTCATTTTCATTTGGACTGTGTCAACTCAATTAAAATATTAATTTGTGTGATTCTGTTTGTATGCCTAATGCAAACTGAATTTGCAGGTAAGATCATAGATTCCATTAATGATGTAGAAGCCATCAGAGTAATAACATTAGGAATTATAGATGCTCAGGAAGGGAAAATGAACTTGTTTTAGAAAAATA
Organism: Callorhinus ursinus; assembly: GCF_003265705.2. Taxonomy (NCBI): domain Eukaryota; kingdom Metazoa; phylum Chordata; class Mammalia; order Carnivora; family Otariidae; genus Callorhinus; species Callorhinus ursinus. The sequence goes on from NW_027397072.1 coordinate 44,109,988, forward strand.
AGTTCCTGAATCTCTATCTTTGAAATTTTTTTCTTCCCTTCCTGCCCACACACACCTGTCGGTGGCTATGGGAACACACTTAACAAAAAGGAAGAAACTGCAGAATCTCTTTGAGCATTTGTATATTGCCAGCAACATTAAGCCACACCATAATTCTGTTGCATGGATACAACCTTTGAGTGAACTTTCAATATTTAGAAGAAAAGGGGAACATTCACACAATAATAACAATGCTTCGCAGCCTGACTCTCTGAGATCATCCATAGGCCATACTCCTTGGACCCCTATGCTCTAGCTACATTGAACTTTCAGCACTTGGAACACCTCATAGGGTTATCACATGTGCTGTTACCTCTGTCTGGAATGTTCTTTCCTTTTCTTTTTAGATGGCTAACTCCAACCAAGACTGTAGTTCCCAACACAAATATCACTTGCTCAGATGCTTTTCTTGACCCATCATATCCAGTTAAGCCACTGTGCTTTAGCATACTGTAGTTTTCCTGTGTAGTGCTTGCCCAAGTTTATAATTAAATGTTTACCTGCATATTTATGTAGTTGATATCTGACCTTCATACTATCATAAGTCAGAAAACAACATATATTTTGTTTAGAGTTGTATACCCACAGCATAGAGCAGTTGTTCTGTAACAACTGCCTAATAATAATTTGTGTTGAAAAACATGTAAATTTCAGTTTCTTACTGAGTAATCACAGTAGCCATCTAAGGCTGACTGTGATATAGTTCCCAAAGGTGACTGCCATTAATATCTTCCCTTCCTGTATGTGCCTTCTACTCCACCCATCAAGAGATGTAATCAGTTTTCCCTTCCTTTATATCTGGGCTGACCTGGAGACTTGGCTTGACCACTACAATGTATAGGAAGTTATATGTGCCAGTTTTAGGCCTAGCTTTTAAGAAGTCTGACATCTTCCTCTCCCTTTCCCTTGGGAACTAACCACAAAATGAAAGAGAGACCAGTAAAGACTATCAGATTATGAGACACTACACAAAGAAAAACAAGAAAAACAGAGAGAGACAGAGGCAGAGACTGCATGAAGGAGTATTAAGGTGCCAGACATGTTTGGGAAGCTTTCTTGGATGTTCCAGTCCAAACCAGCTGCTAACTCAATGCAGCCAAGATAATGTTCACAGCCCATGCCAATGTGACAGAAAACTGCCCCCTGCTGAACTCTTCTTGAATCTCTAACAGCGGAATCATAAGAAATAATAAATTGTCCTTCTAAGTTCGAAGTGTTCTGTTATTATCAATAGAAAACTGAAACTGTGGTCCACAAGGTATCTTCAGCATCTCTTTTAAAGAAGAGAAAAGCAAATTTCTGAAAAGTTTAGGCAACCAGGGTCATGTAGTTAGTAGAAGGTAGAACCAGATAGTATTGCACATTAAAAAAATTTCTTAGTCTAGGGCTTTATCTTTAATATCACATGCACTTCATGGCCAGTCAAATATATTCTCCATGTTCCTAAACAACTGCAATATTGAAAATATGTATAGTATTTTGTAGCATACAGACCATAGTAGCAGGATGATTGAGTGATTTGTGAAATGGCAAAATCAATAGGCTAGGAGTCAGAAGACCTTGTTAAGGACCAAAGTTACTGTCCTTAGCTTCAAGCACAGTTACTTCATCTGTAAAATAAAGATGCTGGCATTCATCTCCAAGGACTGTGATAAACTTTAAATAAGATCATGACTTTAAAGCCCTTCGCAGTTTGTAAAGAGCCACAGAGATGTTAACAAATAATTATCCTGAAATTTTATTTTTTTAATTTTTAAATTTTTTTATTATTTAAATTCAATTAGTCAACATATAGTGCATCATTAGTTTCAGATGTAGTGTTCAATAATTTATCAGTTGCATATAACACCCAGTGCTCACCACGTCATGTGCCTTCCTTAATGCCCATCGCCCAGTTACCCCATCCCCTCACCCACCTCCCCTCCAGCAAACCCTCAGTTCGTTGCCTATAGTTTAGAGTGTCTCATGGTTTTTCTACCTGTCTGATGACTTCCCATTCAGTTTTCCCTCCCATCCCCAATGATCCTCTGCACTGTTTCTTATACTCCACATATGAATGAAACCATATGCTAATTGTCCTTCTCTGATTGACTTATTTAGCTCAGCATAATACCCTCCAGTTCCATCCATGTCAATGTAAATGGTAAGTATTCATCCTTTCTGATAACTGAACAATATTCTATTGTAAATATATACCACACCTTCTTTATTGATTCATCTGTTGATGGACATCTCGGGCTCTTTCCACAGTTTGGCTATTGTGGACATTGTTCCTATGAACATTGAGGTATAGGTGCCCCTTTGGATACTACATTTGTATCATTGGGGTAAATATCTAGTAGTGCAATTGCTGGGTCATAGGGTAGCTCTATTTTTACCTTCTTGAGGAACCTCCATACTGTTTTCCAGAGTGGCTGTACCAGCTTACATTTTCACCAACAGTGTACGAGTATTCCCCTTTCTCTGCATCCTTGCCAACATTTGTTGTTTCCTATCTTGTTAATTTTAGCCATTCTGACTAGTGTAAGGTGGTATCTCATTGTGGTTTTGATTTGTATTTCCCTGATGCTAAGGTATGTGGAGCATTTTTTTCATGTGTCTGTTGGCTGTTTGTATGTCTTGTGGGGAGAAATGTCTGTTCATGTCTTCTGCCCATTTCTTCACTGGATTATTTGTTTTTGGGTGCGGAGTTTGATAAGTTCTTTATAGATCTTGGATGCTAGCCCTTTATCTGATATGTCATTTGCAAATATCTTCTCCCATTCTGTGAGTTGCCTTTAGTTTTGTATCCTTTGCTCTGCAGAAGATTTTATCTTGATGAAGTCCCAATAGTTCATTTTTCTTTTTTTTTTCCCTTTGCCTTTGGAGATGTGTCTAGCAAGAAGTTGCTGTGGCCAAGGTCAAAGAGGTGGCTGCCTGTATTCTCCTCTAGTATTTATCCTGAAATTTTATAATCTGATTCAGAAGCATTGAGTCATTTAAAGAGTTACCCATTTTGCAATTACCATTAACCTTTGGGGTGTGATGTTTATGCTGATTTATTAGAATGAGAATAACACTGTTTCATTTGTGATTCTGGAGGGAACTTCTGCTCCGAAGAAGAAACAAATTATTTGTCTGAATTTTAGTAATAATTAAACAAAATAGCCAGAATTTTGATAAGGCACAGTCCAACTGACAGAATTCTGAAAGTTGCCCAGAACTAGGACAGTCCTCCATTCTCTATATGCCATAGGCTCATGGATAAAATTCATAGACAGGAAACACTCATATCTAGAATTATATTCTGCTAACTCATTGATATTAAGGTACAGGGCCATCCATTAACCAAATGGCTGATAATGCAGATTTTTGCTTACAACTGAATTAAGAAGAGCTAGTTCAAAGTACTAGACATTTTAAAAAAGGACCAATCCCCCAGTGCTTGGTTGTGAAGAGGAAATGAAGAGAAAGTAAAGATAGTTGGAAGAAGAAACAGCAGTTTGTTTGTTTGTTTGTTTTTTTACCAATTTTATATTTGGATCAGGCATCAAAGTATCTCAGATGTCAATTATGTGAAAATAATCATTGTTATATTTTCTTTAGTCACTGACTTCACCTAACTTAGTTTGATTCCTCAAATACCTCTGCATACCATTCAATTATCTCTGCTTCCCTTAAATATACCACACAAGGTGGAAGGCAGTATTAATCAATTTTGCTGATAAAAAAAAAAAAAAACCCAGAGAATTCAAAAATAGTTGTAGCTGACCTTGATGCTTTTCCTGTAGATTTGTAGATTGAAAAATAATGGCAGCAGCCATGATAGACTAACTAGTCTTCTAGGATATAAATCTCTGTTGATTTTATACCCTGCAGCCATATATCATTTCCAAAACCAAACTAATCCTACTGCTCTTCACCTGTCAGCTCAATGAGTAGTTCATCTTCCTCCGTAGCATTAAGGGAGAGAAATCTTCTAGATGGGCAGAAAACAATTTAAACTCAGTGACATCTAAAAGAAGAAAAACAAATTGACTCTAAGCCATCTAGACTGCAGTCCAGAGATGAGGATGGAGTAGAAATTAAAACAAACCTCTAACCATCATTTATTTTATAAATAAGTTTCAAAGAAGGTTTGCAGAAAGGAATGGAAGGAATCTTTGAAGACACAGGATCAAACCCAAGCCAGAATTTTGTTTATTCTACTCTGCTATGGATTGAAACATAATTGAATACTGTCCTCTTGCCAATGAGGCCATTCAAGTACCTGAAAAGTAAGACCAACTCAGTGGTTTCCAAAATTATCTTTCATCAAAAGCCCCAAAGGGCTTTTTGAAAAATACAGATTTATGGTCTTGGACCTAGGTCTTGGGGTCCTGGGATTGAGTCCCACATCAGGCCCTGCACTCAGTGTAGAGTCTGCTTGGGATTCTCTCTCCCCTCTTCTTCTGCCCCTCCTCTCTGCCTTCTCTCTCTCTCTCAAATAAATAAATAAATCTTTAAAAAATTATGGGGGAGAGGAAGCAGAACTGAGAGGAAGAGAGTAGCCCCAAATACAGTATAATAATTGGCCTTGGGTGTGTTTATTTTTTTTGTTCATGTGTTTGTGTCTTATAAACTGACACCGGTGTATTTGTATAATGCTATTCTTCCTCACCCCCACTTAAGTTCTGCCTGCATCTACTCCCACCCATGAAACCCACTGCTTTTAGCTTCTCTTGATTTAGATTAAAGAATTATTGAGTTAAAGTCAGCCAAATTCTTGAAGTAATTTCTATTGAAAAAAGAAACCAGTGGGCAAAATGCTTAACCCAAAGGAGAAGTATCTACTGATAAATTTTAGGCCTCAGTAGATGAGATATTTTGGGAAGGGTTGCCACACAATATATGCAAAATATGTTTTTTTCCTATGTACCATGCAAGGAAAGTCTCCCATGGTTTATCTGAGATAATATTTGCAGCACAATTGTAAATTTTTAATCTCATACAAAATGTCAATCTCATACACAGAAAATGTCTTCTAGAACACCATTTCAAACCTGCCTCTTAGAAATTTCCTAAAATGGTCAATGGAAAAAAATTAGGAAAAAAAACACTTTGAGTTATCAAATTAGATGATAATGAACTATATATTGTAAAATAGGCATTTATACAAGCCATATACCAGGTGAACAAATTAAGGAAGAGTCACAAAGGACCAACTTAAACGATTATATTAATGGCTATACTTGATGGCAAACAAATCAGAAAAACTATTTCTATTTTTCTTCAATAGGTGCCCTTGATTTTTCCTATGACCTTATCTTTCTCTGTCCCTTGGTAATACCACAGGCAAATCTCATTTCTGACTGATCATTCTCAAAGTTAAAACAAATTAAAATGCAACAAAGTTAAAATGGCTAACTCATAAAGATAAAAATTTCTCTTCAACCCCAAGTTAGTAACTGACTCAGGGCTAAGGGTATTTCTGGGGAGAAGAAAGCCACGCCCTATTTGTCTTTCCTTCATCTTGTCCTGCTGCTGGATCTTTCAGGGTCAAATTGGTAGAAGGAGGTTTCATAGGAAAAGACAGAAAGTCCTTTATTACTGGTACTGTGATATTATGATTTATAATAAGAAATATATATGTGGTCTTGGCCCCATTTCTGATACAGAGCTCCTAAAACCCTTGGAATTTCCTAAGTGATGAGAACAATAAACGTGTCTTTTGCTACATTAATGAGTGATTTTTGGAAGCACCTAAGGATGGGGGCTAGTTGCCAGGAGAATCAAACTCTTGCAAGGGGAGATGACAGAGTAGCTTGAGATTGAGATCAACTGGCAGTGGCTAATGATTTAATCAACCAACCCTGTCCATTTGACCCTCCATAGAAACCCAAGAGCACAGGGTTTGTAGAGCTTCTGGGTTGGTGAACACACGAAGGTGCTGGGAGAGTGGCATTCCTGGAGAAGGCATGGAACCTCTGCATCCTTCCCCCATACTTGGCCCTATATAGCATCTTTTCTATTTGGCTGTTTCTGAGTTCTATCCTTTCGTAGTAAGCCAGTAATCTCATGAGTAAATGCATTCCTGAGTTCTGTGAGCCTCTCTAGAAAATTAATTGAACCCAAGGAGGGGGTTGTTGGAACCTCTGATTTATAGCCAGTTGGTCAGACGTACAGATAGCAACATGGACATTTAATCCCTCAATCTATAGCTAGTCCTATCAGAAGCAGAGATAATCTAGGCTTATTACTGGCATCTGAAGAAAATGAGTGGGGGTCAGCCTTGTAGGATTAAAACTTTAACCTGTGGAATCTGATGCTATCTCCAAGTAAATAGTGTCAGAATTGAGTTAAATTGCAGGACATCCAGCTGGTGTCCTAAGAATTGCTTGTTGGTGTGGGGGAAAACCCCTCCCCACATTGGAATTGGGTCCAAGACCCCAAAAGAATTATTGATGTAATATTGTCAGTGTCCTCTGTGGCAGCCACTCAATTCCTGGCTGAAACTCTTTTGTGTGATTCATTTATGGGCTTATTTGGCAGCACCATATGGATTGCCATACTGTGGAGTTTCCTAACTCAGGGGATAAGTTTTCTGAGTCACCCTTCACAGTCCCCATATTAGTCCCACTCCTAATAGTATAACCTACAACCTTTTGCCATTCAGTATATTTCATCCTGGTCCATCACCATCTTGGGTTGGGTAATCCTCAAGATGACTAATAAAGGATAGCTTCTGTGGAAAACTTAAGAGATTTTTGCCCTGCCAAGTGGTTGGCATGCAGTGTGGTGCTGCTGACTCTTCTTTCAAATCCCTTCTTCCTGAGCTGTTGTAGCTCCGGAAGCCAAACTTTTACAAGCAAGGACAAGAACAGTCTCTTCATTCATATATCTCTCCAAATTCCAGGAACACATGAAAGGCTATTCTAAAAAGTCTCTTACCTCAGAGTGGGTCAGTTAGTTTCAGCCTTTCGGCAGGTGTGTAGACAAGAGATGCCAGTATTCCATTATTCCAGAAATCCTCAATTTCTATAAGTAATTTTCTTGGAGCTCTTATCAGTTGATTTGGTTGGGGTTGCAACAGTTCTCCCTTCCACCATAATGAGGGGGAAGATAAAATCCAAAATTTACTCCCACAAACTAGGGCTATATCATATGAAGTCAATACCTTTTTATAGTTTTTAGTCTCTTCTTTAGATGAATGACTGGGTAACTGACATAGAACTACTAATAGTTATATCATTTTTTTATTACTGAATAACAAATCACCACAAATGTATCAGCTTTTAAAACAATATGTTTTTGTTATTTCACAATTTTCTGTGGAGCAGGTGTCCAGTGACAAGGTCCTTGTCTCAGGAATTACAAGGCTAAATTAGAACACAGGTCAAGTTGTGTTCTACTCTGGAAGTTCAGCTGGAAAAGAGTCTTCTTCCATGTTCATGCAGACAGTTGGCAGAATTCATTTCCTTGTGGCTATGGGACCCAGGGCCCCAGCTTCCTACTGGCTATAGATTAGAGGCAGTTATCAGGTACTACAGACTACACACATTTCCCTGCCATGTGGTCCTCAATATAGCAATTTCCCTCTTTAACACCAGCAGAAGAATCACTGCAGTCGGCTGACATGGAGCCTTAGAAATAGTCTTATGGATATATATATATATGTATATATATATACACACACACATATATATATGAAATATATAAGTGACATTCAGTCACTTTGACATACAGTGTAACCTCATTGATGGAGTGATATCTCATCACCTCTGCCATATTGTACTGATAAGAAACAAGTCACGGGTTCCACCCAAACTTAAGGGCAGGGAAATATATAAGGATGTAACACATTAGGGATCACCTTAAGGTATGTCTGCCAAAACAGTTAAACCAGCCCTGTAGAGATGTATCTAGAAACCCCATTTAGCATGTTCTAGTGCTTATCTATTTAAGGCAGCTTTGAAATTATAGCTATAATTCAAAGCAAAGGGAAAAGTCTCAGCCAACATTCTGTTACAAAAAAAAAAAAAAGAATCAAAACTTAAGATTCTATGAAATGAAAGAAAGATTTAAACTAGGCATGAAAGAGATATGGGAATTGCATGTGTTTGAAAAAGATTTAGTCCATGTATCAGAAGTACATTTTAGACATCAATTTATTTGTGATCTTAGAGAAATTAAAATGCAACTAATATAAAGCAAGGAAAAATAGAAGATAAGAGAGTACACTACAATAACAAATAAAAATGACCTAGTTAAAGACTTTAAGGACAGAAAAAATGCCACAGCAAAATTTCAATATTATTAGTAATAAAAAGGAAATCAACTTTGTAAAAAACATATAACAAGTGAAGTAGAGGGCAAGCTTATTAATGGTAATTAAAAGGAAGTAAAAGTGTGCATATATGTTCACCATTTCCATGTAATCAGATGATAACTTCATTCTCAATGTTGATAAATTGAGAAATATAGATTTAAATGTTTTATAAAAAATTGAATATAACCATAAGAAGAATGAAAATCCATCCATAATATATCACTTTACCAAAGGAAAAATATCCCTGGTTTATACAAATAGAGAGTAAGGAAATTGAAATAAAAAGTAGAAAATAAAATAATATCACTGAAATAAGAGTAATAAGCCTTCTGTGATAATAAGTTTAATGTGATTAACTTTCCTATTTAAAGAAAAACATATTCCACAGATAGTGCTAAACATAATCACAACCAAAACATGGATCCAGAAAGTTTGATGATATTAATAAAGCTGTCCCTTTTCGAGGCTAAATTAGATGCCATTTTTTGGTAGGAGGAATGTGAAATAATTTGCAGATATGTTTTAATACTGCCACAACTTTCTTATGTTCCCATTGTTGTTTCTTCCAGGATTCTATCAGAGAAGGGAGGAATTAGAATAAATAGAAAGTCATTATAATCTGGCTATTGCTGTCATGGCAGGCATCCATCTTTCATGAGGCAACCATCTATCATGAGAGCATTTGTTTATCTTGGAAATTTCTGAAAATTTCTTCTGAAGCCACCTTCCACATTACCCTAGTTCCTTGAAGAAGTATTGCAGTTTTTGGCTAAACTCTTACAAGCTTCCTCTCCAAGTTCTGGCTATATTTGTACCACCGCCTACAGGGTCTTACTATAAATCTCTACCCATATAGGCAAGCCACTATGTTGGTAGGCACGCTAGTGCTCTACAGTAGTTACTTCCCCACTTCCCCACTGGTGACAAATACCTGTCTGCCTGGCAAATGGTAGAAGTGATGCTTCCTCAATGCTATCTGGTCTTTCTTTGGCCTGCCATACCAGGCAGCAACAGCCTTACTCTTGCCTTTAGTATTCTGTGTGTGTGAAGTGGATGCTGGTTTCTTTGTTCAGGTAGACACCCAAAATTCAAAGGACACATAGATGTTTTTTTCCAAGTCTCTTTCATCATGCTTCACTCACTCTCTTGTGTATGCTTAGGGTGGGGAACAGGGAAGGAAGCCAAATATACCTATACTTGTACAAACTCCTTTCAAACAATCTTTTTTTAACATTTTTAGTGTTTTACATAGTCCTGAGGTATATGATCATGATGGAGCAAAGAGAAAAGTTCTGGTATCTTTTTATGTTCTGCATAGATGAATCTAGTACTTATCTTTAAAATACGTAAAAATTTCTTGGCTCACAAAACTAATCCTGAGTTTTATGGATTTAGCCAAAAGTCTGTGTATTTTTTAAATATCTTTTTATACATCTTATTATACATCTTTTTAAACCTCTTATATAAAATAATGACTAATATTGTTTATGTTATAAACACTGTATATCTAAAACCTCATTGTATGTTCACAACAGCTGTAAGAGGTAGGTGTTATTATGACAATTTTACTGTTTTTTGGGGAGGTGGGATTGGGGGATGGTGGGAGGTAAGCCAGGAAACCTACTCTGAGGAGATTTGCCCGCAAGAAGTTTGCTGGTACGTGCTCCTAGGAACTTTGCCCATGAGAGAGTGAAGGTCACAAGACTGGTCAGAGGGAGAGGCTGAACTTCAAGGCATTTGCAACATAAGCCTCAGTTGATCCTAGAGGATGCTCCAGGCTAGAGTTACTCTTCAGATTTGTCCTGAATTAAGTTAATTAAGCCTGGACGTTTTATCTGCATACTGATCACTCCCTGGGTTGGGGCGTTCCCTGGGTTGAAGGCCATTTCTGCAAGGGATTCAGCTATGAGTCATCATCACATAGGGAAAGGAATGCCTAAGTCCAAAGAGCATGGTCTGGGTGCTAACCCACTAATGACAAAATTGAGATAGATTATATTTTCCATTTTTACACAGCCCAGTTTGTAAACAAATAATTATGCCCATTCTAAAATCTGGTTATGAGGAAGAAGAAGGAGAAATCATGAGGACATATATAATAAAGTAGTATAGAACATGAAAACAAGAAAGAAAAAACAGAACAAGAAATTTTATCCTAAAAGAAAAATTAAATAGACCATTGCCACTGAAGATAATTGAAAAGTGACTAAATATTTCTTACAGAAAAAAGCACAATGACTAGATGGGTTTAAAGATGAAGGTCACCTAACTTTAAAGACTAGATAATTTCAAATTTATTTAAAATCTACCAGAATGTTAGGGCACCTGGGTGGCTCAGTTGGTTAAGCATCTGACTGTTGGTTTTGGCTCAGGTCATTATCTCAGGGTCATCAGATCAGACCCCATATCAGGCTCTGCACTCCGTGGGGAGTCTGCTTGGGATGCTCTCCCTCTCTCCCTCCTCCCACTCATGCTCTCTAAATAAATAAAAATAAATAAATAAATAAATAAATAAATAAATAAATAAATAAGAAAAAATAAAATCTACTAGAATGTTGTAAAGTTAAAGAGCTTAATTCATATTTTGAAGCCAGCATAATTTTAATACCAAAACCTGACAAAACAATGGTACGAAAAAGAAAACTATAAATGAGTTGCACTGATAAATATAGATGTAAATAAGTCCAATTACATTTTCAAAAATACAATCTAATAATTCATAAGGAGTAAAATATATTATAGACAAGTATAGCTTATTTCACAGATTCAAGAACAGTTAAAATATCAGGAAATTATTATTGAGACTTGAGACCATCTGTGTCAGAATGACTTAGATAAAACCAGACCAACTATGCCAACATCACTTCGCTATGTGATGCAAGAAGAAACTTTGCCCAGGGGCGCCTGGGTGGCTCAGTTGGTTAAGTGTCTGCCTTTGGCTTAGGTCACGATCCCCAGGGTCCTGGGATCAACCCCGCATTGGGGTCCCTGCTCGGTGGGGAGACTGCTTCTCCCTTTCCCTCTGCCTGCCGCTCCCCCTGCTCATGCTCTCTCTCTGTGTCAAATGAATAAATAAAAATCTTACAAAAAAAAAGAAGAAAACTGTGCCCAGTAGAAAGAAAGCTATAAACAAGTAAATTATTTTATTGTTTGCCCCAGAAAATTTCATCAGAATTATTTAGCAAAGACAGGGTCTGCTAACCTGGGCAGTTTACCTTTAAATATTTTACTTAGCAAACTTGCCTCAAAGCCCTTACTTTGCTGTCTACCAATCTAAAATGATTATATCTTAAAAAGTGCCTGGTCCCAATCAGCTCTCTAGCTTGAAAGATCTACCTTCAACTAGTTGATCCCAGATACCAACACCTTATAATTGTGGCACTTCTGACTTCCTCTTTCTGAGGCATTGCTAAATCTCTATTAAGTGGTTTTTCTCCTTACTGCAGTGAGCTTAAATAAATAGTTTCGCTTTCTTAAAAAGTTGTGTTGTGATACTTTGGCAATGTCAACAATATAAACAAATATTATAAGTTACAACAATATACATGAAAATGTAACATCTTTTGTCATTAAAGGAATGCAAATTTGAAGTCATAATGATGTATCACCACACACGTTATAAAATAGGTAAAATAGAAAATATTGGTAGTATCAAGTGCTGGTAAGGATGTAGAGAGACTTGATCTTAAATATATTCTTTATGGGAATGTAAAAAGGTACTGCTACTCTGGAAGATTATGTGGAAATTTTTTATAAAACAAAACATACATTTCTTATATACCTTAGCAATCACACTCCTGGGGCATTTATTACAGGGTAATGAAAATGTATGCCCACATAAAAACTTATAAATATACCAACTTAGTTGTAAAGCCTTATATGTAAAATTGTCAAAACTTGGAAACAATCCAAATGCCCTCAGGGAAATAGTTAAAAAAAATAACTGTGGCAAATCTGTACAATGCAATGCTACTCTATAAAATAAAAGAATAAACTATTGATAAACTATAACTACTTGGATGGAGCTCAAAGGCATTATTCTGCATTTAAAAAAGCCAATTTCAAAAGATTACATATTGTCTGATTCCATTTATATAATATTCTTGAAATGACAAAATTATACAGATGGAGAACAGATTAGTAATCACCAGGGAGACAGGAGCAGGGGTGGGTGAAACTATATAGGAGTAGCACAAGAGAGATCTTTATGGTGACAGAACAGTTCTGTATCTTGATTGTGGTGATGATTTCATGAATCTGAGTCTACATATGTGATAAAATTATTTAAACACATGCAAACACAGACACACACACACACACACACACACACACACTCCATTGAAAGACACTTAAAAGGGCATTTGATAAATGCAACAGTAATTCCAGGGAAATACTCTGAACAACTACAACATAAAGAAAGTACCTAACTAATACAATCCAATGAAAACCAATAACAAATCTTACTCAAAATGACAAAACAGACATTTCCATAAAATAATTTTTGTAAAAAGTTTAGTAGTATTAGACAATATGTAACTCTCTGTTAAAATTGTTTTTGTTACAATGACATATTTTGGTACACACCAGCACATGGATTTAATGAAAAGGATGGATTAGTGGTTAAAAATAAAACAACTGATGGGTGCCTGGGTGGCTCAGCTGGTTAAGCAACTGCCTTCGGCTCAGGTCATGATCCTGGAGTCCCAGGATCGAGTCCCGCATCGGGCTCCCTGCTCAGCGGGGAGTCTGCCTCTCCCTCTGACCTTCTTCCCTCTCATGCTCTCTCTCTACCATTCTCTCTCTCTCTCAATAAATAAATTAAAAAAAAATCTTTAAAAAAATAAATAAATAAAACAACTGATAAATTGAAAAGTAACAATAATAATAATGAAGATAATTTAATTGCTGGTCCACTATGCTCTAAATCCAAATAGTCAAGTAAGTCTCAAGTGAAACATAGGATATGCAAATACATTTCTATTATAAATTAAAGATTGCCAATTTAGTTTTAGGAGAGTAATTTCATCCATCATATTAATACAGTTTATTTAAATTTTAATGCATTTGTAATTTTATTCTGAATTGCGTCATTTGCTTTGACTTTGTGGTCATGGGGATGTATACTTAAGACTTGTATGGAATTACATATTTAAGTGAAATTATTATGAATAATATTTGTGTCCATGAGGATTTTCTAAAATTTCCCTTTTCTATACATGTTTGATGAATATTATTTTTCTGGCATACACTCCTGGGAACCTTCCATCATACAAACAGAAAGGGTTGAAACTTTCATGTAGGATTATGGTGTAATAAATCATTATAGGTCCAATTTTGCATCATAAAACTACAACAAATATTTAAATGCTAATTTGATAAGTATGCCATAAACACACCACAAAATAATTTTATATCAAATGATTGCAGCCAAGAAATAAAATTTGTTACCAATAGATTTGCAAAAGGAAGGAGACACATAATCAGCATTATTTATTGTAGGACTATGAAACTCCATAGTTATAAAAGCTCTAAAGTGGGAAGCAGTATACTGAATGATATTTTTTTATAACTATGCCATTAAAATACAAGCTATTGTAAATTGAGTCCTTTTCTGCTTTTTTTTATGAGACTACTGAGACTAAAAATTAAATTACACAGCTTTTAGTTTAAAGCTATGTCAAAAAGAGTAAATTTAAAATAAACATTGCTTCTGGTAGGCAAGAGGGATTCAAGGTCCATAACAGGCCATGAAATAGAAAGGAAGTGTTATCCATTTTCATTTAATTTACATTTCCAAAGCAGAAAAGTTATGTTTGAGTACTGAAGTAATTGCCAAGCCTAAAATCACTACAGATAATCTTTAAGTTATCATGGATATTGGGAAAGGTAAAAAGAAAAAAAAATTAATGTGAAAAAATTATATCCTGATTTTGATAGAATAAATTTAGTTTCTGGAAACCACAATTCAGTAAACTTGACATTAATTAACAGCAAAATTATGAATTGCCATTTTTGAAGAGAGAAATTGACAATATAAAAAATATCAATGTAGTACACACACACACACACACACACACACACATCTGTATTATATTCCTAGAACTCCTTAACAAATTACCACAAACTTGGGAGCTTAAAATAACAGAAATTTATTCTTTCTTAGTTCTGGAGGCCAAAAGTCTGCAGTTGAGGTATTGGCAGGGTTCTTCTTTCTGGGGCCTCTGGGGGAATATCTGTTCCATACTTTCTTTTAGCTTCTGGTAGTTGTCAGCAATCCTAGGCATTCTTTGCCTTATAGACCCATGACTCCAAACTCTGACTGAGATGAGCTTTTTTTCTTTGTATCTGTCTCAAATCTCCCTCTCCTTTCTCTCATAAGGACACCAAGCAGTGGATTTGTAGACCCTAAATCCAGGATGATGTCATCTCGAAATCTTTAACTTAATTACATCTGAAAAGACCATATTTCCAAATAAGGTCACATTTACTAGCAGGGAGTTAAGACTTGGACTTACCATTTTCAGGGACACAATTCAACCCACTACAATTTCCATCAAGAACCTTGATGGTTTGGAGTCACTCCATGAAATGAAAACTTGAAGAAACCAAGAATATCAATCTGAAAAAGAAATGCTAGCCCTAGATCACATGTTGATGTTTGAAGCACATTTGTCCTTCCAGTCAGCTGACCTGGGGTGTATCTGTTTTTGATGAGATGATTGTATGTTAATATTTCTAGTGTCCCTTCTAAGTATAAGATTTCACAATACAATCTAATCCAGTGCCAGATTTATATGAACTTCTGCTCCCTCCTCACTCCTGCTCATCAGAATTATAAGTGAAAATAGGCAAAACATTTTAGGACTTAATTTTTTACTTCCACAGTTCCTGAGGGGTCTTGGAAAAGGATAGAAAGGAAGTAGGATCCTGCACCTGTTACCACAGAATGGTTTTTCCAACAACTCTCAGGTTGCTTAAGCTAGGACCTTAAAAATCATATTTGATCTCTCTCCCTTATTTTCTTTCCCCTGCATGCATTTTCTCAACTCTCACTGCCTGAACATATTGTGTGTGTGTGTGTGTGTGTGTGTGTGTAGTGAATAAATGAAACTTTGATATATATCTCAAGAGATTAGTTGATACAGTTTCACAAGTTCAGAGATCTTTCATATTTAGATAAAACCAGATTAGCCAACATGAGTATGTATACTATACATGTTGTGTGTTGAAAGGCTGTGTTGAAGCTTGGAATTCCACCATTACAGATGCCCCTATAATCTAGGATAAGGACAGTTTTAGAGTACTCATTTGAATGTATGTTAACCAGGCCTAAAAGTTCAGTTTGTGCTTCCTTGTCACAGACTGTAGGCTTGAGTCCACACCACTTCTCAAGAAATACATATGGAAAGAGAATGGGAAATGTACAGATAGCTGGATGAATTTCTTCTCTATTGTTGGAGAACAGGTAGAGACTCTTTTCTATATAGTATGAGTTAGGCTGTACAAATGTGTCCGGGTCAATTTGTTTTCCCTGTAAGTTATATTGTAATATATTTGTAAAGAGCAATGGCTGAATAGGTGAATTGTTTTTTGTGTGGTGCTGAGCCATTTGCTTAAAGACAGCTATATGGGTGGTGGCATTTTCTTCCCATGGGTATCTCTACTTTGCCTGATGGCTGGTGACAGCATGCATTCACAAATTACAATTATCCTCAGCACGTTCTTGTTACCTTCAAAAGAGCACTTCCTATTAACAAAATGAAGAATAAAAATTATATGATCATCTCAATAGATGCAGAAAAAGCCTTTGACAAAATTTAACATCTGTTCATGATAAAAACTTTCAACAAAGTGGGTTTAGAGAGAACAGACCTAATGGCATAATATGGCATAATAAAAGCCATATATGACAATCCCACAGCTAACATCATACTCAATGGTGAAAATAACAAAGTAGCAGAAAGAGAAACAAAGAAAATAATTCCACTTACAATTCATTCAAAAATAATAAATACCTAGAAATAAACTTAACCAAGGATATAAAAGATCTGTACTCTGAAAACTATGAAACACTGATGAAAGAAATTAAAAATGACACAAACAAATGGAAAGATATTCCATTTCCATGGCTTGTAAGAACCAACATTGTTAAAATATCCATACAACTCAAAGTAATCTAAAGATTCAGTGTATAATTCCTTTCAAATTTGCCAATACGATTTTTCACAGAAATAAAGCAAATAATACTAAAATTTGTACAGAACCACAAAAAACCCTGAATAGCCAAAGCAATCGAGAAAGAACAAAGCTGAAGGTGTCACAATTCTAGATTTCAAGGTATATATTTCAAAGCTGTGGTAATCAAAACAGCATGGTACTGGCACAAAAACAGAAACATGTATCAGTGAAACAGATAACCCCCAAATAAACCCATGCTTGTGTGGTCAATTAATCTACAAAAAAAATGAGGCAAGAATATATAATGGGGAAAATACAGTCTCTTCACTATATGGTGCTGGTGCAGGGAAAACTGGACAGCTACAAGTAAAAGAATGAAACTGGACTACTTTTTCACACCATACACAAAAATAAACTCAAAATGAATTAAGGAGCTAAATGTAAGACCTGAAACCATAAAACTCCTAGAAGAAAATACAGGCAGTAATTTCTTTGACATCAGCTATACCAACATTTTCTTTAGCTATGTCTCCTCAGGCAAGGGAAACAAAAGCAAAAATAAGCTCTTGGTACTACAACAAAATAAAAAGTTTTGCACAACAAAGGAAACCATCACCAAAACAAAAAGGCAACCTACTGAATGGGAGAAGATATTTGCAAATAATATATCCAATAAAGAGTTAATATCCAAAATAAATAAGGAGCTTATATAACTCAACACCAAGAAAACAAATAATCCAATTGAGGAAAATGGGCAGAAGACCTGAATAGACATTTTTTCCCAAACAAGACATACAAAAGGCCAACAGACACATGAAAAGATGCTGAACACCACTTATCATTAGGGAAATGCAAATCAAAACTACAATGAGATATTGCCTTACAGCTGTCAGATGGATAAAATAAAAAAGACAAAAAATAACAAGTGCTAACAAGGACGTGAAGAAAAAGGAACCCTTGTGTGCCATTGATAGGAACATAAATTTGTGCAGCCACTGTTGGGAACAGTATGGAGATTCCTCAAAAATTAAAAGTAGAAATACCATACGATCCACTAATCCCACTACTGGGTATTTACCCAAAGAAAATAAAATGCTAATTGGAAAAGATATATGCGCCCCTATGTTTATTGCAGCATTATTTACAATAGCCAATATATGGAAACAGCCCAAGTCTCTATGGATAGAAGAATGGGTAAAGAAGATGTGGTATATATACAGAATGGAATATTATTCAGCCATAAAAGGATAAGATCTTGCCATTTGCAACAACATGGATGGACCTAGAGGATATTATGCTAAGTAAAATATATCAGACAGAGAAAGACAAATATCATAAAATTTCACTTATATATGGAATCTAAATAAATAAAATGAAAAAATAAATGAAAGAAAAGCAGAAACAGACCCATAAATACTGAGAGCAAACTGATGGTTGCCAGAGAGAAGGGGGGGTGAGCTGAAGGGAAGAATGTGTTAAGGGGAGTGGGAGACACATGGTTCTAGTTATAGAATGAATATGCCGTAGGGATGAAAGGCACAGTATAGAGAATATAGTCAGTGATATTGTAATAGCACTGTATGGTGACAGATGGTAGCCATACTTGTGGTGAGCATAGCATAACATATAGAATTTTTGAATCAGTATGCTGTACACTTGAAACTAATGTAACAGTGTACTTCAATCACAAAATTGGAGCCCTTCCCCTAACAGCACTACCACACAATTTTATTTGTGCAGTTACAAAAGTTGTGAGAAAATCTAAAGGAAAAGATAACATAAAAGAAAATATGGAGGCTTCAGAATACCCTTTAAATTCCAGGCTTTAGAATACCCTTTAAACACACACACAAAATCTGTAGGATACATCCTAGAATCTGGTTTCATCTAAGCAACATAAATGATTTCCAAATTTGTGAAACTATATTATCTGTTCCCTTGAGAAATAGTTCAAGATTCCATTTATTCATTCTATATACACATACATATGTATATATTCATATGTATATACACATATATGTATGTGTGTATGTATATAAAATGTATATGTAAATATATATCCTATTATGCTCAGGCATTGAGATTTGAATACATTGTTGGCAGTAAGGATGAGGAAGGGGTCAAGCACGATTCCCATGTTTCTGAATTAAGCAACATAAAGATTTTACTGTTTATTGAATTATTTTTTACTATGTCTCAAAGTCTAGGGTTGATGAGTTTATCAGGAGGACTCTCACTTGGAGTCCTTCATATGTTTGTAGTCAGATGGTAGCTGAGACTGGAGTCACCTGAAATGTTCTTCAATTGTATGTGCGGCACCTGGGCTAGGATGGCTGCAATAGCTGGAGTCTCATGAAGCATTTCTACACATGGCTAGCTTGAGCTTCTTACAACATGAGGAATTCAGGAATTCAAGGAATTCAGTTTTCTTACAGGGCAGCTAGCTTCTCCTGTATCAAGCATTCCAAGAGAGAAAGTAAAAGCTCCCAGTCACTTAAGTTCTAGATCTAGCACTTGACACACAGGACCACATCCATGATATTCCATAGGTCAGAGCATCACACGGATCACCAGACTCAAAAGGAGAAACTGTGGATCCCATATCTCAGTGGGAGAAGGGTTAAAAATTTGTGGCCATCTTTACTCTGCCACAGTTTCCAATAAGGCAAACCATTTATAAAGTATATCAAAATGGGTTCAACCGGGTTTTTAAATTTTCTACTCTGTCCTTAGGCATTCAAATTTCCACACATAAATCTCTAATCATTCTTCAGAAAATTCTATTCCTTACCCAAAATTCTTGATTTTGTTCTATGACCCATCATCTTCTCCTAAAGTACATTTCCTCTAGTTTAAGCCACCAGTCTGAGATAAATCCTTAGAAGCTCCAGCAAGACAATCCAGAGTGAAAGTTGGTACTCCAAGTCCTCTAAAAAGATCATTTCAAAATGTCCTCACCCTCATGACTTGCTGATTTATCAAGAAAGATACTTTTAGTTCAGGCCCCTTACCTCACCCTTTCCCTCCATACATACACCTCCCATCACCCAAGAGAAAACACTAATTTTCAAAACTAGTAAAATCAAAGCTTTGGTTGATACATTTAATGGCATTAAAGAGTCAGGAAGGAAATATAAAGGATTAAGATGGTCCAGTCTAAGAAACAGGGAATGTGTATTGTAGAAAATAAGATAGTTCATTTCTCTTCTAAAAGAAGGTCTTTGAGGGGTACCTGGGTGGTTCAGTCAGTTAAACATCGAACTTGGGTCATGAGCTCAGGGTTGTGAGATGGAGCCCCATGTCAGATTCTGTGCTGGGCATGGAGCTTGCTTGAGATTCTCTCTCCCTCTCCCTCTGCATCCCCCCTCTCAAGAAAAATTAAAGGAAGGTCTTTGATAGGACCAGTTGGGGCATGGTGAAATACAGGACTAGCATCATCAAAGATTCCATGTTGCTAAAAATAAAAGATTGTCCTTAACTGAGTTATATATTCTTTCTCTTAGATAAAATATGGCTCCCAATATTTGCTTATTTTCCTAAGTAAAACTTTTTGTCCATTATTTTCATCCATGTCTCTTATAATTCATATACTCAAGGTGGTAAAGTGTGGTTAAAAAACTGTTATAGACATGGATGAAAATATCTACTATCTATGAAAATATATGCCAGTGTCTATAATGATTAATTTTTAATATAGTTATATGTACTATTTAAAATCACACATGACATACAAGAATATATTAATTTAGAAATAGTTTTTACTCACATTTCATGAAAAATATTCTATTTCTTACACATGTATCTTCAACATTAGTATAATTATAAAGTCAATTTTTGAGTCATCCGAAGCAGATTTTCATATTATAACATAGTCTCTGCTTTCTAAATTGTTTGAGATATAGAATTTTTTTGTAATCTGAGCTGGGTTTATTTTCCACTAAAAAATGTGCTAAGTGATAAGCAACTGTTTGCTTAATGATGTATAATTGTTGTTATTTATCTCCTTAATTTTGTGGGTATATCTTCTTAATATTTGCAAAATCATCAATAATATGTTGCTGTTTATAGTAGTCAAAATCATCCAAAATACCGGTTTACAATGATATCTAACATTTACAATAGTGACTTCACATCCCTAGGAACAATTACTAAGTTTATGTTAATTTTATGTGCCTCTTTTTAAATCAGTTCCCTGAAGAGAACCCTAAGGACATCCAAAATTAGCCTTGTTTGATTAAATATTTTTTTTACTAAATAGTAGCTGTTCTTTCAAATTAGGTAATTAAAACAGCACTCTGAAAATGAGAACATTGATAAACACTTGTAGATAGAGCAATTTTGTATCAGTCAATTTTTCCTAGGTTTTGCTGCAGTGACAAACAACATTATAATCTCAATGGTTTACAACAACAGGATGTATTTCTTATTCACTTTATATGTTAGTTACATGCAATTGTGTACCACGTATCTTTTTTTTAAATCTGAGATTCAGGCAGGAAGCATAGTCCCTACCAATGATCTGCATTCCCATGAATGATTTGTTCAATAGCCCTTAGAGCTTTTGCTGAGATGTTGAACAATCACATTACCTATATTCTGTGGATCAAAGAAAGTCACATTGTCATGCTCAACATCATTGGGATAGGATGTGTACTCATCCCATAGTGAAGCACTGCAAATCACACAGCAACTGAATGATCCCAATCTTTTGGTACTGGTTGAGACCTGATTTGTGACCTAGGATGTGATCTTTTCTGGAGAATGTTCCATGGGCACTAGAGAAGAATGTGTATTCTGTTGCTTTGGGATGGAATGTTCTGAATATATCTGTGAAGTCCATTTGGTCCAGTGTGTCATTTAAAGTCTTTATTTCCTTGTTGATCTTTTGCTTAGATGATCTGTTCATTTCAGCCAGGGGGGTTTTAAAGTCCCCCACTATTATTGTATTGTTGTAGATGTGTTTCTTTGCTTCTGTTATTAATTGGCTTATATAATTGGCTGCTCCCATGTTAGGGGCATAGATATTTACAATTTTTAGATCTTCTTGTTGGATAGACCCTTTAAGTAGGATATAGTGTCCTTCCTCATCTCTTATTACAGTCTTTGGTTTAAAATCTAATTTGTCTGATATAAGGATTGCCACCCCAGCTTCCTTTTGGTGTCCATTAGCATGGTAAATGGTTTTCCACCCCCTCACTTTCAATCTGGGGGTGTCTTTGGGTCTAAAATGAGTCTCTTGCAGACAACATATCTATGGGTCTTGTTTTTTTATCCAATCTGATAGCCTGTGTCTTTTGATTGGGGCATTTAGCCTATTTACATTCAGGGTAACTACTGAAAGATATGAATTTAGTGCCACTGTATTGCCTGTAAGGTGACTGTTACTGTATATTGTCTGTGTTCCTTTCTGGTCTATGTTGCTTTTAGTCTCTCTCTTTGCTTAGAGGACCCCTTTCAATATTTTTAGAAAAAATATTTTAGAAAAAAAATTCTTTAGAAAAAAAGAAAAAAAGAAAAAAAATCACACGGCAACTGGTAGAGATACATAATTCTCTCCCTGGAAAGGTACCAGGTAACTGGGAACAAAAAATCTAACAGAAACTTTTCTGAGAAATAATTTTTGAGGGGCAACCTTGGCTTGCATTGGGGCATTTATGGAGTCTCTTAATGTCTGCTTTTAGCTACATAAGAATTCAGCTAAAAAACTGATCTCAGGGGCACCTGGGTGGCTCAGTTGGTTAAGCGACTGCCTTCAGCTCAGGTCATGATCCTGGAGTTCTGGGATCGAGTCCCGCATCGGGCTCCCTGCTCAGCAGGGAGTCTGCTTCTCCCTTTGACCCTCTCCCCCCTCATATGCTCTCTCTCTCTCTCATTCTCTCTCTCAAATAAATAAATAAAATCTTTAAAAAAAAACAAAACTGATCTCAGCAGGCTTAGGGATTACTTATGTTCTAAGCCAAAGTACTATGCTCTTCCTAACCTGGCTGTAGGTGGCAGAGTATGTTGATGAGGGCACAGCAGCTTACTTTTCCCAGATATAAACACAAAGAACACTATGCTATCATTTCTATAGCTATAAACTCATTTCTCCACTCCCAAAGTTGCCATTCTCAATTGAATCCTATGCTTACTGATGTTAGAAATTAATTACATTTATTATCTTTTGGGAGTTTAGCTGCAATTTTGCCAGAGTAAAAGATTGCAAAGTCTACTCTTGGGAAATGTTTTTACTATTTTCTTATGATTAATTTTATGTCAATCCCATAACATTTATTATGTAACCATAGCTATCATAGAAAACAATATAATTACTTAGGTGCTGGTCATCAATCTTTTATGGAACTTTAAATGAGAAAACATAAAAAGCAGAGAATTTAAGTGGTGCATTTTCCCCCATTAACACAACCCTTAAGGGGTTATTAGTGTTATTAGACATGGACTTTAAATTATGATTAAATTGTGATTAATATGTTGAAAATAATAGATGACCAAATGGAGGCTTTCTTCTAAGAACTAGGTTCTATAAAAAATAATGGGATGGAAATTGATTCCTTTCCATAACTGAAAAACACAATAACTTTAAGAACTCAATAGATAGGCTTAATAACAGATTGGTTACAGCTGAAGAGAGCATTAGTGAACCAGAAGATAAGCATGTTGAAAATATTCCTCTGAAGCACTGAGAAGGATAGAGAGTCTCATGAGGTAAACATTTACTGTGAGGAGAAACTCAGATCCTTGGGCCTTAGAACACAATGATATAGAAAATGGGTTATCCTATAAGTCTTTAAATGCAGCTTGAGAGCATTTATTTTCCAGAATGAATCCCATTGTGTCACATTGTTGTTGTGCATGTGTGTTTGTTTCTACTTTCACCTATTGTTCCTTCCTTTGGAGTTGCAAGTAATTTGGGGTTGAAAAAGGAGCCCCTTCCCAAAGCATTGAAAATTGCCTAGGGTCACCCATTATAATAAAAAGATAAGATAAACATGGTTAGACAAAGATGGGTTACAACTGGTTATAGATAGACTCTATCGTTACTGCTTAACACTAGAAGACAATTAGTGGTAAGTGAGGCTAACTCACTTATGTATTATATTTCTCAATGTTCTTTATTCAATTCCAGGAATGAGGATTATAAGAGTGACACTCTTGCTTTTTCAAGTTATTCTTGACTTAATAAATCTAACCTCTGTTATAACACCCCCTTAAAGTCAAAAGGAATTACTCCTAATTATTAACTTTCTTTCTACAGGGGAAATATTATAAACTCAATGGCATTGCATATACCCCCCTCTAGGTCTCCATTTATGTTTTTCATCCCCTTCACTCTATCTTCTAATTGGGCAAAGTGGTAAATAATATGATTTAGTATAGTTCTCATATCTGGAAAACTACTGTTTAAAGTAGTCCAGGAGACATACTCTATTTCTTTCCAAGCAATTAAAATTCTTTCATAGATTGGATTGTAGAATGTAATTCGGGAGAAGTGAGGAAAAACAAGACTAAGGGATTTGGTAAAATGTTATCCAAAAGAAACATTAAGTTAGGGGTTCCATGGGTGGCTCAGTAGGTTAAGTGTCTGCCTTAACCAGTAGGTTAAGTGGCTCAGGTCATGATCCCAGTGTCCTGGGATTGAGCCCCACATCAGGCCCTCTGCTCAGTGGGGAACCTGCTTCTCCCTCTCTCTTTGCCCCTCCCCCCTCACTTGTGCTCTCTCCCTCTCTTTCTCTCAAATAAATAAAATATTTTTTTAAAAGAAACATTAAATTGGTTAATTACCTAATTCCCAGGCATAGATAGGTAATATTCTTCTTTCATTGGAGAACAAAAAGGCTGGAGTGCCAGGATGACTCAGTCGTTAAGCATCTGCCTTCAACCCAGGGTCCGGAATCAAGCCCTACATCGGGCTCCCTGCTCCATGGAAAGCCTGCTTCTCCCTCTCCCACTTCCCCTGCTTGTGTTCTCTCTCTCCCGCTGTATCTCTCTGTCAAATAAATAAATAAAATCTTTAAAAAAAAAAAAAGAAGAAGAAAAAGGCTGTCCTGTTATTAATCACTGGGATTTGGGATATAAGATGAATTAATAGATAGGTAAAGGAACCCCATAGAATATTTGAGTCAAAGAAGCAATAGTCAAGAGGAGTGGAGTGTATATGACTTCCATATTATGAACTGAAACAGTAACGACATGTATCACTTTTTAACCTGCACCTCTGTGCTTTTAAGATTGGCACAGATTGTGTCCTGGAAGCCTCACTTGGCCAAGCAACTGGGAAATAAGATAAAGTAACTGGAGAGGAAACTAGAGTGGAGCCTGGAGGCAAAAACTCCAAATGGCAGTAAGCAGTGATATCCCCAGAAAGTGACTGGGCATGTACCCACCCAGTGAACTGAAAAGAACAAAAATTACTTTTCTTACAGCGATGGAACCAGAGAATTAGAAAATCTGATTAAATAGTTCATAATCAACTGAATACAGTTGGTCAGTTCAACAGAAATCATTGGAATTGAAAGAAAAACATGTTTTTAAGATTCATGACTCAGAATAGAACTGAAACACTCAAGATACATAAGGTCTGTTTTCATTCCTGTGATATGAGTTCAAGACAAAGTCCTATCAGTGTATTAGGGTTATTCAAACAACTCATAAAGGTATATATTCACTCAGTTACAGAAAAACTGCTGGAGAAATTATTTATGTTCAGGGGATATCTATAGTCTATATTCTAGGGGATACAATAAAGTTTATTTATAACTTCACACATTTTCCCCCAAGAATTTCAAGCACTTTATGAGGTCTGAAGTTGGAGTTGAGTAGCTCCTCGTCCTTAAAGACTGTCAATTCTAGCTGCGGTTTAACTGAGTCCCTGTGGCCTAGTGAGCACTGCTAAAGGGCAGGTTCACCACAGGTGTATGGGTTCTACAACATCAAGTTCCCTAAAGAAACTCCCACCACTGCTCTTAAGATGCAAGGGTCTTGCCATAATTCCTTCTTTGGAAGTGAGACTGTGTTTAGGAAGGATTTTTATCCTGTCTTGTACAGAAAATCCATTTTAGCATTGTAATAATCCAAGTAATCCTCCTCACTCATCTGAAACAACAACTGTTCCTCTCTAGAGATGGGGTATGAGGACAGTCAGGTCTTCCCGAGGTGGGAGCAGAACTAACTGCCTACAAGCTCCTATGGTTGTGTTGTTTTGAGTGTTGGTTTGTTTCTTCCTTGATGCACTGTTCCTTCCTTTGGAGTTGCAAATAGTTTGTGGTTGAAGTTTGTATGTTTGCAGATCAGCCTGACTGGGAAAAGCAGGGAACAGGGTCATTGGAAAACAGAGGAGCTGTGAATGAAGCTTAAGAACTTACCAGTGTATAACCAGCACCGTAGGGGAAAAGGTTAGCCTGCTTCAGCAATTTTGGGGTCAACTTAGAGCACACAGTGTTGGGAAGGCAATTCAGGTGTCCGTTGTTAACAGATTGCTCTCAATGCCTTTGAGGCAGGGCAAAGTCCCAGACAAATCTATGTTGTCCAGCAGAGGACCACGAACATTCTCAGAAATCTGTATCAGTCCTAGAGATTTCAATTTGAAAATGCTGCCTTTTCTAACCCAGAGAGAAACAGGAGCTTCCTCCCATCAAAGATTAGCTTTTTCTCCTGTTGGAATCCTTCCCTCAGGCCTTGTGTTAGATAATTATTCTTCTTATCCTTTCACTACAGACCAGCACCCAAACAATCCTACACAGCTGGGAGCACAACCGAATGCACTTTGAAAAGAGGAGAATACACAAAGGAGGAAGAAATGATTGCAAGAAAGCCTTGTTTAAGATATTGCAACTACTGCTGGAAAGCTAACAAGGACCACTGGGGTATGGGGAAAAGGCTGCAGCCTCTTCCATTTGCAAGAGGAGAAAGACAAGGGAGAGGTTATTACATTTATCGAATGAGAGATGGATTTTAAGAAATTGCAAAATACTACTTTAGACTTATTCCCTGGCAATATGAGTGAGCGTGAGATCAGAGGGGTCAATGGACTTACAGGAAGTAATTAACTCAGCTGTAGGTTAAAAGAGATCCCTAATAGGTGACAAAGAGGAAATTTTTGTAGAGGAGGATCAGAAATAAGATCCAAACACAGGTTTGTATAAGAATGCAGAAGACTTTGAATGAAAGGTTTATACATTTGGGCAGTAACTTCAGCAAGTAAAGAGCAGGGTCTGGGCTAACACTGGAACCCTGGAAAAGACAGCACACTTGTTGTGCAGTTGAATTACTTAGGACTCCTTTGGGTGCCAGTGGCAAAATCCCAGCTCAAACTGGCCTAAGCCAAAAAAGAAATTATATTGGCTCACATAACTGAAAAGTATAGAGGATCCAGAATCTGAAATATCTCTTGAAAAGACAGCATACTATACTGGTTAAGGGAAGGACTTTGAAACCAGACAGTGTGGGGTTAAATCCCGGTAGTGGTAGATACCCAATTGGCTGTGTAACTTGGAGCAAGTTTTTACCTCTTTCAGTGAATGACTCCATTTTCTTTCCTCTAAAATGTAAATATTAATAACTTTCTCAAAGAATTTTTGAAAGGATTAAATAAAGTTGATATCCAAAGCACTTAGAACAGTGCCTGGCACAGTTGCTATATTCATATCAGGACTCTTTCTCTACTCTCTGTCCTCTAGCAGGTTCTTCTCATTAGTTAGCAGCTTCTTTTTCCCAATAGTTGTAAGACATTTGACTCCAATCAGAGTGGACTGATTGGTGAGTCACATTCCAGTCCCTGGAGTGGGGAGTAGCATGGGGGAGTGGCCAGCAGGATGGACAGTTCTGACTTGTTATGCCTTGATCAACTGCCCACCCTGCTGCCAAGAGTTAGATTCAACTCCACACAAACTCGGTGCATTCAGAGTAGAGTAGGATGCTTCCTCCAAGGGTAGTTGAGGTGCAGTTACCAGAAAAAGAGGAAATGGACCCTAGGTGGATGAAGAACAACAGATGTATCCCATATCTACAAGAAGGGCATCCTGACATGATTCCATACTGGTTGGGAAGCACTGGGTGAAGAACAAGAAGAGATTTTTAATAATTTCTCAACTAAGTCTTAGTTCTTTTATCAGCACTAAAGTTGTCAGAATTGTCAAGTTGCTAAAGTTCCTCTGTGATGTTCCCATATTTTTCTTTAAATTAATAATCATTACTATTTATTCAGTGCCTGCTGGAGCCAGCCATTGTGCCAGATGTTTTACTTACATGCTCTCTGATTCTCTTACATAAATTTTGCCATCTTTATTTGAAAGCTGAGCACTTGCTTCTCCCCAAAAGTTGGCACTCAGGATTTAAAGTTAGGTGTATCTGAACCACGTAGCCTTGCTCTTTCTACCACATTGTGAGGCCCCTATTTTGTGTGCCATTTGTTACTATACACCACCCCCACCTCTAAAAAGTGTCACTTCTCCTATCATTTCCAGGCAGTCCCACCACTGACCAACTGTCTTCTTGGTAAAACCTTGGCCATCAGTCACTTACCATTCAATAACTATCTGTGTGTCCCCTCTTACAAGGTTCTTGGCAGTTGAAACCTCATTCCTCACATTGGAAGGGAAGACTTTGTTTCTGACCAAATAACCTCGAGGTCATCAGGCAGATCAGGGGACAGATTTGGGCTAAGTATTCTACCCAGCTGGTTTCCTACTTCAGTCAGGCACTTAGCCTTATTTCCTCTAGCCAAGAGAGGAATAGTACCCTTATCATTAAGTCAGGATGAAGACCTTCAGAAAGCCTATAGCAGCTGTGTTTTTGCATGACTGGCATTTGTGGTCATATACTACCAACATTTTAACACAGACCTTCTGCTTTAGACTAATGAGTCTCCTGAGTGCCCCTTCCATTGTTCCTGCCCAGCTATGTCATACTGACCTCATTTCCTGAGACCCCACCCCTTCTGCACTTCTCTCCATTTTCTGAGATTTCCTCTCAGTACCTATCTTGAGCGAAGAACTTTCCCAGATTCCTCTAACCCGTGGCCTTTCCTTTCTTCACTGTCCTGTAATCCAGTTGAGCCACGCAACCTCGTGTTTGGTTCTAAACATCCTTCCTGTTTTCCAAACTAAATTACACATAATACAGAACCAGTCTTTTTTCTGTTTTATTGTCATTTTTATTTAATGTCCCAAAGCCCCTAGACCAGGGATGGGCAGGTGGCTGACAGTGAATGGATGCAAGTCCTGTTGATTTTTCTAACACATAGAATGCTAGTTTCCTTCTCTTTTGTTTTTCAGACTGTAACTAAGTTGCTCAGGGGCTGTAACTCCATCATTCCACTTTTCCTCTCTGTTTTGCTGTTGCTCTCCACCAGTGGAAAATCAGTTAAGTCTCAGTACTGAGTTTTATCTAAAATATTCTGGTGTCATAAAGCAAGGACCGCTTTTATTGCCCTGTCATTTTTCTATAGAGAACACACTAAAACTACTATTAGAAAGAAAATGCAATCTATTCTAGAAGTTTTCCTAGTGTATATATTTTAAAACTCATAAATTCTCAGCTTTCAGATCACAATACAATTGCTGGAGTCCTAAATTTATGCCACTGAACAGAAGTACAATTCCCATCCTCATTGCCGCCTGCCTTCTCTACTGCCCTGCTTAATTTACAGTTATTCAATAACAATTAAAACAATACTCTCATCCCATTTAGTTGCAACTGAAAATCATTATGAGCTGACAGCTTCTGGGTGATGTGTTGCGGAGGGAAGAGTAGCTGTGATCTCTAGGCCACAGAAGGTTGATTACCCAGACATGGAGACTGAAGAGCACATGGGACCTGAGTCTTCAGAGTAGAAGAAGCCAGGATAAGGAATTTCGTACAGAAGTGGGAAAGAAGGAACAGATCTGAATGACCACCAGTACCCAGGCCACCTCTCTTCAATGGAGATGAAACAGTCATTGATTTTTGGAGCAGTCCTTTTATGTTTGGCCCAAACATTCCAAAGCCTGAGATTGCTTCATTGTCTCACTCACCTGGGAAAAGGGGAAAAGCAGCAGAAGTGGTAGGAAGGGTGCCAACAACTAGAGCAATAGATGAGACTAGACTCATTCTAAAAATGTCATTCTGAATAAACCCAAGAGAGTTGTCTGGGACCTGACTCACTCTCTGTGATTACACAGACAGATGCTAACAGCCCTGATGTGAGTGTGTTTCACTGAAAGAAAGGAATTTCTGGACCTGGTCCTGCCTGTGCTCCCATTCAGCAATGGAACAGAGGTAAGTCCTTTAACTTCTTATCTTCAGTTTCCCCATCTGTAAAACCAGATGTGCAGGAGTTGCAAACTGGAATGCTTTCAGAGGCAGGAAAGAATTTCAGGAAAGTCAGTGGTTCAAGAATACAAGAAGGGCTTAGAACAAGGGCAGCGGGAGTGTGCATACCTGGTCTAAAGGCTTTTAGCATTCAAATTCAAGTTTTATAAATAAACAGTGCATATCTCAGACCTCTGGTTTTTGCCTCTAGACTAGATAATTTCTTCATCCTTTCCCACCAGATATTCTTTGAACTTGAATCCCTGGAAAAACTGGATATCATGGTCTGATCGACTCTCACCACGTTCATCCCATCATCTGACCAAGTGCCTGGGACATAGTAGTCTCAAGTTAACAATTTGTTGTTGAGTGGCTGGCCATTCTCTTTTAACCTTTACCTTTACAGAGTGAAGTCTTGCCTTATTTTTAGGCTGTTCCCTCATATGACAGTTCTTGGCTTCCATCTACTGAATTACTTTACCATCAATCTAGCTGGCCCTCAGCTAAGCCTTTCCTGAGCTGTGAGTAGTACAGTTGCTTGTGGTTTTCTGTGGAATGTCTGAGACAATCTCAATGACAACAATCCTTCCCTAAGCAAAGACAGCAGAGCAAAGAAGCCTGCAGTGATGCCCTGCTGCAAGGAGCCTTAGCCCTGCTGCAAGATGTCCTGTTCCTTCTTTTAAGAAGCCACTCTTCTCTCTTGTCCCCTCTCTTTTTGAATTCCTTCTTCAATAATCCTTTCGGCACAATGGCTATTTCTCTTTCTGTCTGCCCTCCCTACAGAGCTGACCCAAACTCTGAACTGCTTCCAAGTTATTTCGAGATAGCTCTCTAGATCAGCTCCTTGGAGATGCTGCACAGCAGAGCAGGAGGTCTCTTAAAATTGGGCCAGACCCACATCCTAAACAGCTCCAGGGAAATTTCCCTTATTTACACTCCACGCAAAGCGCTCACTCTCTCCTTTGGCCTCAAATGCTTGCGAGACAATTACAATATCCTTTTCCTATAAAGCCGCAAATGTCTTCTATAGAATCCATCTCAATGGAAAATCTAAAACTCAATCCCAGGGGTGCCTGGGTGGCTCAGTCTAAGCGTCTGCCTTCGGCTCAGGTCATGATCCCGGGGTCCTGGGATCGAGCCCCGCATGGGGCTCCCTGCTCGGCGGGAAGCCTGCTTCTCCCTCTCCCACTCCCCTTGCTTGCGTTCTCTCTCTCGCTGTCTCTCTCTGTGTGTCAAATAAATACAATCGTTATAAATAAATAAATAAATAAATAAATAACTCAATCAGGAATATAAAGGTGACTCTCTTACACTGCAGGTGAAGAATGGATATTATGTACCTTAGGGGTGAGTTCTCATATTTTTCTGTGATTGAAATACATAATACATTTTAAATTGGGGTCCCTGGAGGAATTTTTTTTAGCACTTTCCTTCACTTAAGGCCCAGAGTGAGGAACAGAGTTGGTTAATCATCTGCCAGATAAAGAAACAAAGTCTCAGAAATATAAGATTGTTCCTCCACTTTGGAGCTTCTCCTCATTGCTATGCATATAAATAATTGAGGTGTATTTTGTGCAATCACATACTGTTTAGAGTGCTGCTAAGGACTTGGGAAACTTTGTTGCCTTCCCTGAATTGATTGAAAATCAAAATATATGGGAAACATTTTAGGAAAGGAAAATGGTTCTGAGGGTGGGAGCAGTGGTAATATTTTGATGCAGAGCAAAGGGAAGGTCAGCTGGACCATCAAGTGTGGGTAAGATTTGAATGAAGGAGGCAAGCATTGGTTGAGCAGAAAGAAGCGTTTTCATTTTGACAGTAAGAGAATTAGTCTGACTGTAGGAAGGATGTGTGTTGAGACCAAGTGGCAATACAGGAAGTTCTAACAGGTAGAAGAAAATATGTTTAGGATAACTTCAAAGGCCAGGCAAAGCAGTCAAGATCTGACTCAGTAGACTGTGAAGACAGCAGTAATGTGAGGAGAAAAGAGTTGTTTACAGTTGGAAATGAGTCTACTTTTGATACTTGAAACGTGAACAATTAGATCTACATTAAGGTCCTTCCCCTCCTTTTCCCCAACCCTTGCTTTTTAAAATTGAGGAGAAGAGAGATTATGTGATCACCACTCTATTAAACATCAGGAAAAAAATTGTTAATTTTTTTCTTAAGACAGGATGACATAAGAGCAGTTGTTATACTAATGAAAATAAGGTGTCCCCTGGGATTTTCAGTTTCTAGGTAACCATGTCATACTTTGAATAGTGTCCAGTAGTGTCCACTGACTTTGAAGTTAGAAGGACTCTTACTGATATGGCTTTTCATAGTCCATGTCATAGTTGGGTTTTTATAGTCCTTTAATCCAGGTCTCAATATTTCCATCTATAAATTGGATTAAATATGCTGACCATCCAAAGTATTATGAAGAATCAATGAGATAAGCATATGAACATATTCTGCCCAATGCAAAAGATCATACCATTAGGTAATTTCCAACCTTACCTCGGAAAACTAAAGAGAATTCTTTCCTGTATGTACCTCTATGTCTTGTACAATGAGAAATGTAAGAAGACAAGTAAAAAGCAGCTGAATCATAGTCTAGTGTTCTCCCGGATGACATTCAGCACTACAGTGTTAGAGAGTGCACAGAATCAGGTAAGCACAGATAGTGTTCCCCTCCCCCCATGCCTATCCTGATAAATCCACAGGCATGATATGTGGTTTATTTGTGATATGATCCCAGGAAGCACAAGTAAGGGAGTAGGGAAAGTAAATCAAGAGAGAAAGAAAATCAATAAAAGGTATGCTAATGAGCAAGTCCCCATAGTGGACAGTTAAGGCTCTTTCCTCCTGGGCTGCTCTCAAGGTGTCTTTAAATGTGTTTCAGTATCATCATATGATGAGTGGGAACCTAGGGCATTTATTCACTAACTCTAGTCCCTCCTTTGTTGACAATTACTCCTGGAGGTGTTGGATATCTAGTCATCCTGGGTAGCCACAATTACTGACCATCTCTCATTCATCGTTCTAGAGCAAAGCTTCAAAAAGACACAGGCCTTGTAGGGGAAGTTGTCCACAGGTATAGACATTGTCAGCTTAGGTGTAGGTGAAATTCAGAGGTGCCATGAGGGGACATGAGCCATCAGTAGCTTCTGCTACAGGAGGTATGTTTTGTTTAAACATAGGAGGCAGCATTATCATAGAAAATAAAAAAAGTTAATTAAATTTAATTCACAAAGAAGTTAATTAAAGGAAGGGTCTCACAAGTGATGGGAATGGATGGTGAGATTAAGAAATAATATTCTGACTATGGAACCTGGGAACTACTGACATACTGACTTCAACTTGTTCAGGGTCCCACTGGGAACAAGAACAGGATAAAGAACACTCTTTAATGCCAAAAGTATAAGTCTCTGTCAAAACCAAAACAGACTAACTCTGAAAATTACAGTTTAGCCAGTCCTATCAGCTAGAATTTATAATCTCACACAGTAAGAGACTTGTGCATATTCCAAATTGTGTTAAAACCTTAAACAGACCTCCTTATAGATGATCAGCAATAAGACAAGGGGGGGAAGCCAGAATGGTTCCCAAATATTTCACATATGTTTTTCTATGGAAGAAAGGTCAAGGTCATATTTCCATGGGCATGAAAACCAAAAGTGCCTCATATCTAGAGGAAAAATCAGAAGAATTCTTTCACAAAGTCATAAGGCACAAGTCTAAAGTAGCTCGTCAAAGTGTGGACTCCTTTACATAATAACCAAAGACAATGTGTGAACCTTAATTACATCCTGGATTATAAACTATATGGGACGTTCGGAAGGAAGGAAGAAGGAAGGAAGGGAGGAAGGGAGCCAAACAGATAATGAGAGAAAGCTCTTAGAGGGCAGTGACTACATTTTATGACTATGTCATCCTTAGGAGCATCTATGTTTCACATTTTTAAGCATCAAGTTAATTAATTGACTTAAGGAGTGATTGAATGTCTGATTAATTAATTACTTGACCTAACCATCCATTCAGACAAAATAATCATGGTAACAGTTCTGTCTAAACTGCCTGATTTTGTCAAGGTCATTGTCTAGAAGTCATCTCAAAGCAAATTCCCAGCGCACATTGCTGAGTTCACAGTGGCCCTGAAGATAAAAGAATCATTTGGACTTTTCTCAGTTGACATTCTTTCTCAGTTGACATTGGGCTCAATTCTTTCCAAAGTCATGTTGAACTTATAACACTGGGAAAGAACTTTCTAATTAATAATTTGCTAATGCATCGGGAACTAACTCTAATATGCACGTGTGCCCAAGCATCCACACTTTCACTGGGGGCATGATGAAAATGTCAGTCTGTCTTCAAGCCAGAACATGAAGAAGTACATGCTTATAGATGATATACTGATTTCAAAGTCCACTGTAATTTGTGTCTGCTCTCCTCCCACCTTCTATTTAGAATGATTTGTGAATCTAGGAAGGCCTGCTTTTGTCACATCTTTTGGATGCTAAAACTAAAGTGATAAGAAAGAGGATGTGCTATGGTGTAAATATTCTTTATAGGAAGCTCTTCTAAAAAGGAAGTAAAATATACTAAAATGTTCTAATTTTTCCCTTAATATCATGACTACATTAATATTTTAAGTACTCTTAAATTATCTATATATCAGTGAATTTCTTTAGACTTTATAAACTTTTGATCTATTTGATATTCAACAAAAAGAGGTAAAGCTGACAGAACTGCATTGACATTTGAAAGGATACTCTTCAGGACAAACTTAATGAAATGCAAAAGCTGTCTCTTTTTTTTAAGATCTTGTTTATTTATTTGAGAGAGAGAGAAGAAAGAGAGAATGAGCAGGGGGATGGACAGAGGGAGAGGGAGGAGCAGACCCTGCTGAGCAAGGAGCCCAAGGCAGGACTCGATCCCAGGACCCTGGGATCATGACCTGAGCCGAAGGCAGCCACTTAACCAACCGAGCCACCCAGGTGCCCCTGTAAGATCTGTCTTTAATCATAGTATTATGGAGCCAGAAAATTGCTTCAATTCTATGGGTTGACAAATAATAGCTGACTAGACGAATCTGGTTTGCTGCCTGTTTATAAATAAAGTTTTATTGGAAGATAGCCACATCCATTTGTTTACATTTTGTCTGTGCTGCTTCTTGGCTACAGCAGTAGAGTTGAGTAGTTGCAGCCGAAATCATATCAAGTAGAAAGCCTAAAATATTTACCATCTGACCCTTTACTGAAAAAGTTTGCCAATACTTGGTCCAGACTATTATGGTAGCCACTAACCACCTGTGACTACTGAGCACTTAAAATGTAGCTGGGGCATCTAAGGAACTAAAAGAGTTAATTGAATTGAGATGTGCTGAAAGTATAAAATATAAAGGTTCTCCAGTGAAACAGAATCAACAGTAGATAGATAGATGATAGATAGATAGATGATAGATAGATAGATAGATAGATAGATAGATAGATAGACAATTGATCCTGTTTTCTGAAGAACCTTTATATTTAAGGTTCATTTTATACTGAATTTATATAGATATAGATAGATCTATCTATATATGTATGTATGTGTATATGTGTATGTATATACATATATATTTAAATCTCAATCTATATCTGCTACCTATCTATATCTATATATAGAGAGAAAGATTAAGAGAAAGATTTATTTTAAGGAATTGGCTCCCATAATTAGGTGGCTGGCAGGCTGGAGACCCAGAAGAACCAATGTAGTACCAGTCTGAAGGCTGGTAACCTGGAGGCAGGAGAACTGATGATGTAGATGAAGTTCAAAGGCAGTCTGCTGAAGAATGCCCTCTTGAGAAGGCTTGTTTTATTTCTTCTATTTGGGCCTTCAACCAATGGAATGAGGCCCACCCACAGTTGGAGGGCAAGTGCTTTACCCGAAGTCCATGACTTTAAATGTTAATTTCATCCAAAAACACCCTCCAAATTGACACATAAAATTAATCATCATGCTTACTACTTTTTAAATTTTATTTTATTTAAATTCATTTAATTAACATATAGAGTATTAGTTTCAGAGGTAGAGTTTAGTGATTCATCAGTTGCACATCACATCACATGCCCTCCTTAATGTCCATTACCCACTTACGCTTTCTCCCCACACACCTCCCCTCCAGCAACCCTCAGTTTGTTTCCCACAGTTAAGAGTCTCTATGGTTTGTCTCCCTCTTTGATTTCATGTATTTTAAAGACAAAGAGTTGCAAATACTTATTTTTTTAAATGTGAAATACATTGGTTACATGTTGAAGTTATAATATTTTGGATATATTAAATAAAACATTATTAAAATTAATTTCATCTGTCTTTCCTAACTTTATAATGTGGATACTCAAATGTTTAAAATCATTTATGTGACTTACATTACATTTCTATTGAACAGTACTGCTCTAGAAACTATTCTGAGCCTGTGAAAAGCCTTGTTCCCCCCCTCACCATATTTCTTTTTTTTTTTCTCACCATGTTTCAAAAGGACTAATCTAGTCAGTTTGAATGGCATCTATATTTATTTATACAAGCTTATGGAGAAGTGGCATAAGTTACTCAAGAAGGATGTGAGACAGAGTTTATTTCTAATCTGGCTATTCTTGCTGCTGGTTTTTTTTTTCCTCTCAAATCAGGTAAAAGTTTTCTAAGAGTCATCTGAGAAACAACTGAATTAACGTCTAAATCAGTTAATTGAATGTAAATGTGTATGTGCTTGTGTGTGTATTAAATGCAAAATGCACTACACTTTATTAAAGACATTATATAGTCTCATTTTTTTCTAAAGCATAGCACATGCCTTTCTTCTATATTTCCATTCACCACAATAAATATTCTGTAGATTTTTTTTACATTTTAAATCAAATTTACTAAGATCTGTTCTATGTAATGAAATTAATCTATTTTAAGTGAAAAATCTGAAGCACATTGGCAAATGAATACACCTGTGTAACGACTACCCCAATCAAGATGTGTGTTAGGCAGAATTCTAAAGAGTCCCTCCACCCCAAGATTCCAGCTCCTGGTTATTTAGCCAAACACTAGGATGATACTTCTGTGAAGGGACTTTGCTGAGTGGTTGTAATTAAGGTTACTAGTCAGCTGAGGGAGATTATCCCGGATTATCAGGTGGGCCCAATCGCATCCCCCAAGCCCTTAAAAGCAGAAGAGGAAGGCAGAAGAGTAAGAGACATGAGGCACAAAGGAAGGTTGGAGGGACTGAAAATATGAGGACTCAACTTGCCTTTGTTATTTTGAAGCTGGAGGAAAGGGGCCATGACACAAGGAATGCTTTTAAGAAGCTGAGGATGACCTTTGCTGACAGCCAAAAAGGACATGGGACTTCATTCCTAGAGATGCATGGAAGTGAAGTTTTCTGAAAGCTTAAATGAGCTTGAAAGTGAATTCATCCTCAGAGCCTCCAGAAAAGAACACATCACTGCCGAAAACTTGACTTTAATCTTGTGAAACCTGGAGTAGAAAACCAATAAGCCATTTGGTACCTGGACCTAAGACCTACAATTGTGAGATCATAAGTAAGTGTTGCTTTATATTGCTACATTTGTGGAGGTATGTTGTCAGCAGTTGGGACAAACTGATACAATATGGAAAGCAGCTTGCTCCCTCTTGCCTGGTGTTAATGATTACAATTCACCTCTCCCTGAGGCACCCACTGTTTTTGCCTTTTGTCACTTTAGGTTAGTTTTCATTTTTATAGAATTTTATGTCAATGAAATTAGATAGTATGCATCCTTCAGTGTTTAGCTTCTGTCACTCAGCATTTAAAAAAATTCATCCATTTATCACATAGCAGTAAATCATTTTTTTATTGCTGAGTAGTATTTTATGGTATTATCACAATTTGTCTACCTGTTGTACCTACTGATGAATATCTGGGTTGTTTTCAGTTTTTGGTTCTTTTGAATTAAGTTATAATGAGCATTCACATATAAGTCTTCCTGTGGACGTGGGGTGTGTATCTCTTGGGGAAATAACTACGGGTAGCAGTGCTGTGTGAGATACTTAAAGTGCCAAACTGATTTTCACAAGGGTGATTTCATTTTACACTCCCACCAGCAATGTATTGAGAAAGTTCCATTTGTTCTATATCCTTGCCAACACCTGGTATATTTGATATTTTTAATGTTAGCTGTCTAGTGGGAATTATAAAAATATAAATATTATAATTTACATTTTCTTGATTAATTATGTTAAGTAGCTCTTTTATGCACATTAGCCTCTGTTATATGTTCTTTTGCAAAATGTTCAAATCTTTTGCCACTTGGCAATGGCTCTCATTACTGAGGTTAGGAGTTCCTGATACATTCAAAACAATCTTTTGCTGGTTATATCTATCGCGAGTATTTTCTTCCAGTCTCTTTTGTTGCTTTATTTTTTGTAATGATGTTCTTGTTGAGCAGATTTCTTAGGAAACATGGGTTCCATTTATTTTGTTTCTTTGTTTATTGTTAATGCTTTTTGTGTCCTAAGAAATGTTTGTCCTAAGAAAGGCCAAGTTTGCAAAGATTTTCAACTATATTTACTTACAGAGATTGGATAGCTTTAGATTGTACATTTAGTTCCATGATCTATTTCTACATTAATTTTGTGATTAGGGGGAGATAAATGTCAAGGTTCATTTGTTCCCCCATGGGACCACTTATTCCTTCACCTCTTGTTGAAAAGACTATCTTTTTCCCATTTAAGTAACGTGGCACGTTTGTTAAAAATCACCATATAAGCGTGATTATATTTCTGCATTCTGTTTGTTCCATTGATTTACACATCTATCCTTACAATAGTACAACACTGCTTTGATTACTGTACCATTATATAAATCTTGAAGCTAAGTATTGTAAACGCTACTTTTTTTCACCTTTGCAAGATTATTTTGTCTCCTTTATGTCCCTTTTTCCATATGTATTTTATAATCTTCAATTTCTACAAAAAACCTGGGATTTTGATGAGGATAGTGCTGAATCTATAGATTAATTGGGGAAGATTTAGTATTTTTACAACCTTGAATCCAATACATGAATGTGTCTGTTTATTTACAACTTTAATTTTGTTCAGCAATATTTTGAAGGATGTTTTTGTACAGGTATTGCACATATTTTAATTCATCCCTAAAAGTATATTTTGGGACTTTTTAATCTAGTTTTCCAAATAATCATTTATAGCACGTAGAAACTTAATTTCTTTTTCTCTATAAGCCAAATATCCTTTTAATTTATTAAATTTACTTATATCTAGTACCTTTTGGAGGTTGCTTAGAATTTCCTACATACATAATCATGTTAACTGCAAATAGAGAACATTTAATTACTTCCATTCAAAAATGATTGTATGGCTGTAATTTCTTTTGGCACTGACCAGGACATCTAGTATAATGTTGAATAAAAGTGGTGACATGGAAATCCTTGCATTTTTCCCAATTGTAGAGAAAAACATTTAGTTTTTCTTTTTTCTTTTTTTTTTTTTCTTGCCATCGGCTATGATGGTAGCTGTAAATTCTTAGAGATAACCTTTATCAAAGGAATTTCTCTTTTGTTTCCAGGTTTCAGAAAGCTTATGTCATGAACAGAAACTAATTTTTGTCAAATGCCTCTCAAATGCCTTCTCCTTTGTTGTATTTTTATGGTGAATTGCATTAATGGGATTTCCAAATACTAACCAGACTATGTGTTCCTGAGATAAACCCTGGCTTATGATCTATCTCCCTTTCTTGGCTATTGCTGGGTTTGATTGTTAAGAAAGATTTTTGTGTTCATGTTGAAGAAGATACTGGTTTGCAGTTTTCTTTTTTATTTATAGTTTTCATTACGCATGTAATGCTGGCCTCCTAAAATGATTTAGAAAGCATTCTCTTCTGTTTCCTTAAAGACTTTGTGTAGGATTGGTAATATTTTATCCTTAACTGTTCAGTGGAATTCACCGGTGAAGCTTTCTGAATTTGGAGTATTTGTGGGAAGTGTTTACTTACAAATTCAAGTTCTTTAGGTAATGTAGTAGTGTTTTGACTTTTGTAATTTTTTTTCTTATGTTGGCTTCAGTAACTGATCTTTTTCAGGAAATCGATCTTTGTTAGCAAAATTGATCGAATAGCATAAAAATGTTTATAATGCCATTTCATTTTAATATTTGTGAGATCTGTAATGATGTCCCTCTTTTGTTACAGCCATTTGTAATTTATTAGCTTTAGAAGTCTAGCTACAATATAATATCAGGATTTTTTTTCCTAAATAACCAGTTTTAGGGTTTCTTTTTTAGTGTTATTTGTGTGTCTGCTTAATTTCATTGATTCCTGATTTTGTTTCTTTTCTCCTGCTTATTTTGAATTTAATCTCTTTTTCTACCTCCTTAAAATGAAAATTTAGATAAATTTTCTTCTGTGCATAGTTTGAACAGCATCACACAAATTCTTATATTTAGCATTCAGGAGAAAAATATTTTTATTTCCTTGTAATTTTTTCTATAGCCCATAAGTTATTTGGAAATCTATTGTTTAATTTCCAAATACTTGTTAGTTTTCCAGATAGCTTCCTGTCACTCATTTTTACTTTGCGTGTGGTAAGTAATCATACTTCATGTAAGTTCTTTTAACTTTATGGACTTTTTTTTATAACCCCACATATGGTCTACTTTGGTAAATATTCTGTGTGCACTTGGAAGGAATGAAAGTTCTACAGACTTTTGGTGGGATGTTCCATAAATGTCAATTAGGTCAAGTTGGCTGGTAGTATTGCTCAAAACTCCTATATCCTTACTGACTTTCCACTTATTTTTTCTATCAATTACTGAAAGAAGTATTATTTAACTACAGTGGTGGGTTTCCCAATTTCTTGTTTTAGTTCTATCAATTTTTTGTTCCATGTGTTTGAAAGCTCTGTAACTAAGAGCATATACATTTAGGGTTTTTTGTTTTTTTTTCTTGCTGAATTAATCCTTTTGTTGTTACTAAATTTTTTTTTAATCCCTGGTAACATTCTTTATACTGAAATCTACTTTGTCTCATATTAATATAGCCTGTCTGGCTTTCTTTTTATTACAGTTAGCATAATATATAAATATATGTCTTAATCCTTTTACTTTTCACCTATCTGCAACTTTATATCTAAAAATGGATTTACATGTGTTTTGCTTTTTTTTTTTTTTCCTTGTCTGATTTGCCACTTACTTGGAATATGTAGACTACATTTAATGTAATTGATAAGTTTTTGTCTAAGCCTATCATCTTTGGTATTTGTACTCTATTTCCTCTGTTATTTGTTATATTCTGTCGTACCTTTTTTTAAAATTAAGCATTTTTATATTCCATTTTGTCTCCTTTTTAAAAATTTTCAGTGATTACTCTGGATTTACACAATCTTTGTTATCACAGTCTTCTATGACTATTACTCCACTTTGTACGTAGTTTGAGAAACACATTAAGTATACTTTAACTTTTTACTACTTAGTCCTATTGTTACACATATTACATATATATATGATAAACCCCTCAATACATTATTTTTGCTTTACAGTCAGTTATATTTCACTACTTATTAAATGATTGGAAAAAAGTATCCTATAACTACTCACACTTAAACCATTTATGGTATTCTTCCTTCCTTTATGAGGATCCGAATTTCTATTGTCTAACATTTCCTTCAATGTGGGTAAAAATATTTTTTAATATTCTTTTTTTCCTCACTGGCTTTGATCAGGTCTTTATTCAAAATTAGCTGTCCGAAATGATTTGACTTTTATAGAAAAAACACGTTTTTAGGCAGCAGGCTTCTCCACAGTGGGTTTCTTTTCTGCAGGCTTCTTGTCAGCTGCTGGTTTCTTGGTAGCTGCAGCCTTTTTTAATATTCTTATAGTCCAGGATTACTGGTAACAGATTCTCTCAGATTTTTTTGATATATTATTCAGCAAAGATGCAATGTGAACTGTTCTTTATCTGTGTAGTCCTATTTTTCAATACCATACCCTGTGAGACTAGTTGCTTCAGTTTCCCCAAACTTGGATCTTTTTCTCCTAAGTTCAACAAAATCACTATGCTCTAACTGGCTCACCACTCCCTGTACTAAAAATGAAGAAGTCCCTCCAGATATAAAACCAGGGACTCACCTCTTTTGTTTTCCTTTTCTCAAGGATTAGGATACCGAGCTGCCTGTTGTCCAATATCTGCATTTATTTGTCCAGTTTTATACTTGTTTTCCAAAGGTGGGCAAGTTCTATACAAGTAACTCTACCACAGCCAGAAATGGAAATTTCTATAGATCACTTTCAATATTCATTTCAAAAAGTCATCTTCCCTTTGTTTTAATGTTAATATTTATCCTTGTGAGAACTATTTTTGCATCTCTTTGTAGAAGAACAATACTTTGAATAAGTATTTCTGAAATC
Source organism: Callorhinus ursinus (assembly GCF_003265705.2). Taxonomy (NCBI): domain Eukaryota; kingdom Metazoa; phylum Chordata; class Mammalia; order Carnivora; family Otariidae; genus Callorhinus; species Callorhinus ursinus. The sequence goes on from NW_027397072.1 coordinate 44,152,184, forward strand.
CCAGATTTTTTAAACTTCAGTATATTTCTTAGTGAAAACATCTGTACCGTCTTAGATATAATGGGATTAAGTGAGAGGAGTAAGTGAGATTAAATGAGAAAGAAAAGAGGTGAGGTCAGAATGATTTTACACCTAAAACTACAAGATTCATATTCCTTATAGAGTATTTAATGTATTCTGTGCTTATTGATTTCTTTGACCAGTACTTACACAGGAAACATAACAAAACAGCCAAGAAAATAATAGATCATTGTGTCATCTATTTATGTGAAGACCCTCAGATGTAGAACTTGTGACAAAGTAGGCACACTAAACTAGAAACCTACTGTGTCAAGTATCTTATAGCTTGTTGCTCCAGTGCACACAGAGGTGGTATGCTCCTGTACAAAGTTTAACTATGTTGTATGATTTTGAACAGATCTTCATGTTACATTTTTAATTAAAATATCCTCTCCCAGAACTTCAAAACTAACTGCCTAGGTATAAGTTGGGAGAAAATGAAGACACATATTTAAGATACAAATTTAAAAGTTGTTTAAGAATAGATTTCACAGCAAACTAAATATGGATTGTTTGTGGATGTCACCATCAGAAAAGCTAAAACAATCTATGACCGAATCTATAGAAATAAAGTAGCTACCATAAGGAAGATATTTTTGTTCTATTCTTGGCTTGTTAAGACCATACCCAGTTAATTCTATTTTTGGTGCTTGCATGTTAATAGAGAAATATTGAAATTGAGGACTTTTTTTTTTCCAGGTAAGAGATTAAGTGGTTGAGGAATCTAGAAATTGTATTTTATAATCTGGCTACATTGGGTCATGAGGATTAACTAGACTAGATGGGTTTTCTGAGCCTTTGAAAAAAAATTTTATTAAATATTGTTTAATCTTAATTATTAGCATAATCTGAGCACTATGGGGTAGAAAATAATCAGGACCCCTGGTGACAGCTTTCTACCCAGATAACATTTTCTCAAGCAACTAAGCACTGGCCCCAAATTTGCATGTGCCATTTAAACAAAAGTGGTGTAACCGTACATAACCAGGTCCCTTAGAAGACAATATAGGAATAATTTATCTTGCTCCAGGATTTCTCTTGAGATAATGTCTCACATTCCCTCACTACTTCATCCTAAAAAGCTTACCAAAGCAATCAATCCAATCAGAGCACTATCCATGAGAGAGAGTCTGGCAAATAAGTTTTTCTGGCTCATTGCATAGTCTTTTCAGTGGCTTCTATACATTAGGGCCATGAGTTAGTGCCTAGTATGTTATTCAGTTAAGCATACTCCTTATGGGGAATAGTTGACAAAAATAGAAACTTTTAGTTTAAAAATGACTTTTATCTAATCAGAAAATGCATTATAACTTTCTTCACATGTAAGCATACCTTGGAGTTACTGGGGATTCCATTCCAGACCACCACAATAAGGTGACTATTATAATAGAGTGAATCAAATGAACTTTTTGTGTTTCTCAGTGCTTATAAAACTTATGTTTACATTATACTGTAGTTTATAAAGTGCAATGTCATTATGTCTAAAAATATATATACCTTAATTAAAAAATACTTTATTGCTAAAAAAACGCTAACCATCTGGACTTCCAGCAAGCCATGATCACTGATTACCAATCACTGTAATATAATAGTGAAAAAGTTTAAAATATTGTGAGAATTACCAGAACATGACACATAATTGTGAAGGCTGCAAATGCTGTTGAAAAAAATGGCACTAATAGAGTAGATGGACACAGGGTTACCACAAACCCTCAATTTGTGAGAAAGGCAATATCTGTCAAACATAATAAAATGAGGTATGCCTGTACTTTTAATTACTCTGGAAAGACTGGGAGATAATTTTTCATGTAATTCCACAGTTTAAGAGTAGGATCAGTATGTAGAAAACTCAAGTGATGAGTGTTGACTTCCCACCAAAACCCAGTTGAAAGAAACAAGGTTCTAGAGAATCACAGTAAGATTTTCTGAATTTGTCCAAACTATGGAACTAGCTATCACTCAGATCCATGCTACCTCAGAAATATTGAGCTCCAGTGTCTTATTTAGGATATTTTGCTAGCTATTTTATTTTTTTTTTAAGATTTTTTATTTATTTTTGAGAGAGAATGAGAGAAAGCACATGAGCGGGGCAAGGGTCAGAGGGAGAAGCAGACCCTGCCGAGCAGGGAGCCTGATGCAGGACTCGATCCAGGGACTCCAGGATCATGACCTGAGCCGAAGGCAGTTGCCCAACCAACTGAGCCACCCAGGCGCCCTTTGCTAGCTATTTTAACAGATAGACTACACATCTGTTAACACAATCATAGTTTGTGACTTATGAAAATTCCAACATAGGTGATTGTGATTAGCTAGGAATAGGAGGGGAAACAGTTTCTTGTCCTTCCATCTCTTTATTCTCCTTAAAGCCATTCTTTAACATGATAAAACTCCCTGATTCTTATAACTTCATTTTCTTGTAACCTCTCTGGACTTTCCAGGCTCACTTATTTTCCTACCTAGCTTGGATGCAGTGTTTATCATTTAAACCATTCTCTCACATACATAATCATCCTTGCCCATCTATCTTCATTCTCCAGTAAACTATATAAAGTTTGGATTAAAAATAAGAACTATCTTAACTGTCATGGGATACACGAAGTAATACAGAATAAACTAAACAGATTAGTCTCCATCTTCCTAGTCACTGTACTTGATGGAGATCACTTAAGCTTCATTTCCATTTCCATCACTGAGTTTCCTAAAATGTCATTACTCACTTTAACCTCCCATATACCCATGGTTCTCTTCAGCTCAGGAAAGTATCTTCCCTGACACTTGACTCAGCAGTTGCAACTACCTGTGATGATCTTTCTCCACTCCCTACATTTGCATCTGCTAATTTACACATATAATCTCAGACTAACATTTACCTCTCATTTACATTGGAAATTGAATTGGGGTTCTAGCTATTCAAAGTCAATATTCTGGTGTGCAAAATCCCCAAACCTTACATTTCCTTTAGGGTTATTGCATGTCCTTTCTTTACTTTAGTTCTAATCCTCGGGCTTCTTATCTACTAACTATAAATTCTGTCCAAGTTTTTCCTTCATAAAAACCTTCCTTCCAGTTGACCAATCTTGTACTCTCATTCCCCCTGATTCAGAAGTCTCAGAAAAGTTATCCATACTTACCTATTTACTCCCTTCACATTCACGCTTCGTTCCCCTATTGCCTTTCATTTTCGCGCTCTAATAGATAATGCTACATGGGTATTATTAGTATGTTGAAAAGAATAGAGGTCCAAGAGCCACACAACAGATAATTCCAAGACGGTACAATTTCTAAAGTGATTACTAGATTTGAAAACTAGAAGGTAATTAGTAATTACATTTGTCACATTCTTAACACTAAAGAATATTCTCCTCTTAAAGATGGAAAGAAATCCATCAATTTTGGATGTCATCGAGATAATGAAGCTGTTTTCCAAAACATACTGGGACTTCTTCTGAGAAGATGGAGTAGATCTATTTTTCCTCTATTCTTTACCCTAAGTATAAATAAAAACCCTGGTCATTATATGTAAAATATAAATACGACTCTAAAAGAGAAGAAGGCAGGCTAAGAGCTGGGACCAGAGGAATGAGGAGACCAATTCCCTGGGTTTTCCTTTTGCCTTATATATCCCACATTTGGAGCTGAAGTAGCTGGCAAACTATAAATTCCAATAAGTACAGACAAAACAAAACCACACAAGCTTTATTCCCCCTAGCCAAAGGACCAGGGGAGGGCAGCCTAGAAAGACAGAAAATCAATAGATAATTAACACTGTACTTCAGCCAAACACCACAGAAAATATGTTGCAGCCATTGTACATCAACAAAGGTCAAGTGGGGAGCAGAGTTTTCTATCCTTGAGAGAGTATAAAAGGGTATCCCAACAATACTGAAGTGGTATAAAAGAAATATGAGCAGGGAACCAAGACCTTCATTCAGCATGGCTAATTACAAGTACCCCTTTCCCACCAGCAGTGTCAGTAGAACCATGTGAGAAGCCTGGACATTCACCTCCACTTGGCAGTAGAGAAGCATCTCCTCTCCTACCACAAAAATGGTAAAAGAGGAGGTCTCCTAGAGAGCTAGGACTTTTACCATCACTGAGTGGTAATGAATCTATCCTCACTGTAGTACCACAAGAGACTCTATGTCCAACCTGAAGTCCCATCCCTCTTAGCAGTAATGTTGTTGACCCTCTTAGCCCCCTCCTTTAAGGGTCAACAATGGCCAAGTGTGAAACCTAGACTTCTATCTACACATGGCCATAACAGGGAAATGCTCTATCTTCTTACTTCTGCCAGGGCGATAGTAGAGAAAACTGGCTTAAAAAAAATATCGAGAGTCATATAGGATACAAAAATGTCTAATTTTCAATAAAAAATTATTTGCCGGGCGCCTGGGTGGCTCAGTTGGTTAAGCGACTGCCTTCGGCTCAGGTCACGATCCCAGAGTCCTGGGTTCGAGTCCCACATCGGGCTCCCGGCTCAGCAGGGAGCCTGCTTCTCCCTCTGACCCTCTCCCCTCTCATGCTGTTTCTCTCTCTCTCTCTCTCTCAAATAAATAAATAAAATCTTTAAAAAAAATAAAAATTGCCATGACAATTACCAGGAAGATCTCAAACCGAAGGGGGAGGAGGGAGGAAGAGACAAATAATAGATGCCAAAATCAAAAGGAAAACAGCTTGGAACTATCTGATAACAATTGGCTTAACAAATGGAAAAGTAGAAAGTCTCAGAAAATTGGACCTACAAAGAGACCAAACTGAAATTTTAGAGCTAAAAATTATATCAAAATTAAAAGCTCAGCAAATGGGCTCAACAGCAGAACAAAGGGGACGGAAGAATCAGTGAGATGTAAAATAGAATGACAGAAATGACACACTATTAACAGAGAAAGTAGGCTGAAAAAACATCAAGTGTCTGTGGAGCTATAAACAGATCAGACATTTCATGTCATCAGAGTACCGAAAAGAGGAAAATGTGAGACTAAAATATATACAGATAAATAATTGCTGAAATTTTTCTAACTTTGAAAGAAGACCTAAACCTAGAGATTCAAGGAGCTAAGCAATCACTTATTACCAAATAATAGCAAATGCATCAATGTCAAGATGCCTTATAATAAAACTTATGAAAATTAAGACAAAGGAAGACTTGAAAGCAACCAGAGAAAAATGGTACCTTTATGTCTACGGAAAAACTATTCATGACAATTGATCAGAAACCTTGGAGTCCAGAAGAAAGTAAATTAATGTTGATCAAATAAAAAAAAAAATGAACTGTCAACCCAGAATCCTGTCATAGCATTCTTCATGAATGAAAGGCAAATCAACAGATTCTCAGGTGAAGGAAACTAAGAGAATTTCTCACCAGCAGACCTACTCCAAAAGAACACCTAAAGGAATTTCTCAATATAGAAAGAAAACAAAAGAATGAAACTTGGAATGTCAGAGAGAAAAAACACAGTAAGCAAAAACAAACAAAACTTTCATTTTTCCATTAATTTTCTAAATTGACTGTTGAAAAAAAGTGTCTGATATTCTAAACATCTGTAGAAAAATATTTAAGGCATTTATAAATAGAAGAAGGTAAACAATTATAAAAAGAGGCAAAGTACCTCTACTCAACTGGTAAATGATGATACTAATATCTGGAAACTTTTATATACATATATGGTGTAATACTGCTATCAACCATTCAAGAATGCTATCGATAAATCGAAATATAATTCTAGAAAACGCTCAAGTAACAGGAAAGTAGGAAAAGGAAAACCAACATGAAACTAAAAAATAAAATGACAGATGTATGCCTTAACAAATAATTACAATAAAAATGGTCTAAATATAAAATGAGTGGTTTGAAAAACATAAACCATTCATTATAAATATAAGTAGTCTGAAAGTTAAAGGATGAAAAATATTATGCAAGTATTAATAAAAAGAGTAGCTATATTAATAGATAAAATAGACATCAGAGCAAAGAAAATTGTGAGAGAGAAGAATATTCTATAATGAAAAAAGGTCAGTCTCCCAAGATTGCAAACCTAAATTAGTATGCATCAAACAATAGACTTGCAAAATGTGGGAAGCGGTGACTGGCTGAATTGACCATATATACAAATTCATAATCATGGTCTGAGATTGTAATATCACTCTCAGAACAATTGACAGAAGAGCTAAAAAGAAAACTAGGAAATATATAGGACTCAATAACACCACCAACCAACAGAATATAATACATTTATAGTACACCTTCACAGTGAAACATGAATATACATTATTTTCAAGTGACCACAGAACATATACCAACCTAGACCATATTTTAAGTCATAAAATAAATTTCAAGTATAAAACAGTTTAAGCGTGCGGTGTGTTCTCTAACAACAATGGAAGCAAACTAGAAATAATAAGAAAAAGCTTCAAATACTTCAAAACTAAACACACTAAATCCATAGATCAAAAAAAGGTCTTAAGAGAAATTTTAAAAATTACATTGAAATGAGTTAAATTGAAAATAGATCATAACAGAATATGTGTGGCAAAACTAAAGGCTGTGTTGAGAGGGAGATTTACAGCACTAAATGCACACATTAGAAAAGTGTAAAGATTTTAAAACCAATAATCTAGAACTCTACCTCAAAAACCTAGACAAAACTGAAATAACTCCAAGGCAAGCAGAAAGAGTAAATAATAAGAGCAGAAATTAATGAAATTAAAAATAGGGTCAGCTCTCACCATCTGCAAATCACTGAGGAGCCTGAACCTTGAATGGATTATTTTAGACTCTGATGAGTGAGTGGGATTATATAAAACTTTGAGCCCTCTGTGCCCTGCAGAAGTTCAGGATGGACAAATCTGCATCTGATAAGTAAACTCAGGTGCTGCTGACTGTGGTAGAAGAGAAAATTTCTCACCTGACCATTTCACATCAACCCTGGGTTGACAGTAACTACAAGAGCAAGGGTGCTCATCTGATGGGGAGCACCCTACAGTAATCTTCTCACAAAGGCTTTTCCTTGGTCACAATGGGAATTTCTCCTGGCACACTTGGTCTTGTAAATTGTACATCATGGCAATGGGGTTTTGGTTTTTAGATTTCAGAGCTGCTATTTCGTGGTGTTTTAGCAATATGTAGAATGTCTTTGATGTGTTTGTGTTTCTTTGTGCCTCAGTCCTCTATCCCCAACTTTAAAGTTTCCATCCTGTCTTGGAATATTTAGAAGAACAAATACATTAAATGGATAAACTCTTGGCAAAAAAAAAAAAGGGGGAGGTGGGTAGAGAAAATCGGTGACACCAAAAAGCTAGTTCTTTGAAATCATCAACAATTTCAAAATCCTCTAGGATGACTGAGAAAAAAAAGGGAGAAAATATAAAAACTACAAATATTAATGAGATATTACCAGAGACCCTGCAGACATCAAATGAATCATAAGGAAATACATCAGGGAATTCTCTACAGATATATTTGACAACTTAAGACAAATAACTAAAAAACCAAAAAATACCACAAGTCACACAATGTGCAGTAAGTAATTTGCATAATTAAATAACTATTTAGGAAACCATATTAATAATTTAGAAACTCACAAAAAAATTTCCATGCCCAGTTAGAATCACTGGAGAAAACTACTAAATATTTAAAGATGTATTAACACCAATTTTAAGCACTTTTCAGAGAATAGGAGAACTACTTCCCAATTCATTTTATTAATCTGAGATAGCCTTGATACCAAAACAGAAAAGACAGTACCAAAACGAAACACCCCCCCACAAAACCAAAGAACAATATCACTCATAAATGAGGCAGAAATTCTTAAAAATATATTAGAAAATAGAATCCAGCAATATAAAAAATATTTTAAAGCTATGATCAAGTCATATTTGTTGCAGGGTGCAAGGCTGGCTAAATGTTCAAAAATCAATCTGTACAAACCACTATATTAACAAGTTAATAAGTATCACATTTCATATCAATTGTTGCAAAATAAGAATTTAACAGAATTCACTACCTGTTCATTATACTACCTTGGCAGGAATAGAGGGAAATTCAGCTTGATAAAGGGCACCTACAAAATATCTACAGCTAATGTTATACTTATTCCTGAATGACTAAATGCTTCCCCCTAAGATAGTGAACAAGATGAAGATTTTTGCTTTTGCCACTCTTATTTAATATAGTGCTAAGAGTTTTAATACGGTAAGTAAGGAAAGGAAATAAGATATCCAGGTCAGAAAGGAAGAAATAAACCTGTCCTCATATGCAGTTGGCATACTTGTCTTCATAGAAAATCTGAAGTGATCTATAGTTTAGCGGGGTTGCAGGATAAAGAATAAAAAAAGATAAAAGATTTAAAAAATCATATTTCTACATACTAGCAAAAAATATGGACAATAAAATTCAAAATATACCATTTAAAGTAGCCCCCCAAATGAAATTATTTGGTATAAATCTAAAAGCAAAGAAAACATTTGTAAAGGATTTGTATGCTGAAAATCATCTAAGGCTGATTTAAGAAAAAAAATCAAAGAATGTGTAAATAAATGGAGAGACATGCCATGTTCATGGTTTGGGTAAGGATTGAGAAATATGAAAAAGATCTGGAGAAGATGAGGAACATAATTCCATTTGATCAGATGACCATTGAGCACCTGAATGAAGTCTTCCCAGAAACCAAATTAGACAAGAAGTAGTATCCCTATTGGCCTCACAAGCCAATTGAGAATTTATAAACTTGAGTTGGGGAGAAAGCTCTGGCCCTCGTATTGTAAAGGCTGGACATTAAAAATACAGTAAATAAAAAAATGTATTGACTTAAATATAAAAGTTAAACCTGTAAAACTTTAGGGTGAAAACATGAGAAAATCTTTGAGATATTGGTATAGAGTTTATAGACTTGACACCATATAAGCATGGTCTATAAAAGGAAAAATTGATAAATTGGACTTCATTAAAATTAAAAATCTTTTCTGTGACAGATTCTATTAAGGAATTAAAAAGACTACTAGAGTGGGAGAAAACATTTGTAAACCACATAGCTAGCAAAGAAGGAATATCAAGAACCTATAACTCAAATCGCATCAGTAAAAAAATGGGATTATGAAATTGGGCAAAAGACAAGAAGATAAATTCTATGCAACAGGATTTACAGATGGCACCTAAGCACATGAAAATTTACTCAACATCATTAGGCACGAGGGAAACACAAATGAAAACCTCTGAGGTGTCACTATATGTCTATCAGAATGGCTAAAATAAAGAATAGTGACAACACCAAATGCCAGCAAGGATTCACAGAAACTGGATCATATACTGCATTGCTGAGGGGAGTGTAAAATTGTATACCCTCAAAATAAAACACTGTGGCAGTCAAAAAAACTGAACATGTAACTACCACAGGACTCTGCAATTGCATTCCTGATCATTTATCCCTCAAAATTAAAACTTATGTTCACACAAAAAGCTGTATACATATATTTACAGGAGCTTTATTTCTACTAGTGGGGGAGGAAGCCCCTCAAAAGGTGACTAGTTAAACCAACCTTATTACATCCATACCATGGAATACTACTTTGCAATAAAAAGAAATGAAGTAATAATACTCATAATGACCTGGATGAATCTCCAGAAAATTTCATTGTGTGAAATAAGCCAATCCCAAAGGTTATGTATTGTGTGATTCTATTTACATAATCTTGAAATGATAAAATCCTAAGGAGAACCTGTTGGTACTTGACAGGAGTTAAGGAGGGGTTGAAGCCTGAGGCAAAGAGGATTTGGTTGCAAAAGGACATGAGGAATCCTTGTAGTAAAGGCAGTGTTCTGTGTCTTGACTGTATCAATGCCAATATCCTTTCTGTCATAGTTTGCAAGATTTTACCAATAAGAATAACTTGGTAAAGAGCACACGGAGGGTTTTGTATTCTTTCATTCACCTGAAAGTGACTCTATAATTATCTCTAAACAAAAAGTCTAATTAAAAAAAACAAAAAGGGTATGGGGAGGCAGAGGCCAGTTTGCAGTGGGTTATAGAGTTAAGAGGTGGGAGGGATGCCCTGTATCCAACATCAGTTAGACTTTGTGGTGGGGGAAATATTATGTTGTCACCTAAGACAAGTCTGATAATGGTTAAATTGATAGGCTTTTCTTCCATTCCACTACTTAAATATAGTTATTCATCTTGATTCAATGCTTAGTTCTGTGTTCTCCAGACATTCTCCCTGAACAAGTTCATATATCCTCATGGTTTTAACTACCTATATGCTAATGATTTTCAAATAGACATTGTCAGCTGTTTCTCCTCAAATTTCAAATTCATGAAGTCTATTACCTAATGCACAGATTCATGTGGATATTCTGCAGACACCTTACTCAGAGCAGATTTCCTCACATTCCCTCTCTTGCAGGCTCTTTTTCAATTAGTGTCACCACCATCCAACTGTTCAGCCTAATTAGTAACCTGGGAATTATTCTTGACTCCAGTATAACTTTCAGACCCTTTGCCATTCAAGCACCAAGTTTAGACACTTCATTTTCACATCTATTTTTACCGTGTTCAGGTTTTCCTATCTCCCTCCTCTAGATTATTGCTTTGTTTTTCTAACTGGTTTCCCTGCCTTGGGAGTTGCCCATCTCAACTAATCATTTGAATATCTTCCAGAGTTTTCTAAATTGCTAGTTACCTATGTCCTTCCTTTACTGCCCATAGAACAACAATTAGGATCCTTATCAGAGTATAAATCCCTCTGTGATCTGGTCCTTTCCAACTCTCCGGTTCCATTCAGGTCTTTCTCTGCCTGGAACTTCCTGCTCCAGTAACACTTAAATTGCAAGTAATTGTCCTCTATCATACTTCTTGACTTTTATTGTAATAACCCTCTGTTAGAAAGGCTCTATATCTTTCTATACCCACTTCTCCCATAGAAATCAATCCCCATTCTTCTTCATTTGCTTACTTACTGTTCAATATTTAAAGATCACAATAGCTATCATTTCCTTTTCGTCACCCTAACAGATTGCACAGTTGTTCCCTCATCTTCCTGCAGCATCTGTATAAATCTTCACCAGCCCCTAATAGATACCATGTGTATGTCTGTTTTCCCCACTAGATTGGAAGATGTTGAAGGGCAAGAAACATGTCCACAACTCCAGGATAATGATGCAAAGTGGATGTAGAACTTTGAAAAGCTATTCTAGCTTTCATTTTATAAAGACAACTCTTATAAACTCTTGTTTAAAATAAGGCAGATATAATCTTGTCATTCATTCATTCAACCAATATGTACTGACTACTAATCACTGTGTCTAGGACTGGGAATAAAATGATGAGAAATCATGCTTTATGTTCTCAAGCTTTATAGCTAAGTGTAATGTTACTCTGTAAGAGGTGGTGCAGTAGAAAAGATAATTCTAGAATAAGTTTTACAAAATCAATACAATGATTGAGGAAGAAGGTATTAGTGATACTACAGAAAGCCAATGACTCAAAAATCATAGGCCAAGAGTCAGATCCACCAAGAGAACGATCCTGATGCAGATATAGGAATTAAGTTTAGAAATAAATATCTGGGCCCAGTGTGATGGTATGAATTGAAAAATTTAAGTTCAGAGCAAAAGGAAACAGAGTGAATAGCTAAAAAATAAGTTTGACATATATGGCTTAATTTTATGAATGAACTGAAATGTGGGACATAGGTGGTGCTAATTCTAAAGAACCAGCAAAGGATTTGCCACTGTGTCCTTAGACAATCTTACCTGCATCCAACATCATTTAGACTTTGTGCCACTGAGTATAGGAGACTGTGGTCCAAATTGTTTGAAATATTTTTTCTTCTGGGATGTAGCTTTCCTCCAAATACCAGATGACTCTCCAGACACTGACAATCATGACTCTCTACATTGTTGAATAAAATGACCAAAGATTTTATTTTTTTTAGTACTGAGCCACCAGCAGGTTATATAGTCTTTTCTATAGAATTTCAGGCACCTCCTGTTTCTTAGTCTGGGTTACTACTGAGTCCCTTGGTTAAGAGTGGGATCGGTTGCACCAAGAGGGTAGAGTGGAGGAATCAGGTTCAAGGTACCTGGGTCTCCTCAAGAAGGATGCACACTCACCCTCTCAGGTCCTTTCCTGTTTCGGGGTAGTTAGGAATTCTTATAGTGACTGGCTCTCTCACCCTAGCCGCTAAGTAAACTCTAATCCTCTTTACAAGACTTTTTACATTCTGTTCTTGTTTTATTGCCTTTGGAGAAGCTATTCTTTCCCAGAATTCATAATGTTTCCCTGCCTCTGTTGGAGCTAGAAAGTTTGAGCCTCAGGAGGTATACATTTACTATAACACAATAAAGTGGTAAGAAAAAGAATCAGGAAATAAAGAACCAGCCAATTAATCATAAACCCTGACCCCACCCCTATGTTTAGAGAGCCCGGGAATTCTACAATTGACAGAATCCACTAGCAGTCATTTTATTAATTCATTTTTATTCAACAAATATGCATTAAACCCTTGCTATGTGGCAGACCATGTTAGGTACTTGGCCTGACTTTGTAGACCTTTTACTCTAATGGTTTCTAACTGTCTGGCTACAAACTGCCTCTTATTCCCAAGTCATTCACACTGACAAGGATACACAAAGAGGGCCACAGTGTAACCTACCATTATCTAAAGAACTACCATTATCTAAGTGCACTTCTGAGTTTATTGCTTCTGACTCTTGCCTTGATGCCCCAAGTTTATGCTTTTCCTATTAAGACCCTCAACACCTGCCTCAATCCAAGTTTCCTACCCTCTGCATTCAGTATATGAAGTAATTCAAATAGAGACAAACCATGTAGCAGTAGCATTACCTACCAATACACTAAGTAGGGTTGATCATCATACTGCTATGATCCCAGTCTCTGTTATGTTTCAGGGTGAAATAAAACACCTAAATATCCAAAAGGTCTTAACTCTTCCCTAACACCTACTTATATTGGGCTAGCACATTTCCTCTTGGTTTTCTGCCTTATACTTCAGTTCATCCTTAAAGCAGGAGTGCGTTCCTGAATTCCAGCCCATTTGCTTGGGGCCCTAATACTCTTTCAAGCTCTTGTCAACTTCATCCCCAAGAGCTAGTGACCTTCCCTCACTTCTCTCACTCACTTACTAGAGCTCTCCTTTCAATAGACCAGTCCCCTAAAACACCAATATTCTGCTCACCACCGGCTTTAACCCACTTGATTTCAGGTACTCCCACCATCTGTAACCCTGCTGTTATGCCCAGCCATGAGATCTGCATTTTGCCAAGCCCTGGCATACCTCCAGTAACAATTATAATGCACAGATGGTTCAAGGGTGGGTTGAGACTGCCATTTTGTTTGTGATATTTCTTTCCATAGGACAGCAGAAAAGTTCACAAGCAGTGATACAATGAATTGAAATAATTTACAGATATTTTTAATGCTGGAGAAAAAAAATGAGCCGATTAAATCTTCCCCTAAGAAATCATTATTCTATTGAGTTCATCCAAATAGCAGGGTGTGATTTTAATTATTATAATGGAACATAATTGTCACTAAACTGAGGAGTTAATTATTCTGAAAATAATTGTGCCATTCTTCTACAAATAAAATGATACGAAAAATGTATTTTGTGGCTCTGAGTGTTGAATAATACCAACACAACCACAATATATTTACTCATGTGAAACTTAAGCAATACTCACTTGTGATTCACCCAATTTTCTCCCAAGAGTTGGATTTGCAATTTTAAACTTGCAAATTAGATGGAGGCTGCATTATTTCTCTAATGGGAAACACAAAATCCTTACAGAAGGGCCTCAGTTTTGGCATTTGCCATCCACCTTAAATGCCACCATCCGGTTGGAGCATTGGTCTCATTGAAGCTGTCTAGTGTGTCTTTTCTATTTCATAACTCTTGATCCATGGGATGATTTTGAGACAATTCAGTAGAGACCTAAAGATGTGAAATTATTAGATAATCAATTACCCTCAAATGAAGGCCAAATTTGTATCTCTGGAGAAAAAATGATGAATATTTTCTAGGGTTAAGATTGAATTAATGGCTCTCAAAATAATCTAAGAGTTAGGCAAAAATAATGGAGCAGAAAAATTTGGTAGCTTAACTCTACCTTTCTCTCTGGGACTTATTTCAATTTTAGCATTATTTCATATATTGTTTCTAGGTTTCTTTGCATTGTTGTATTTTGTCTGTCCTAACCACCACCACAAAACCACCCTTCCCACAGTCCATATTCTGAGGGCCGTGGACCCCTTTGCCTCCAGTATTAATAAGATCCTATTCTTTCATTGGACCTCTTCTCTGAACACTCGAAGCCATTGGCATGACTTAATCATGAAAGTCTTTGACTTAAAGTTATTCTTCAATTGTCAGTTAAGTGTCATGAAGTCATGATAAGGGGAAGGGAGCTGTATAATGTGGAACTTGTCCCAATAAATGTGTCAGAAATTGGAGGGACAGATGATCCAAGCTTTAGGTAAAGGAAGAGTCAGGTAAATATTAAGTGAATGTAAAGTTCCCATTGAGCTCCACTGATACCAGTATTTGCTATGATTGAAAAAAAAAAAAAGACTCAATTTTAAAACAAAATGCTACTGCTTTTTTTTTTTAAGATTTATTTATCTTAGAGACAGAGAGAGAGAGAGAGAAGGGGAATGTGGCGGTGAGGGAGAGAAGGAGAGAGAATCTAAAGCAGACTCTGCACTAGCATGGAGCCTGACACAGGGCTCGATTTCATGACCCTGAGATCAGGGTCTGAGCTGAAACCAAGAGTCAGATGTTTAACCAACTGTGCTGCCCAGCACCTCGATTCTACTGTTATTAAGAACTGCAGTGCAGGAAGGAATAAGGGGCTTGGGACTATTACATACCACTTCTTTAACATATCACGATTAGACTTTTCTTTTATACCTGATCATATTCTAAGATTTGCCTGGTGGTTAGCATGAAGTAGGAACCTCGTGACACTGGGGTGGTAAAGATGAGAAAATACAGCACTGAACAGGGCCGTGCAAGTGGCCAGAGAGAAGGGGAAATTCAGGAACAGATTTGTCATGGAAGCCTAGGAAGTAATGTACTTTAAGGAGGAGGAAGAGGTCAACTTTATCAAATGTTGTTCAGAATCAAGAAAACTGAGGAGAGAAAAATGCTCATTGAATTCAACAATCATTAAGTCAGTGATGTTCTTTAACAACACTTGATTTAGTAGAAAGATGAGGCTAGAAACCAGATTAGAAGGGCTGAGGGGAAAGTGGCATGAAGTGGAGACAACTGGCATAGATAGTTAAGAAGGAATAAAAGTTATGGAAAAAGATGAAATGTTTGCTTGTTTTGGTTTTTGAATTACTTCGGAGAAATTTAAATGCGTTTAAAAATAATCCATCTAAGAGAAAGTAGTTGGGTATATAAGAGAGAGAAGCAGGATTAAGCTCTAGGGCATGGTCTCTGAACAGTTTAGCATTCATGGTACCAAAACAGATGTAAGGATTGGCAGTGATTAGAGGAGGGGCACCTCTTGGCTCTGTTACTAACTCTTAAGAAGAGCCCCAGAGGTCAGTAATTCTCTCAGTTAAGACCTGTTTCTCTTTTCCTGAAATACCAGCAGCATATTCAAGGTTTATTCCTGGGAACCTTTTTCCTATTTGAGATGGGGATTACATTATCTTTATGGTGATGAGAAACCTGATACTCCACCTGCTGCCAAATTGAAAGGCAAACTTGAGACAACCCTGCAAGTGTGCAGCACATTCCCTGTGGGGTGTCTCTAACCACCAGTGACAACTTGTGGTTATGTTGCTTACGTAGCCTTATCTTGGGAGCAGAAGCCTGACTTATTAATGAAGAATGGATAAAAACAAGGTGGAGATACATTTTAAGTGTTGCTTTTGAGATTCATGGCAAAAAAATATAAAAGGTAGAAATGAAATTTTCTTTTTTTCTGACTTGTCCATGTCACACCTTTGGCAAAATTATTGGCCCTGGGTGGGTTACCCTTGAGATTGTTGGAGTCCCACAGAATTAAGCTAAAAGAAGAAGAGCCTGTCAGAGGCCTAGAGCAGAGGTCCAGAAGTGAAACTAAGAACATAAGCAAATCCTGCATACCTTTCTTTTGTAAATCAAGTTTTATTGGAATGTAACCAAGCCCATTCATTCATGTATTCTTTATGGCTGCATTTGTGATCCAGTGGCAGAGTTGAGCAGTTATGATAGAGACCATGTGACTCTCCTAAACTAGAATAGTTATCAGTCCTTTTCCATAAAAGAATGGGAGATCTTGGCCTTGAGGGAGGGGGAAACTATGCAATGTCCAAGGCTATTGACAGAGAAATAGAGACAGGCTCCGACTGTTCAAATAGGTCACGCTTCTCTCTTCTATTAGAGGACTCAGTTTCTGAGAAGGATCTGGATTATGGGAACAAGGCAAAATCCAAGACTTAATAAAGAAATGCAAGGCTAAATTAGAAGCAGGAGAGATTGGACTAGAGTCACTTAGAGAAAAGAGTCTGATTGGCACTGAAATCAGAAGAGGCTGGATGAAGGGAAATGGTCACTGTCTTGAACCAGAGGCAGGCATCCAATATCCTTAGAAGCTGTAAGCTCTTCATAAGTAAAAAATGATAAAACAAGGTCTTGACTTGATTAAGTTTAGTGATTAATAATAGTTAACATTTGTTACTGTGGAAGTACGAATATTTCTTCAAGATTATGATTTCATTTCCTCTAGAGAATTACCCAGAAGTGGGATTGCTGGATCATACAATAGTTCAATTTTTATTTTCCTGAGGAAACTTGACTGTTTTCCATAGTGGCCATACCAGCTTATATTACCATGAAGAGTGTGAAAGAATTTCCTTTTCTTCACATCCTCCCCAGCACTTATTCTCTCTTTTCTTCTTGATAATAGGCATCCTAACAAATGTTATGATATCTCATTGTGATATCATTGCATTACAGCATTATATCTCACTGCATTTCCCTGCTGATTAGTGATGTTGAGCACTTCTTCATGTCCCTGTTAACCATGTCTATCTCTTCTTCAGAAAAATGTTTTTCAGGTCTTTTGCTCATATTTTAACTGGGTTGTTTGTTTTTTGTTATGAGTTATTTTGAATTTGTATTGTGTATTTTGAATCTTTACATCTCAACATTATTTATTGAAAAGACTATTGTTCATTATATATTCTTGGCTCCTTCAGAGATTAATCAACTCTAATTTATTCCATGGGCTATGTGTCTTTTTTTTTATGCCATTAGCACACTATTTTGATTACTGCAGGTTTGCAATACAGATTAAAATTAGGAAGTATGATGTCTCCAGTTTTGTTCTTTCTTAAGATTGTTTTGACTTTTTAGGGTCTTTTGTGATCATGTATGAATTTTAGGATTTTTAGAACTGTGAAAAATGCAGTTGTATTTTTGACAGGGTTTGCATTGAATCTGTGGATTGCTTTGGGCAATGTGGACATTTTAACAGTACCAGATCTTCCAATCTATGAATATGGAATAGCTTTACATTTACTTCTTTTTCCTCAATTCCTTTCATCAGAGTTTTATAGTTTTCAGTGTAGAGATCTTTTACCTCCTTGGGTAAATATAGTCTGAAGTATTTTATTCTTTTTGATGTTATTGTAATCAGGATTGTTTTCTTAATTTCTCTTTCCAATACTTTCCTGTTAGTGTGCATAGATACAACTAACTCTTACATACTGATTTTGTATCCTGCAATTTTACTTAATTTTATTCTAACACTGTTTTGGTAGAATCTTTAGGTTTTTCTATATGTAAAATCATGTCATCTGTAAATGGAGATAATTTTACTTTAAATTTAGGTTACTTTTATTTTTCTTGACCAATTTCTCTGGCTAGGACTTCAAGTATTTTGGATAAAAGTGGAGAGAGTAGGCATCCTTGTCTTGTTCCTGATCTCTGAAAGCTTTTCCTTTAGGTTTGATGTTAGCCCCGGACTTGTCATATTTGGCTTTTATTATGTTGAGGTATGTCCCTTCTATACCCAGGTTGTGGAGAGTTTTTATCATGAAAGGATGTAGAATTTTGTTAAATTCTTTTTTGCATGTATTGAGATGATGGCATGATCTTTATCCTTCATTTTATTAAGATTTGTTTTGTGGACTAACATATGATCTATCCCAGATAATGTTCCATGTGTGCTTGAGAAAAATGTATATTCTGCTGCTGTTGAATGGAATGTTCTGTAAATGTCTATTAGATTCATCTGGTCTAATGTATAATTTTTAAGTCCAGTGTTTCCATATTTATTTTCCATCAAAATGTTGTAACTTGTTGAAGATGGGATATTGAACTCCTCTACTATTATTGTATTGCTATTTCTACCTTAAAATCTGTTAATATTTGCTTTATATACTTAGGTCTTCCAATGTTGGGTGCATAAATATTCACAGTTATGATATCCTCTTGAATTGACCCCTTTATTGTTATATAATGACTTTCTTTGTCCCTTATTGTTACAGATCTGGCTTAATGTCTATTTTATCTAATTCCTCCTGCATTTTAAAAAAAATTTTTTTTTTTTTTTTGGCTTCCATCTTTTTCCATCCCTCCACTTTGATGTATGTTCCTAAAGCTTAAGTAAGTCTCTTGTAGACTGCATATAGTTGGGTCTTGGTTTGGTTTGGTTTGGTTTTTTAATCCTTTCAGGTTTTCTCTCTCTCTCTCTCTCTCTCTCTCTTTACTTTTGCAAATTTCACTTATGCCTTTATACAATAACAAATATGTTGCTTAGCTGTAATCCCAATTCCATACAAATTTGTAATCCACTGCTTTAACTGAATTTTAGAATCTAGTTTCCCATGCTTCTAAATGATTATCATAGCCACTCATTTTAATAGCTGAATAATTTTCCATTAAGTTGATGTAACATAATTTACCTTTATTATGAAAACCAAGCCTAGTTCTGTGTTTCTTGCTATTATATACAATGCTTCAATGAACATTTGGCACATGTAGCTTTATCCTATTTTTTAATTATTTCTGTAGAGTTCAATATCAGTAGTAAAGCATTTAAGACAAACATATGGACATTTTTATATATTTTGATTATTATTATCTCCTATTATATATACTCTCCAAAATTCTTGTAGCAATTATAATAATTTAAACCACTTTTTAATATTAAAATACAGTTGACATACAATGCCATGTTAATTTCAGGAGTAAAACTAGTAATTAGACAGTTCTATACGTTATTCAGTGCTCACCATGATAAATATAGTCCTCATCTGTTACCATACAACAATTTTACAATATTATTAACTATATACCCTATGCTGTACTTTCCATATCTGTGACTTATTCATTTTATTACTGAAAGCTTGTACCTCTTAATCCCTTTCACCTATTTTGCCCATTCCCCCCCAACCCTTCTCGCCCCCGGCAACCACCAGTTCTCTGTATTTATGACTCTGTTTCTTTGTTTGTTTGTTTTTTTAGATTTCATATGTAAGTGAAATCACGTGGTATTTGTCTTCATCTGATTTATTTCATCTCTAGGTCCATCCATGTTGTTATAAACGGCAAAATCTCATCTTTTTATCCATTCATTTATCAATGGGCGCTTGGGTTGCTTCCATATCTTGGCTATTGTAAATAATGCTACAGTGCATATATCTTTTCAAATTAGTGTTTTTGTTTTCTTTGTGTAAATACCCAGAAGTGAATTACTAGATCATATGATATTTGTATTTTTAATTTTTTTTTGAGGAAACTCCATACTGTATTCTGAAATGGTTGCACCAATTTATATTCCCACCAACAGTACACAAGGGTTCCCTTTTTTCCACATCCTTCCCAACACCTGTTATGTCTTGTATTTTTTGATACTAGCCATTCTGACTGGTGTGAGATAATATTTCATTTGGTTTTGATTTGAATTTTGACTTGTTTGATTTGGAGTCACTCTTTTGATTGAAGAATTCAGTCCATTTATATTTAAAATAATTATTGATAGGTATAGATTTACTATTGCCATTTTGTTAATTATTTTCTGGCCATTTTACAATTCCTGTTTCTTTCTTGCTCTCTTCTTTTGTGATTTGATGATTTTCTGTTGTGTATGCTCGGGGTCCCTTCTGCTTATCTTTTGCATATCTACTATATCTACTATAGGTTTTGGTTTATGGTTACCATGAGGCTTACCTAAAACATCTTATACAAAACAGTAGTTTATTTTATGTTAATAACAACACCAAATACATAGAAAGGCTCTGCATTTTAACATCCCCACATTTTGTTTTTGATGTCACACTTTACATCTTTTTAGTGTGTCCTTTAACAAATTATTGTACTTATATTTTTATACTTTTTTCAGTTAACTTTTATGCTAGAGTCACAAATGTTTTTCCCACCACCGATACAATATTAAAGTATTCTGAACTCAATAAAGATATTTACCTTTACCAATAAATTTCATATATTTTGATATGTTTCCTGCTACTAATTAACATTCTTTTGTTTTCAGCTTAAAGACCTTTTTTTTTTTTTTTCTTAACATGTCTTATAAAGCCAATCTAGTGGTGATTAACCCCTTCAGCTTTTGCCATCTGGAAAACTATCTTTCAATTCTGAATAATATCTTTGCCAGATAGAGTGTTCTTGGGTGGCATTTTTTTTCCTAGCACTTTGAATATGGTATTCTATTCCTTTTGCTTTGAAATACCTACTGAAAAATCTGATAGTCTCATTGGGGGTTCCCTTGTACATAATAAGTTGTTTTTCTCTTGCTGCTTTTAACATTCTTTCCTTATCTTTAACTTTTGGCAATTACAATATATCTCCTTATGGGTCTCTTTGGATTTGTTTTCTTTGCAACTCTCTGGGATTTCTGGATCTGGATGTCTGTTTCTTTCCCAAGTTGGGAAAGTTTTCAGTCATATCTTTGAATAAGCTCCCTGTCCTTTTCTTTCTCTCTCTTTTTCTGGGACCCTTATAATGTATACATTGGTCTGCTTGATGGTATCCCTTAAGTTATCCTCACTCCTTTTTAATTTTTATTTTATTTTATTTCATTTTATTTTATTTTTGCTGATTGGATTAATTCCACTGTCCTGTCTTCAGGTTCACTAATCTTTTTTTCTACTTGACCTAGTCTGTTGTTGACCCCCTCTATTAAGTTTTTCATTTCAACTGTTCTTCAGCTCTATGATTTCTCTTTAGTATATTTTTTTGTTGTCTATGTCTGTTAAAATTCTCACTTCATTCATTAACTGAGGTGAACATCTTTATGACAATTTTGATTCTCTATTGGGTAAATCACTTATCTTTTTCTTTCACTGGGATCGGTTTGTGGAGATTTGTGTCATTCTTTTTCTTGGAACATATTTCCCTGTTTCTTCACTTTGACTCTCTGTGTTGGTTTCTGCACATTAGGTAAAATACCCAGTCTTAACAGATTGGTTTTGTGTAGATGAATCTTGGCAGTCAGCCTGGGCTAAGCACTGGTTGTTTTTTAAAATTTTGTGATTGTCCAAACCACCATATTTGTTCTTAGTGGCTTCCAGTAGTTGAAAGTATTTGAAGACAGACCCACCAATGTCCCAAACTGGAGGATCACAGTCAGCACCCAGATGCAGGCTGATTAGAAGCCAGACTCTCAGGGAGCAGCTGAGAAAGTATGTAGTTAAGCCTCTTCCAGGAAAAAACTGGAAGATGGGCATTTTTGCCTGTTCCCTCTGTGCTAAGCCTAAGTGTATAGCCATTGGGGGGGGGGTGCTCTTGCACCTGTTTAAAAACTGTTTCTTGGTTTTTCTATGGTCCTATTGTACTTGCGAATGCAAACCCCATTGGAACCAGAGCCAGGCAATCCAGGGGCCATCCTTTGGGAAGCAGTCACAAAAACTGTGGTGCCGTACATGTATACAAGCCCCTTCCAGAGAGATCCTGGTTTTAGCACTGAAGTGAGCTTCAAGGGAGGGAGAAGGTAGTAGAAGTGCTCATCAACTCCCC
Source organism: Callorhinus ursinus (assembly GCF_003265705.2). Classification (NCBI taxonomy): domain Eukaryota; kingdom Metazoa; phylum Chordata; class Mammalia; order Carnivora; family Otariidae; genus Callorhinus; species Callorhinus ursinus. The sequence continues at coordinate 44,174,234 of NW_027397072.1, forward strand.
CTGGTTCTGGAAGGAATTGCAGCCAGTCCCTAGATGTGAGCTAAGTTAGAAGGCAGACACTTAGAAAACAGTGTATAAAATATGCAGTCAAACCCCTTTCAGGGAAAGATTGGAAGACTGGTGTTTTTGCCTGTTTTTTTTTTGTGCTGAGCCCTGGGCGATAGCCACAGCAAGTGCTCATTCACATGCTTGTTAAGTTTGCTATAGTCCAATGGGTCTCATGGACACAAACCATTTTAAGTTTCAGAACTAGGTGTTTTGGGGACCTATCCCTTGGATGGAAGTATTAAAAGTTGAGGCACTATGTGTGATCCAAACCCTTCACTCAGGGAGAAACCTGGAATTGGAGACTGCCTCTTGATTGTATGCTACTGTATCAGAGGTAGAATCTATGGAGAGGATGTCAACCTTTTCTCTCATTTCAACCTAGGTATTTTCTTACCGTGTAGGAGTCACTCAGCTAATTGCTGCATTTCTTTCAGAGAGAATTGCTCTATGTGTAGCTGTATTTTTGGTGTATCTGTGGGAGGTAGAAAGATCTGGAGCCTCCTTTATTGATATCTTGGCCTCTCCCTCCTGAAGATAATTGTTTATACTTTGCTTTTGAACAGTCATCAATGCACCAACTTCCAAATACTCTCCTTAAAAATACAAATTCCTGGGGTACCTGGGTGGATCAGTTGGTTAAGTGGCTAACTCTTGATTTTGGCTCAAGTCATGATCTCGGGGTACTGGGATTGAGCCCCACGTCAGGCTCTGTGCTCAGTGGGGAGTGTGCTTCAGGATTCTCTCTTTCTCTGCCCTCCCCCCACTTGCTTGCTCTCTCTTTCTCTAAAATAAATAAACAAATCTTTAAAAAAAAAAATACAAATTCCTCTCCTGGCTTTCAATACAATATCCTAATAGATCCCACCTACATCTCATTTTTTTTTTTTTACACCAGCTACATTATTTATGCTTAACTTCTTATTCAAACATAAATCTCTCCCTTTCTGTATTTTATCTCCCCTGGACAGTCATTTTTCTCTTCATATCTTTGTAGGCATATACACCCAGTGGAATTCTCCATGAAAACCTTCCTGACCCCGTTTTTCTTACACTTCACAAAAGTACTAACGTATGTATGATTATTTGACTAGTACATTTTTTCCCTAAATTATACTGTCTATTGAGTTTTTAAAAAACATAAGTACTGTCTTAGTAGTCAGATTATTATTTCCATCAGGTTATGAAATTTTCTATTTTCCCCCATATTTTGCCCTTAACCACATCCTGAGTAACAGGCTTATCACTGACTTTATATCAAATGATCATGAGTTTGAATTATGGCATGTTTAAATTCAGCTCTGTGAGTCTTAGATTAGGTTTTTAACTGTTGTAATCCTCAATCATCATCTGTAGTAGAATGGTAAACATACTTTTTTTTCAAAGGGTTGTTATAGGCATCCTAAAGTAAGAACATTGTCCATCTAGCTCCCGGCTATATATCAGCATGCACAAAGAATAGTTCTTGGTAAATAGATATCAGCAAATATTTAAATAAAGGTAAGATAGTATAAAATGATGTTTATCAAATTTACAGCTGGTACATAGTAGAAACTCAGTAACTGCCCAAATCTTAGAACTATTCATTTGTCATTTATTAATTTTAAATGGGAAAAAAAGACTATCGTTAGCTGAGATTCCGTGATTTAGCTCTCTTTCACTACAAAAGGAATAACAACAGCTTCCTCACTGAGCATCACAAGGCAAATGGAAGGTGAGAGCAATGATGAGACTCATAAGAAAGGTGCTAGATTTGATATGGTGGCATTCTACAAAAAGATATTTTACTCTTGTCTTATCTATAAATATAAAGATGATGTGGATTGTGATGTCATGTGTCACTTCACCCCTGAGAACTCATGATTTATGGAGTTCTCACATTTAAGAAGAATATTTAACAACTTCTTTTTAAATCAATAGAGTTTTGTCTTGATTTCTGCTTTTTTAAGCTTAAAAGTTTTACAGTGTTCTCATTGGCCTAGGTGCCATGGTGGAATCCCAGCAAGCCCTCTGGAGTGCAGAAAACAGCATAACCAGACTTCCTGGACTTTGTCCAAGGGAAGTTATTAATAAAGTTTAGGGAAATATTTTTCCCTAAAATATTTATCTCATTATCCTTTAATCCTTAAAAGCCTTACACCACAGGCCGTACATGGTCTCCCAGAAGTTTTGTGTTCATTGTAGGTTGAGAAAGAGATTGTTGGAGTAGTGATAACATTAAAGACACTTTAGAGGTTCTGGAACATGTTTAAAAAAAAATGACATAAAAAGCCTGAGCTTTGGCACTAGATCAGATTGTATTTGAATACTGGTCTTTCATTTATTAGGTATGTAGTTTTGAAAAAAACACTTAACTTTTTGATCCTCCTTGTCTTCATCTGTAGAGTAAGGATAAACAGTAACTGCATTTCAGGTTTGTTGTCAAAATTACGTGGAATGTAAGTGACTGCAATATTTCACTGCTTTGTATTTCAAAATCCCTCTCAATTGAGGTCAAGTGGCTCCAACTAGGAAAAGAAGAGGGTTACAGAGGAGGGAACAATGAAATCATAGAAAGCATCCTGGAGAGTAATGGGTAATAGTGTTAAGTGGTATATAAATTAGCGTAATGCCAGATGCTGTAACAGACCAATCTCTAGAAGTCTTTATAAATAAAAAGTAACATTCAGTTTCTTGTTCATTACCTTGCTAGTGTCTGCAAGGGTCGAATCAACTCAGAGCTGCAAGTTCACAAAAATGAGCCTTCCATGTGTTGATTTAGGGACCCAGTTTCCTTCCATCTCATGGTCCCACCATCTTTCAGGGCATCTGAGTCCTTAACTTCTAGTCAACGGGCAGGAAATCTTATGGATAATGTGGGAGATCTTTTATAGGCCAGATTTGAAAGGGACACCCATCATTCCCACCATATTTCAGTGGCTTCTGTCATATGGTTGCACTAAACAGGGGGAGTGACTGGGAAACACAGCCTACCTCTATACCCAGGAAAAAGAGAAATAAGTGTGGTAAGCAGTTAATTTCCATCCACAGTGGTAAATACTGATGCACAAAGGAATTTGGTGTGTGTAAGAATGGTGCCAAATTAAGTACTTAAATTATTAAATTCAGGAAAAACTGTGCTAGTAATTGGGATCTTAAGAGACTTTGTGAAGGAAAAGGGAAACAAAATGGGATAAAACTTGAAATGTGCATTCTTTAAACCACAAGAATGAAAGTAACCAAGAATCTAGAAGACATTCAATCAATTAGGATCAATTAGAATTTAAGGTTTTATTCAAAGCTTTAATTTATATTAGCATTCTAATAAAAATCCACCCATGCAAGTAAAAATTAACAAGTTGCAAGGCCTAATGTTAGTTAGTTCCACCTGAAAGGAATTCTGAATACAAAGATAGGAATTTAGGAGGAGTTTATTCCACAAATAAAAAAAAAGAAAAAAAAAGAAAAAATCTATTGTCATAATGAGGAAAATTAAAATGCAAGGTTTGGAGGTTAAATGACTATCAGATGCGTCAGGGAATTTTTGGTATGCTGACTTTGAGCCTGGTAAATGTTCAGTGATGAGACATATACCCTGCATATCCACCTTGTTTTACCTCGTGTACTCTGGCATAGCTCTTGGGAAGGAAATGCCTTATAACAAGAATTTTGACTCAGAAGACTTATGTTCAATCTCCTTGTGTTTCCAAGCAGTCTAGGCAGTCTGCCTGTTGAATTGCTTTTCCTACCTTACTGCTGTCTCTGAAGGTCAGGCCAACTCAGAGCAGCAAGTTCACAACAATGAAAAGGGCATTACATGTTATCACCTCTTCCTCAGCTGACTTCCTTCTTGCTCAGAGGGTTTTATTTTTCCCCTGATACTAAAGTTTCGGGGCATTGAATTGGCTCTTTTGCTTATTTCTGTTTTTTGTCCGTGGTTATTTTGTCCATAATGAATAAGGAAGTTGCATTGTGTTACAAAGCACCTGGGTTTGACCCAAGTCTCCCTGCATCCCAAAGAAAGAGAGGAAGATTTTATTTGGTAGATGCAACCCCCTTACTATGTATTCCATTTCTCTTGCCATAATGCCCTGAATCAACATCCCATTTTCTTCATCTTTTTTAGCCTCCAACCTCTCTCCCCTGCCTCTTTCAGTTTTAATATCAAAGAAATCTATACCTTTGCCAAAGGGGGAAAAAAATCAGTGAGAAATTCAAGTAAAATAGAGACAAATATGGAAGAATTCCTGGATGGAGAAAGCTTTGGAGTCTGCAAATAATCTACATCAGCAAAGAGCGAATTCTAGCCTGTTTTGTGTTTTGTACACCTGTGAACACAGCCACACCCATCCGTCTATGTAGTGTCTACAGCTGCTTTCCCACTACAGTGACAGGGTTGAATAGTTTTGACAGAGACCATATGTGGCCTTCTGGACTGAAATATTTACTATCTAGCCCTTTGGAGAAAAAAATTGCTGATGCTGACCTAGATTGTCATAGATTGAAGAATAATCCAAGTATAAAGGAATAAAAGCTCTATGGCAAATAGAAGAATGTCATGAACAGTAAACAGCAAGTAGTCTAGGCAGTCTGCCTGTAAACAGAATGTCATAAACAGTAAACAGCAAGTAGACTACAAGCTATAGTAAGTAAGCAATAAAAAAACACATATATATGCAATATACATATATGTATATATTTGTGCTTCCCTTCGCTTATTTCATGTATATGTGCCTATATATAATATTCAGATTTTAAAAATATATATTTGTATATTTAAACATATTCATACATATTTTTATTTCCTATATATACACATGTATATATATCTGCTCTTCAGGAATAGAAATCGTAGGGCACCTGCGTAGCTCAGTCGGTTGAGCGTCTGTCCTCGGCTCAGGTCATGATCCCAGGGTTCTGGGATCAAGCCCCATATCATGCTCCTTGCTCCACGAGGAGCCTGCTTCTCTCTCTGCCACTCCCCTTGCTTGTGCGCGCTCTCTCTCTCTCTCTCTCTCTCTCTCTCTCTCTCTCTCTGACAAATAAATAAATAAAATCTTAAAAAGAATAGTAATTGTTTTACCTTCTTTTTTTTTCCTTTTCTTTTACCCTTTGCAATACTTAAAGCAGGTCTCAGAATATAGGAAATAACCTTTTCTGGCTAACCAAATGCATTTAACTTTTAAAAACTTCATGACTCCCCATGTCTCTATCTCTAGGAACTTATCTCTGTTCTCAGTTTGGGCAAATATTGACTGTTTTAAAATGGAAATTCCTAGAGGAACTTGCATTAATCCCTGTTCAGTTAATGAATAGAGGATGTTCTCTATTCTTTTTCAGGGTCACTAAACTGGAACTTGTCTTGAGAATTAAATGTACTTAAAGCTTAAATATAACAAGAATGTTTGCCACTTTTCATATTTTTCTTGTGGCCAGGCTTCAGTGATAATGAGACTAAGGTCATGGACTTGATCCCCATGTGGGCCACTTAACTCTGGTCTATTCCAAGTTAAAGAAACATCTTGAAGCTTCTACAATGTGCCAGGCACTGTGCAAGTCATTAAGACTATAAAATAGAATAAAGTACAGCTACTTTGTTCAAGGACCCTAGAGTCTGGTGGAAAAGATTGGATAATCTAGTACACAAATGACTGAAGTTGCAAGTAATATTATAAGAGATAGAGACAAATTACTATAAATATTCAAAAAGGAGAGAGTAGGAAGGATTATGAAAATTTTTATGAAAGAGCCTGTGTTTGCAGTGTGCCTCAAATGTATATGTTACTTTATTTTTTAGGTGGGAAGATGGAGGCAGGGAACTTTATACATGGAGAGAAGAGCAAAAACACAGAACTGAAAAAAAAAAAATATGCGATGTAGCTAATAACACCACCAGATTCCAATTTGCTCAGAAGACAGGGTACACATATGGGAGTAATGAGATTAAATGTTTATGGAAGGCCTGGAAAGTCAAATTGAAAATGTGGGTTTCACTTGGTAAACCAAGAAGAGCCCTGGTGGATTTTAAGCAGTGAATAAGTGGAGAGTGGCTAAGAAGAGCTGTCTGGCAGTTTTCATGGACTCATTGGAGTTTGAAAAAGCAGGAGGCAGAGAGAAAAGTTAAATATCTGTTGCAGGAGTCCTAGGAGAGAGGTACATGATCCCTAACTGGGGTGCTGGTGGTGAAAATGGAAGAGAGAGATTTGAACAATGCTGAGGTGAATTCTGGACTTGGATTATGACTTGCATGTTAATCGGTAAAGAGAATGCTCACAAAAAGAAAGCTGTTCTATTACATGGAAAATAAAGAAGTCAAAGGAAAGCTTTGTGGGGATGTTTGAGGAATTGTGGGGAATTCCATATTTGGCATGTTGATTTTTAAGATGCAGGTAAAATCTCCAATAAAGTTACCTAGCCAGGCTGGAATTGGGGGAGAGAGAAAGGATGGACAGACCTGAAAGCCTTCTAAACAAAAGTTTTTAACACAGATGTTACTGTGAAGGGTGCAATTTCAGAAGATGCATGTATGAAAAGAAAAGTGACAAAACCTTGCAAATAGAACCTTGAGTCATAAATATGTGTAAGAAAAAATGAAGTCATCCATGGGGAAAAAAGTGAAGAGGCCCGAGAAATACATGGATTACTAGGGTAGTTTAGTATCCAGGCTGGAAAGCCACATTTCAGGTAATCTTATAGCAAATAACAATAAAGAAGCCTGGGAAAATGTATAAAAGCTTCTATCATAAAACATGCATCCAAGATAACATAGTAAATGGTAGTAAAATTAGGGTGTAAATGTGCTTAACAAAAATGTGGGAATATCACCCTAAGGACTAGCCAGAAATCAAACAGGGGAATTTTAGGAGCATCCAGAGCCATCTCAGTGTTCTTGGTTTTGTTTCAAGAGAACATATTTGTATCAATCATTCTAATGTAGTCATAGCAAATGGGAAAAGCTAACCCAATCGTAATTAGGTGTTGAACACCCTGTCTGGAAAAAGACTGTTAACCAAAGGTAGTGGGCAGCATGAAGCCTTGAGACAGAGATCAGATGGCTTGATTTTCTTAATGCATGCCCGGCACTCTCCAGAAACAGGGTTTTCGTAGAAGTTGATACACATATTCTCCCCTCCTTATCAGGCTTATCCTGCTTAGGAGCCTCAGATTATCCTGGTTTTGTGATTTTGCCATGAAGAGCATGGGGCTACCTCCTTCTTTTGGGTTTCATGCTCACCATGCAGTTTTGATCATAAACTGGCCATTCATGTATGTTGGTAGAACAGACAATGAATGTGCTGACTAGAATATTCCAGTTCACTTGGTATAACGTATTATTAAGTTGGCATTCTGATTTATGAAGACTATTAATCTCTGGATATATTGACAAATTTGAGTGTCTAGATCTGCCTTCATGAGAAACATACATGAAATATCAGACCCTTCTATTTTCCTGTTTTCCATCTCATCTCCCTTTTTAGCTGTTTCTTATCTGTATCACTAGTTATGAAGGCTGAGAACTTCATAACTAGAGATACTACTCATGTGCTACTGCTACTGAGTTCATAGCACTGTTTCAGTTACCCACTGTTGTTTAACAAACCACCCTTAAACTTAAGTTGCTTAAAACAATTTATGATTCCTCACAAACCTGCAATCTGGGCTGGACTTAGCTGGGCAGTTTTAGGCACCTGAAGGGTTAGCAAGGTAGGATTGCTGCTGCTTTCACACGTCTGGGATGGTTAGAACCACTAGGAACTGGATGAGCGTCTCTCTCTTCTTCCTATGGCTTCTCTACATGTTTGGCTTAGGCTTTCTCAGAGTACACTGAGTTTCAGCTTAGCTGAACATCATACATGGAAGCTGGCTCCCAAAAGAGAGGAAGCAGAAGGTGGCAGTTACTTTAAAAACTAAGAGAAACTGGCACAACATATCTTCTACATTTTATTTGTGAAAGCAAGTTCAGTCAGAATCAAAAAGAGGGAAAGTAGACCCAGCTCTTGATGTGAGGAGTGAAGCACATACAGGGAGAGAAGCGACTGATGGCTGTCATATATACAAGGGCAACAGGCATGTAATAGACAATAAATGTTGAATTAATATGAATAAATGAGTGAATGGATTGCAACAGAAGAACTCTTCTACTTGGAAGAAGTTCCAATGTTACTTCCTTGAATTTATACTTGTCTCAAAGAGCCTTATTTTGGTATTAAATGGAGTTAAAAATCTATTTTTTTCTGGATGCCGGTGTATGCTTTGACTATTTATGAAAAAAAAATTTAAGACTGAGACCTTCAGAATAATTCTGAAAGTAAAATATTAACAATAGGTAATATATCTAGGGTTTTCTATATGCTAGAGGTTATTATAACTTTTACATTTAAGAATCACAAAATCCTACTTTGTGAGTGAGGAAATTAAGGCACAGAACAGTTACGCATTCTGTCAAAAACACATTGACTCCGGGAATCAAACTGAGGGTTTTAGAGGGGAAGAGTTGGGGGAGATGAGCCCAGTGATGGGTATTAAGGAGGGCACGTACTGCATGGAGCATGGGGTGTTATGCACAATGAATCATGGAACACTGCATCAAAAACAATGATATACTGTATGGTGACTAACATAAAAAAATTATTAAAAAGGCAAGCACAAAATTAAAAAAAACAAAACAAAACAAAAAACAAAACAAAACACCTTGCTGGTAAGTTGCAGAGCCTACACTTTCAAACCTATGTCTTCTCCGTTACCTTGCACCACCTCTTCTGCCTTAGAGGAAGTAATAGGTCTTAAGTTGGAATAAATTGTTTTCCTTTCCATTCATCCTCATAATCTTTTTATCCTTGCCTTCTATCTTTTCTGTCCCCAGTAAAAGTAGAATTTAATTATTGTACTGAGAATAGTGATGCATTTTTTTCACATGGTACTTTCAAATACATGAATAAATGCTTACTAATTAAACATCTCTCTATATACCTGAGAGTATTTAATTAGGGAATAGGACCCAATTGGTTGATTAGCATATGCCAGCCCTCAACACACCCACCTGAGGGAGAAAGAAGGAAGACTGGAACATTTTAATAAGAACCAGGAATTAGGTAGTAAAATAAGTTTACAGTGAGATTGGCGTTAATACATTCCATTTAGATCTCCCGATGCTCGTTTCTGCAAGTAACAAACAGGAAATCTAAAGAGACTCATCCCCAGAAAACCCCTGGGAACCTTTTAATTTGTTGGATTTCTTGCTTAATTTTGAACTCAGTTCATAATTATACAGGTATTCATTTTAACAAACATGTCCAGTCAAATCGAGCAGCTATTTTGCTAGATTTCTTGTTTGTACATGTAAGAAAATTTTAGGAAACAAATGTTAAGATTTGATTATGAAACATGGATATTAACTTTATAACATCACTTTGAATCCTTCTCTCTAGCCCGTTAAGTGAATTTGAGAGTACTAGTTAATATCTCAATGGCTTTCTCTCCATCTATAAAATGAATGAGCAAAACTATATTTAACTCATCATATACTTACCTTCTTATAGAAGATGACTTGTTTAAATATATATTTCTCTGCCAGGCATACGGTGTCAGTATTTCGTAAATGGCCATTTTCTTAATTTAACTTCAAACTGTTACTCATACAATTTTTGCTACTAAAATTTTTGAAATATTTTTTGAAATCTTTTATATTAGATTTCTAAAGAAATCACATAGCTAATTATAATGATGGTAATATATTTTATATAGGTTTTGAAGTTTAAAATATTTTATATTTCTGGGAATTTTTACAATATACATTTAACAAGCAGTAATTGTTTCCTGATTTTCAAGCAACAAATAGAGAAGCCATGAAGATTTAGTTATTTGTGCAGAATTCACGTCTTTCTCCAGGATACAACAACGTATAAGGCACACATAGCCTTTAAGAATGCTTTGAAAAGAAAACCTTTTTTTTAAAATCTTCAAAATAGTCTTTATTCTACATTTTTAGTATAAAAATTCCACAATTTAAATGCACCACAGTGTAGAGAGAAACATACAACGCTGAATTCCCATAACAGTCAATGGTACAGTCAAACATCACATGCAGAGAATGCAAAATTTAGATGAACTGAAATTATAAGATAAAATAAAATCAATTTCAGAAAACAAAAATCAAAATATTAAGGATCCCTGAAGTATTCTTAACCTTAATGAGGTTTCACTGGGCTCAAGTCATTTTGTAGTGTGGTATTCATAACATGACCCCATTAACCCAGCTTAGGAATTCTTGGGGGCCATGAGTGCCTGCATCAGATACTCGGACAATAAATGGCAACCAATTTTTGGATCAGAAAAGTTCCCCTAATTTGGTGTTAAAGTCATCAGGCTTTTGAAATTCATCCTCCTCCTTGAACCTACATTCTAACAAACTTGTTTACAGTTCAGATAGCATTGATACCCTTTGTTCAAATAGAGTGTTCAGTTTTTCTGGCGATGAAGCAAATTTGGATTTGGTTCATGGATGAAGAGACAATCTATGAAGAGAGTCTGAGAGGCACCCTCCACTTTTGCCTGAGGAGATGCAAAAGCAGAAATAATGGGGTCCGTGTTTGGGGCACAGAGGGGCTTTCAGAGGATCCTTGTGAAAGACTAGTTAAAAGATGGCAAGTGGGGAGAAGTGCAAAGAGAGAAGGAAGTTTGGCTGGCTGGCTTTCTGTCCTGCACCATTGATTCAATGGAGATTGGGAGGAAGGAATTGGAAGACTAGGGTTGAGGATGGGATGTGGGGCAAATGATGGAAAGGGGAAAGCAGACAACTAATGCATTTCATTTATAACAAATAATAGAAATCAAAGACTTAAAGGAGATTAAAGACCAATCAAAAATAATTTGACAACTTTAAGTCTTAGGAAGATCAAAGTTACCTCCAAGCCTAATTTGATGTTTTATTTCAAAGAGCAAAGACCAGTAGGGTACTGCTTTAAAGAAGCTCTGCTGCTACCATTAAATGATTCCTTATGGAAAGGAAAATCGTTTATGATGAATATGTTACTGAGAAATTTTACCAAAGGAGTGGTATGAATCCCAGATCAGCCTTCAAGCTATTGTCCCATCTGTTTCCTTTTTGCAAACACTGAAATTCTCAAGAGTTCTCTCTACTCAGCTGCCTCTGCTTCCTTCTCATTCTCTCCTCACTTTATGTGAATCTGATCCTATCTCCACCATGGTAACAAGCCTCTGATACAAAATTTAACTTCCAATTATTCCAGTCCAGCAGGAATTTCCTCAGTCTCAATGTTCCTTGATTTTTCTATTGTACTTAATACATATGATCACCCACTTTCTCCCTGTGCTTAATTTCTTTCTGACTACTCTTTCCCCGCCTTAATTTTCCTTTCTGCTGAAAGACATATGTATAGTTCTGATAGCTTTTTCTCCACTTACTATATTCTCTTCTTGATTGAACTATGACTGCATTGCTTCTACTCTGACTCTTATACTGATGACACAGAAATCTACATCTTTAGTTCAAACTGTTCTATGTACATTTATTTCCATAGTTCCAAGTATTTCTTGCTCACCTCTACCACAATGGCCAACTGAGAGATTTAAGACCTCTTCAGAAACTTGTAGGGATTCTGCAAGGACAGTACTTGAAGCCTAAGGAGATGTAAGTGTGTGTGAAAGGCACAGAGGTGAATGACCTATTTTGGCTGGATAATAAATGTCATGAAGGCAAGAAGTTATAGATAAACTTGCCAAGGTAGCTGGAGTGAGATTATGATGCCAATCTAAGGACTTTGATCTCATTTCTACAGGAAACCAACAGAATCTTCCCTTTCCCCTTTCTGTTCTACTTTCTAACTGGATCTCTGCTTTTAAATTCATCAAATGAGCTCTATCTATGGTGGCAGTACCCAATAAGAATGAGTCTGTTAACACCTTAGTTTTTTTTCTATATTTTATAACATAATTAAAGAATTATTCTGCATTATACCATATTTACCAAGTATTCTGATCTTGCCTCTTTTCCTGCAGTACTTTACCTCTAGCACTGGCGTTGGACAAGACGTGCTCAGGAGCAAATTGTTATTAGGCCATTAGATTTGTTACTCTCTGTGTACATGAAAACTAAATAATCACCTATGCTTCCCCTAATTCCTGTGAGTAAATGCCTTTGGGTCATGTGAATCTGACAATCCAAAGCATTTTGCTGAACTGAAAAGCTTCTGTTTCCTATATAAGTGAGCACAATATCTCATGAAAATCATTTCTTGAATAAGGCCAAAGAACATTTCACTTGCAAATCTATCAGGTCTCTAGTCAAAAATGTGTGCTCTGCATATTCTGGAATCAGCCTCTGTGAGATTCTGCTTTTGACCAGACTTTAGCTTCATCTCATTCAGATGCAAAAAAAAAATATATATATATATATATATATATATCTTAATGAGAGAACTCATTTGCAAGGAGCTCTGTGATCCAGAGGTGTCAGGGCAAGGGGAGAACTGAATGTTATTACTGATTCCAAAACCCAGTCCTTTCTCCCTCCCCATCCTTTGAATCCAGTGCTGATCTGTGGCAACAAACTCAGAACTTTAAGCCTCATTATCTATTCAGGCAGACTTTTCACCTGGCTATCATCCATTTGAGGGCCTGACATGTCTTTATTGAATGAGATATTTTGCTTTGGGCAAATAAAAATACCTGAAAGATTTAAATAGAACATTAAATTAGTTTCACCTGCTTTCTTCAATGCCACTGGAGTCTTGGAGAAAACAGTGAAACGACAGATCTATTTCTGCCTTTTGCAAAATGCATCTATGTATACAGACCATTCTGATTATCATCCTGATGAATTATCCATCTAGGTTACTAAGCTTCCTTGTTCTAAAGCTGAACAGGAGAAGTTCTTGCCTCTTATTGCCCTCCTATCAATCCTCTTCATTAATAGGAAAAGTTACTACTTTAACAAGTATTTGCTGGACAACGATTATTTGGGAAATGGGCCACTACTGAGTTCCTACCATATAGCTATCACTCTGCTTGGCTTGAGGAAAGATTCTCTGTTGAAAAAGCTAGTTTGTAATCAGAGAGAAATCCTAAATATTGTGGAGACAAATAATACAGAGAAACCATCAGCTTAAATCCAAGGCCAAAAGAGGCTGATGCTAAACAGAGGTGCAGCTGGGTGTTGTGCTAAGTACTTAGGAAGGAATAAGCAGTTCTGCAGAGGGGTCATGGAAAGCCTTCATGGAGGAGGAGCATTTGAGTTCATGTATGAAGGCCAAATGGAATCTCAATGGTAGGCAAATGGGATAAGTGTCCCAATTGGGGAAAGAAAAATCTAGAAGCATGAAAAAGCCCACTACATTCAGGAATTCTCCCACTATGGCCAGAATATCATTCATAGAGGGAAGCAGTGAAGAATTAAGCAGCAAAGATGGATTCCCAGACTGATCTGTTTCAGTGGATGATGGATAGGTGCAGATCAGGGACTTAAACATCAGGCAGAGCAACTCTGAAACTTTATCTTCCAGAATCCTGACAACAGCTGATGTCATTGGTGATGAGAGAAAACAAAAATGCCATCCCATTTGATATTCTTCCCACAGGGAGTGTGTATTAATTGGGAGACAAAGTATTGGCCTGAATTGAAGTCTCTCAGGGCATGAACATATTTTTGCTGGCCTCACTTCTGGTTTGAAGTCCAGAATAACTTGAGACATTATAATAGTTGCTATTTATGGTGCTGTGTGTGTGTGTGTGTGTGTGTGTGTGTGTGTGTGTGTGTATATATATATATATATTTAGAAAGTACTTCCAAAATGGTAGTAATAATAATAGTATCATTTATTGAAGTGTTACTGTGTGCCAGGTATATTGTTCTTATTTGAATACTAACAATTACTCTGCAAATTAAACATTATTATCCCAATATACAGGAAAGAAAACTGAGTAAGTGTTTAGAAAGGTTGAGTATGTTGCCCGGGACACATAGCCGTTTGTGACAGAGATGCAGTTTAAACAAGAGTACCTGTGATGTGGAAGTCTTTCTGTTACAACATGCTGCTTGAGGGGATAACTAGCAGTGCTGAATAGTTCAGATGTTCAGGTTGCTAAGTTGTAAGTCTGTAAATGTCAGAGCTTTCTAAATTTTTAATTTTTTCAAGGAATTCTTTGAAAATACACTATAATTTTGCCTTCTATAGCAGAGTTCTGAACATAAAAATTCTTTTTTTTTTTCTCATGAACTCTCAGGAAACTTTAATAGACAAGTAAGTCAAACAATAGCTACTCTTCTTTGACATCTTTAAAGAATCCGCACTCTTGACTACATTTCCTTTCTCAAAAACCTCTCCTCCTTTGGTCTTGTTTATGGTTATGCCCTGTCTCATGTTTCCCTCTAACCTTCCTCTAACCTTCTATCTTATGATCTTCTAATTAAGGCTCTCTTTTGTTGTCCTTTAAAGACCATTGTTACTCAAGTCATTGTCTTTGTATTTTCTTATTAGTCTACACATACTCCTTGTACAATATTGTAGTTCCATAGTTTCAGTTCCCTGCTATGGTAGACTGAATAATGGCCCCCCAAAGATGGCCACATCCTAATCTCCAGAAATTGTTCATACGTTAAAGAGCAAAAGGACTTTTCAGGTATGCCTGAGTTAAAGATCTTGAAATGGGGAGATTATCCTGCATTCTCTGAGCAGGCCCAATGTAATTATAAGAGCCTCATGGGAGGCAGGAGAGTCAGAGGAAAAATATAAGGACAGAATCGGAGACTTTGCAGATGATGAAAGGGGCCACAAGCTGAGAAATGTGGGCAGCCTCTAGAAGCTGGAGAATGGAAGGAAACTGATTCTCCTCTGGAGCCTCCAAAAAGGATGCAGACCTGCCAATACCTTAATGTTAGCCCAGTGAAACTGATCTCCAACTTCTGACCTCCAGAACTATAAGATAATAAATTCACATTGTTTTAATCCATTAAGTCGGTGGTGATCTGTTACAGCAACAATAGGAAATTAATATATCTCTTATCTACTGAGACCTTTCAAGTTTATGAATCTAGTTCACATTTCTCTTGAACTTCAGAATTAAATATCTCAACCCAAACATCTCACAATATACAGTTACATTACACTGAGTCCAACCATCACTATCACCCACCCACTGAATTAGCAAGAAACCCTGGGAATCATCTTTGACATCTTCTTTGCCAATTCTCAGAGCCAAGTTTTGACTCAAAAAATGGTCCTGATCTACCTCAACATGAACAAATGACAGACTAGCCACAACTTTGCATTATAGAATATATCATAATTTTAACACGACATTCATTCAAAGTTTGTCTTGCCATTTATCTACCAAAATGTTAAAATGTCTCAATAAGGCACAGATAGTCTCTAGCTGTAAGACATGTAACTTATTGGTGAACTTTGAAATATGAGCTGGCTTCCATGGGAAAAACTTAGAGATACAGACCAAATGTACAGAAAGGGAAAATAAAAATGTGGCAAATGTGATTTTCTAAAAGAGTTCTAACACATGGTGAATAAAGGAATTTAGATTCAAGAAATGTCAGTCAAATCCACACATCACTGTTCATCTCATACCTACGGAATTATAGTCAGTTCTTGATGACACGTTTTTTTCAAGTGATATTAACTGGGATGGATTCAGAGTGGAATGGCCAGAAAGGATGAGGGAAAAAAATCAAAAAGTTTTATATGAGGAAGGATAGAAAAAGTAACAAGATTCAGTGGACCTGAAGTATTAAAGTGCTGACAACCTGGTGTGAACTCAGAGGTTCAAGCTGAAACCAAAATGTGAAGGTGCATTTTAACTCACCAGTATTCAGGGAAGAAGAATGGCTAATAGCAACTTAACACTGAATTAATTACTGTCCACATGGAATGACTTATCTGAAAAAAACAGGAAGCCAGTCATTTTTATTAGCAGTTAAGAATAAGCCGAGTAAACATCTGGTACCAAAGCTGTAGGGAGGAAATACCATGCAAGAGGAACAAATGAGCTATGAAGTGTTTAAAAAAAAAGAAAAAAAAAAAGTCTTCATTTGCATTCTGATTTAGCAATTGCTTCCTTGGCATATGTAAACATGTGCAAGTTATTTTACCTCTCAGAGCCTCATTTTTCCTCTCTATGAATTGTAAATAATTTTTAAAAATTGAGGGTTTTTTTGTAATAATAAGTGAAATAATGCATGAAAACATTTAGCAAACTGCCTGGCATGCACCAAATTTCAACAAATGGTGGTATTACTAGAAGTTGGATAATCCAAACACTGTATATGGGTCTAGTTGACCTTTAAGACATTTCTAAAAATCTGTTTCCAACAAAATAACAAAATAGATCATTAGAAAAAAATTTTTACTCTAAAAATAACTGCAAAATGCTGAGGAAATATAAATTTTACATACTTTAAAATGTGGATATGAGGAAATTGAAAAACTAGGGAAATCTCCAAGGGAGATTTAAAGGAGAATGGAAACCAGAATAATGAAGCTAAGGTTTTGGCTGCCCTAAAAGCACATGCCCATCTCATTAATCAAGAAGTTTAGTTTAAATGGCCTCAAAATGACAGAAGATAAATATTGGACTCATGTGGAATGGGGAGATAGAATTCTGACAGAAAGCCAGAATCCTTGATGCTGAGAATGAAAAATAGAGTCTCAACGTAGAGAGGCAAAAGGAAGTTTGAAGATCTTAACTCAGATTCTGATAAGGAAAAATAAAGTCATTTTCTCCAGAGAATTTATAAACTCAGGCCTGACCCCACTCAGGCAAGTTTGTGATTCAGGACCCACCATGCTGAGTAGCCACATAAAAAGAGGCTTCAGCAACCTAAGCAGAAACAAAGACAAATATCAAGTCACATTTAGTCTAGAACACTTAAGATTTTCCCAGGTAAATACCAGCTAACATGAGTTCAAAGTACAAAATTAAAAACCCACAAACAAATCACCATAGATGAGTAGACAGAAACTATACTGAGTAAACTTAATTGTACTATCAGATTTTTTTCAAATTTATCAGATACAAATATAAAATAATTAGGTTTGCAATGATTTAATAAATGAAAGAAGGAAGTAAAATATGAGGGGAAAAAAATCTATTGAATAGATAGAAATACTTGAAAAAATACCTAATAGAATTTCTAGAAATAAAAAACTGAAGTCTTTGACATTTTAAATTAACAGTGGATTCTTTAAATATCGCAATAGCACAGCTGAAGATAGATTTAGTAAACTGGATATTAAATTAAAGAATGTACCCAGAATAAGTCACAGAAAGATAAAGTGATGAAAATAAACAATATTAAGAGATATAGAGAAAATAGTGAAAGGCTTAAAAAGGCTAACTTTCAGAAAGAAAGATAAATTCAAAGAGGAAAGAATAAGAATGAATTCATTTTCCTATATTTTCATGTAGGAAAATAGCTGAAACTTTTTCAGAATTTATGGAAAATAAAAATCAGATTCAGGAAGCATAATATGTTTCCAATAAAATAAATATAACACATTTAGGCATGTGGTGATGAAACTGCAGAACATCATTTGGAAGGAGATTTTCAGGGGCATCTGGGTGTCTCAGTTGGTTAAGTGTCTGACTCCTGATTTTGGCTCAGGTCATGATATCAGGGTCCTGAGATCAAGCCCTGCATCGGGCTCCATGCTCAGCGTGGAGCCTGCTTAAGATAGGTTCTTTCTCTCCCTTTGCCTTTTCCCCACCTGCTGGAGTGTGTGCATGCTCTCTCACTTAAAAAAAAAAAAAAAAAAAATTCAAATGTAGAAGAAAGAAAATGCGATGTATTTTTTTTTTTAATTGCTGTGTACCAAATGACCACAAACTTAATGACTTAAGACAACATACTATCTCACAGTTTCCAATTTCCAGACAAAAAATAACTGTATCCTTTGGTCAGATCTCAGAAGGATGCAATTAAGTTGTCAGCCAGGCATTTTTCTCACTTGGATCTTGGGGTCCTCTTTCAAGCACATTCATGTTGTTGGCAGAATTCAGTTCCATACTGTTGTAGGACAGAAGCCCTCAGCTCTTAGAGGACTGTCCTCACCACAGGCAGTTTGTAAGTGGCTTTTTGCTTAAGGATAACAGAATATCTCTCTGTTCAGAAAGGTCCCAATACATCTTTTATAAGTTTTCACCTCATTAGATCTGTCTCATGCAGGGTATTATCCTTTTTGTTTACCTTAAAATCAACACACTTGACACCTTATCATACTTGTAAAATCCCTTCAACTTTGCCATATAATATATCCTAATCATCAGAGTATTACCCCATCATATTCACAGAATGTGCCTGCTCAAGGGGAGGGGATTATATGAGATTCATACATCACAGTTGGAAATTTTGGAGGACATCTTAGCATTCTGTCTACTGCATATAGAATTTTCTGGAATGGAGTTAAATTATACTGATAGTGGCTCAGCAAACCACTGAAGCCATAAGACAATGAAATATTATTTCAAAATACTGAGAGAAATAACTCTCAAATTTACCAGGAGAAAAGTAGCCTAATAATTTTTACTAAAGTAACTTATAAAAATTGTGTTTTGAGGAGGAAATTAAACACGAAAGGAAGAACTAAAATACTAGACTTGAAAAGGAGCAATGAAATTATGAAATGTATGGATAAAACTAAAAAAAAAAAAACCTGTTGATAAGACAGTAACACATAAGACACGTCAGAGATTAAAATAAGATCCAGATTTCTGAGTTCAGAGCAAAAGAGGTTATATTGATTAACTTTTATATCCTTAAAACTACATATGCATGTTAAAACTATTCACCAAAATAATAGAATTTGATTGCAATACTTGTATGTAAGTAGAAGAGGAAAAATAAGTGAGAGAACATAAATAATCCTAAAGATGGCATTAAATTGAAGGGGTAGAAAAAAAATGCCCTGGAAAAAGCCATGTAAAGAGAACCTACAACATAATATGTAAGGCTTAGAAGCAGCTTACTGACTTATACACAGGAGCTCTATAAAAAACAAAGATAAGCAGATGTAGATCCTTAGACAGGTGCAGGTCTAAATGTTTTGGTAAAGATCTGTCCTCTAAGAATAACCATCAGATGCTTGAGAAAAAAAGCAGTAACTTCTTAAAGAGAAAAGTGAGCTTGGAATCCACTGAAATCATGAGACCTTAATAATACATGAGGGGGATTTTCCTCCAACGGGACCACCCAAAGGTGGTAGCACACTAGGAGCTTTTACAGATCTTATTTAATAAGATAATCAAATCAAACATATTTGCGAAATTGGTTTCTCTACTAAAGGACTTCTTAAAACTTTTAGTGAGATAAAGGACATTTTAAATCCTCATGAGTGAGGGAGAATAATGATATGCAATGCTTCCCACTATTACTTGCACATATATTCCATTTTTGGTGGGGTTTTTTGGTGTGTATTTCTGCCAAGCGTGCCACGAGTTTATTACACCATTATTAAACACTTGTTTAGATACATTCAATGACCAGTCAGAAATTCCAGTGAGTTATCTTTGGAAATGCACTGTCACCTTTATGAGATGAAACCGGAGAAGGAATTCTTGTCATTTAAAGCCCCAGGAAAACATAATCCTGAAGAAGCCCCTCACAAGCAAAGAACTGTTTGGGGTCCATAGAGTTTCCACTCACCAGTAACGGCCTTCTGTGAATACATACACTGAACAACTAATTGAAGATTCATAATTATTTGTTGATTTAAAAAATAAGCAATCATATCTGTTAATTTTGTTTCTTTTTCATCTTGGAATGATTGTATCTTAGTTTACTTCTCCCTCAATCAAACATCTGTGTCCCATATGGCCCTCCCCACTGGTAAGCATTTTGGTAAACTGATCACTGCTAATATTGAATTAGCAAGGATTTTTTCATGAATAAAATACATGCATTTCCACATGGGCCTTCAGAGAACAATGCTTTAATCTACCTACCAGAACTGGCTCTGGTATCATCCCTCCCATGGTTTGATAGTATGAAGAAGTTAGTTAGCATCAGACCTAGCATATAGCCTTCACAAAGTATTTGACTTATATTCATCTCACCATCTGAATTAATGTGGGAACTCTTTGGACCTTCACCCCTACATCTATGAAAGGGGGTTAATAGCAAATCCCTGAATTGGTTGCTGTGATGATTAAATAAGATATGTAAAAGCTCCTAGTGTGCTATATGCACAGAGGTTATTCCTTCCTCTCTGTGCAGAGGCTTAGCTAACTTTAGCTACACTTGATGAGTAGTCTTGGGATCAGCCTGTGATCACAGAATCTGTTTGAAAGAAAATAGAGAAAAGAAAAGCATGGACTTGGAAATTAACAGACGGGTTCAAATGCTAGTTCTAACATTCTTAGAGTGATCCTAGACAGATCACTAATCCTCAGGATCTTTACCTGTAAAATTAGATAATGCAACTCATTATTCAGGGTTTTTCTGAAGATTAAAATTATGTGTGTGTATATATATATGTAATTTATGTATGTGTGTATGTATATACACAGAGATATGTGTACATATAAAGTGTTTAATAAGTGAGAATTATAATTAGCATTACTGTTACTATGAATGTATCCTCAGGAGTTATTCCATTTGGATGTCTCTCTATGTCACCTGTGCCCAGGGCTTCTTTCAATGATGTTACTGACTGGAATTTCAACCCTTGTAGACCACTTTCTAAAAAGAACAAGTGGGACAGATTATCTTTCCCTATGTAGTCAATCCTAAACCACATCACCTTTAAGAGAGGGGCTATGCTTCCTGTTTCTCTCTTTTGCCCAAGAACTGACATGGTGTGGAGCACAGTGCAGAAGTATAGGGGACATGCCTACGGCTGACAGGCAGCAGCCCCATGTCCTTGATCTTAGGCGGCCCTCTTGTACTGTGTGACTATGGACAAGCCACCCTTTCACCTCCGTGGAGGGAGTTAATGTGCAGGGGCCACTCCTTCCTCCTCATTTTGTCCTCCTGAGGACCTCCTCCAATCCTGGTTACCTTCTTCCTTCGTGCCACTTTTTAGAGAAGAAGAAAGACTAGGCCAGCCCTTGGTGCAAACAGAGAAAGTGCAGTTACCATGTTGCAAAGAAAAGGGCTCCAAAGGTCCACCAGTCATATATGCCACCCTTGTGCCCTGCCATGAAGTGGATATGAAGGCAGGCAGTCATAGGCATTGTTTATTTAAGGCACTTGAGGAAGGCAAATGAACACGGTACATATCATCAAAATTGGTATGATTTACAGGGTTCTTAGAAGTCTCTTACCTGAAAATATCTCCTTTACCAGAATTGAATGCTCCCTAAAATTCCCTAAAGGGTATGTTCTGAAGTCTTTGAATTTTTCCTAGGTATAGCTTTGTGGGTGCCCTTCTTCTACTCTTTCTTGGGTAGACAGACTATGGTCGATTATTGGTTTAGTGGTTAGACCACTAATGATGGTATATGACCATTTCTCACCTCTCTGGGCATTGGTTTCTATATCTTTCAAACAATTGTTATATAATTCACCTAACACAACTTATTCTCAAATTTCTTCAAATAAAACATGCCCTACCCTTAGAACACAGATAAACCTGCCCCAGACCTGCATTTGGGATCTTCTTTCTCTCATTCTAGATAAATTTATATTTGTACTTATATCTATATCAATATTTATATATCCATATATACCTATATTCATATTTATATATGTATATAAATTCTTTCTGTTCCTATTTTTGCACTCAAATCAGAATCATTGATTTGCTTGCAGGGCCCATTTAACTAAATATCTTTCTCTTTTCTTTATTTGCAACCTTTTGTTCCTTCCTGAAAGGCAGGTCAGTCTCTGCCCGAGGCTTAAACTGGTAATTTTCTCTTTAGCAGAGGAACCTGGGAGAGTCAGTTGTCTCACAATGTGATTAGCTATTAAAGGGTTAGGTGTCCCCTTTTGATCACAGGAGTTTATATCTTGGTACCTGACACCTCCAAGGGACCA
Organism: Callorhinus ursinus; assembly: GCF_003265705.2. NCBI lineage: Eukaryota > Metazoa > Chordata > Mammalia > Carnivora > Otariidae > Callorhinus > Callorhinus ursinus. The sequence continues at coordinate 44,196,255 of NW_027397072.1, forward strand.
TTAGATAAGTTTCCTCAGTAATTGCTATAGGGTCTACAGGATTTCATGGAAGATGAAACTATTTACCTGATGATAAATCAATACCCTTCTCAAAAGGGTTTCCTAAAAATTCAACAAAGCAAAGGTGACTTTTTCTTTCATCTTTCTATTTTCTTTTCAAATCTTCTTTTCTCACAGCTAGCTTGATTTTTAAAAAGACATAGAGGTGTGAATCTGAACATGTGTATGTTTGTGCATGCATGACTGTGTAAGAATGTGTGCATGTGTATAATTGTGTGGGGTCAATGAGGAATACTCCGTATGCTGTTGTTTTTCTGAACATGTGAGTATATTTTCTGGCTCAGAAATACATCCCAAAGGTGCTCTTGCTCTCTTATGCTCTACACAGCCAGCTGAAGTTTTTTTGAAATCTTTTTGCTTGTCACCAACCCCCACGGTACACATGCAGAGCAAATCTTTGCCTTACAACAGATGTTGGCAAAGGAAGGTCGTGAGTGGGTAGTGTTGGTTTGTGTACTTATATGGCATCACGATGCAAGGTCATGTCATGAAAGATCATAGAAACCTCACTCTATGTCTCTAAGCCGACCTGCCTGTCAAATAACCTGAAGTTGGAGGACATTATATAATGATGCTTACCTGCCCCAATTTCACCCCCCCCACCTTTTTTAGAATAAAAAGGGAAAAAATAGCACATTTTGTTTCCCATTTTTTTGTATAAGGTCTTTAACTCTTCCCTTTTGAAGATGTTCATATTCCCACTACCACACTAATTTCGGCCCACTTTATTTGTCTGATTCTTTAGTAACCTCCCCTTCCTCTAATCCATCATTCCTGGGCTCACCATGTAATAACATAATGTTCTAAAATATCCATAAAACAACATACAGATTCCTTTGCCTAAAGTTCAAGAGCCTCTACAATCTAGCCCCAAGACCGCTCATCTAGCTTCATCAGTACAGCAGTGACCCTCAGCTCTGGCTGCCCATTAGAGTCACTGCTGTGTGTGGAGGGGTGGGTGGCCCCAAACAAGCAGATCAGAGTATTTGCAGGAGATAAGGGAACCAAATAACCCTCTCTTCCAAGGACTGAAGGTCTTCCTGGGATGTGGGGTTTTTGGTGCTAAAATCAGGAAAGTCTTGGGCAAACTGATGAGTTTGATGGGCCTAAGCCTTCCATCAAAATGTTTCCCTGTTATTTCTGAGACTCCTTAAAAGGATGCTAACATGCTTCCTATGTTCAACTAGTCTCTTGTCACCTTCATCCATTGACTCTACCCTAAATTACTATTTTCTCAAGTCTCCTGAACATTGTTCATCTTCCCACGACTCAACTAATACAGTGTTCTCTCTCTACATGGCTTACCTGTAGGTTTTTCCACAGTTAATAACAGAGCACACAGGCCGTCAACTTCATGTTTGAAGACTCTGCTTTGCTATCAAATTGCCTCCATAGGAGAGCTAGAAGCCCTGCTTTCCAACACCCATGTAGAGAATCAAAAATCCTCTCCATATGCAGGGGTTCAGCACTCATCATTGAGAAGTCCTTTACAAAAAGAATAGATAATATTCCAGTTAAAGGATTCATACTTGGTATCAATCTACTATGTAGAGCCTTCACTATGAATAGTGAATAAAATATTTTCCCTATACTTGAATAACTATACAGTTATCCTGGTGACTATTCCAAAATAAAACATAACAAAAGAGATGTCAAAATGACTTGCTTTCTTCATCATAGAAACTATTAGAAGCATTTAAATTTAGTCATTTTTTTTTATTTTGTCATCTTGAAAAGTCTATTTCTAGGTACCTCACTGCAAATGCTTACTGTATATGGATATATATTTCTATTTATGCATCCATGTTTTGACATCTCTCTATATACATAGAGTGGAAATAATAGATAATAGATATTTTATGAATATATGAATTTGTGTGTTTTCTCCCCATTTTTCTTATTCTTCTACCTTTCCCCATTTTTCTTGCCAGTTTTCCAACTAAATGCCTCAGCTACGAGAGGACACAAAGCAAGAGAAAAAAATTAATTTTTTACTTTCAAAATTCAAAATAGATACTTGAAACCCACAAAAGGTAGAGCATTTGAAGTGTCCAGATTTTTTGAGTTTGAAGAGTCTAATACCTGAAGGGGCACTGAGGTCTTGCATTATGCCATTAGAGCAAAAAAAGGCAATGAAATATAAATTAGTACTAATGATATAACTTCATTGGTATTTATAACATGATGAAACTTCAGTTCCACAAACACATATTATGTAGAAGCAGGGAGTGAGAATAAAGAAAAAGAATCTGTATACTGGACCAAATTTACAGAGTTTATTTTTCAGTTTGTGGATAAAACTACAATATGTCAAACATATTAAGTGCTTAATTAGTATAGGTGGACAAGAGAAGCAATAATGAGACCCATATAGAAAAAAAATCTCTGCTGTTTCTAGAATATTAAGAGGGTGAACATTTTTAACTTGTTCTGTTTTAAATTAAGATTTAAATTAAGAGGGTGAACACTTTTAACTTGTTCCAGCCCTGTGTCAGGCTTCCTCCTCAACGGGGAGCCTGTTTCTCCCTCCCCCTCTGCCCCTCCACCCTGCTCATGTTTTCTCTCTCTCAAATAAATAAAAATCTTTTTTAAAAAAGTGAAACAGGGGTGCCTGGGTGGCTCAGTCGTTAAGCGTTTGCCTTCAGCTCAGGTCTTGATCCCAGGGTCCGGGGATAGAGCCCCGCATCAGGCTCCCTGATTGGCGCTTGGTGGGAAGCCTGCATCTCCTTCTCCCACTCCCCCTGTTTGTGTTCCCTCTCTCACTGTGTCCCTGTCAAATAAATAAATGAAATCTTTAAAAAAATAAAATAAAAAAAATAAAGTGAAACAGTCCACATTTGGCTCATGCCAACATATTAGACTGAATCCTCTGTAAACTTTAATTTTTTTTCCTCAGTCAATTGATAATACAAAAACTCTTTATGAGGTCTTAGTTTAGCCAGAAGAAGTGGCCGTAGAGGTGGACACACTAGGAGTGTTAGTCACCTGATTGTGCAACTTTTGGGGGCCTTTGAGACATGATTAGACCCAATCTCATATATCTCATTTCAAATTGATGCTGACTCCTGCTGAGCACACTCAACTTGGTGGCATATAAGTTCATCACAGCAGCCCAGGTAGCGTATATGGTGACTTGCTAACCTGTTGTATCAGCCAGAGTTCAACCAGAGAAGCAGATCTAGTAGGATATATGTATATACATGCACTCCTCCTGTATATACACATACATTTACATGCATACATGTATACATATGTACATGAACATATATATATGGAGTGGCATAGAGGCTGAATAATACCTATATATATACACCTAGAGAGACCTACATACTCTATGTACCTACATAGACCACACACACACACACACACACACACACACACACACACACACACACACAACACACATATGAAGAGAGAGACCTATTACAGGGAATTGGCCTACAAATGCTACAAGCTGGCTACACAAGCCCAAAGCCTACAGGACAGGGAGGCAGAACAGGGCAATCACAAGGCTGAAATTCCACTGTTTGCTTTGTGAAAGACTAAGATTTGTATAATGTACCTGTGATGTCATTTGCAGTCTCAATTTTTTTTTTTTTCCAGATATCCAGTCTGCCCTCATTTCTAGGGCTTCTGAATATGCAAGAATCAGGTGAGGAACCATGCTTTGCAACTGCATTTACTTTAAGTCTGGCTACCATTTTTCAGATGCCAGAGTTTTCATCATGAGAAAACAGAGTTTTCATCAAGTAGAACTTCAGTGTATTGTCCAAGTGTTTCAGTTCTAGGGATGCCTTGATCAGTAGCCCCTGCCAAAGCTATTTGCCATACCATTTTGATTATCACTCCAGTCTTGTTGCTTATTTAGTAACTACCCCTAAAAGAAATTTTATTTCTTGGCCTTCTCTACTCTAGGATACCATCAGTACCATTGCCATCAGAGAGCTATAAGTTCAGTGCTAGCAACTCCCACCTATTTTTTGTCTTATTGAGGAGTCTTTTCACTATAGAAATTTACAAACATGCTAATGCGTTCCTTACCTGGTATTTCTCTAAGTCCTAGTAAATAGATTTTTCATTATTATCTTTGTGGACATGTTTAAACATAGATGAGCCATTGTCATTTGATAATACCTTGCCATTTTTTTTAGCCACTATTAGCCTTTACATTTTTTCTTCTACAAAACAGGAATTTTTAGCATATCAACTTCTTTTAACATAAGCCACTCTTACATCTAGTTTTCAACAAACAAGTTCCAGGTTTTTGCCAGTCTAAATCAGAAATAATTTCTCCTCTTGGACTTGAATCTGTTTGGTCCTTTGGGTCAAACTGTTGTAAATGTCTATAGTTATACAGATGATGGGGTGGGATATGGAGAAGAATAGGTATTCCCTTGCAAAGTAAATAATTGCATGATCTTCAAAGAAAGCAGGAAGAGCTTTATCAGCCAGGGCAGGGAAAGTGGCTGCTAATGCTGTCTGGGAACACTCGGTAAAGTCTGAGGGTTCAGAATATTCAAAGTCAAACTAAATCATCTCCTGTACACACATTAAAATTTCTTAGGTTGGTATTCCCTATCAATACTCATATTGTTACTCAAGACACAGCAAAGCTCCAAATTCTGCCTAGGTTACATCATCACTTCTCACCACCTTTGGAATCGAGTTTTAATTGTTATACCCAGTCCCTAAAAGGAATAGAAAATATTTTTGAGGGTAGTTGTAGAAATTTCCTGATTATTTGGCCAAGACTTGAATCAAGATTTTATAATTTGCCTCTATAACTTTCTTGTTTTATGCTTTGCAGTTCAGTTGGAAGTAGCAGCCCATCCTCTTGTCATTATATTCTTCATACCCTTTACCATGGCCTATCAAAGCATTGCCTTTGCCTTCAATAGATATCTTTCCCAGTAACAAAGGCCATAATTTAATAACTCTTATACCATTACGTGTTACAGAATACCAGCATTCCAGTCTCTACTGCCAGCTAGACCACTCCTACCTTTAACTCAACCAAGTCAGATAAACAACCCCGATTCCCATTGCCTTGCTTGAAACCATTCTGGTACCAGTTGTTGTACCTTGAAAACGTATAGCAGATGCCATAATCTTAGCATCAGATGCCATAATCTCCTGTATCTCTACTAGGCAGAAGGGGGTTTATTATAATTATCTTGCAGAATTTCTAGTAGTCCAAATGCTACATAATAAAGGCAGAAAAAAAAAACTTAGCAAAATAGGACTCTTAACGAAAACCCATAGTCACTTCTGTTCTATGATGACACCCATGCCACTTAATTGACTCAAAAGAGGGAGTGTCCATGATTGTGACTGCCCCTTCATATAGACAGCTTCCTCTTTCCAGGTCTTATGCGGTACATTTGCTTGGTGGAATTTAGGTCACACACAGAAGCTATGTTGAAAATTTTTAACTTTCTAGCCTCTAAAGTATAGGAAGATCACTGGCATGGGGGGGGAGAGTTAGAGTTGGCATTGATTAAACCAATCTGCACAAACCATGTAAATGCTTTGCAAGCAGAATTATTTTAGTCAATCATACTATATTCATATAATATCATTGAGTTGAATTGACTTTTAAGAAGCCCTCCCAACACCTTAGACCCTTGGTTAAATTTAATTTATTACTGTTCTATGTGCTATCCTTCATTATTTTCTAACCCTTTATATTTTTAAGTCTGGCATTTTCCTTGCCATTAATGCAAAGTCTTCTAGGATTCTTGGACAATTAAATAGAAAAGGAGGAAGATACTGAAATTCCTGATATTAAACAGGTGGGAGATTAAGCAGTTTATATGAAAAATTAGAGATGTGGCTAATAGTGATACCCTTAAGCCCGTGGTGCAATTCAGACCATTTACTTACATTTTTTTGAAGACTTTATTTACTTAGAACAGGGGGAGGGGCAAAAGGAGAGGGAGAGAGAAAAATCTCAAGCAGAATCCCTGCTGAGCACAGATCATGACCTGAGCCTAAATCAAGAGTCGGATGCTCAACCAACTGGCACTCAGGCACCCCCACTTAGATTCAATATGCCTTTCTTTCTATTCAAGGTTTTCTGTCTTAACTTTTCCAACAAATATCTGGGCTTTAGAAGTGTCATTAAAATTGAGAGGTAGTGCTAAGGAATATGCTATAATTCTCCAATGTCTGCAATGCTTTCTGCTTTTTTTTCCCCCTTTGGGGGGATTTGGGATAAATCACTTATATTAGGAAAAACGATTTATTTTGCAATTGTTCTTTAATATCTTCCTAGCTCAAGCCTACGGTTATTTCTCTGTGTATTACAGGTATTTGAAACATTTTAGAAATATCAGCAAAATAAAAACATCATGGACTTTGAAGGCTGATTGTATTTTACCTCAGATTGTGCTCAGCATCTAGCACTTTTAGGTAATTGATGGAATTGGGTGGTTTAAAAAAAAAAAGGCTATTGGCAGTTTTCATAGTCTATATAGCAAGTCTTGGGAGGCTTCCAACTAAGATCAGAAGAACTTAATGGATTCTATGTACAAAATTAGGACATTGTCTCCTTCTCAGACTAAATGGATTCTCCAGTGGATTTACATATATAGATAAGTCATTTATAAATGTCTATTTATTCAGTGATCTCTCTCCCCTGTCTGATCTCGTAGAGCTTATTGCTTGCACTGTTCATTAGGTGAAAAAGCATTCTAAGTGCCTTGAGACACTGTGTTATAAAACCTTGATCGTTTCTCTCCTAATATAGTAAATTCTGCAAAGAAAACCAGTATTTGAATCAGAAGGCTAAATTTGGGGAAAACAATAAACAATTTATTGTCCGCTGCAGTAGCCCACTACAATGGTAGTGTCATAAAGATAATGCCAAAATTCTGCAGTAGTCAAACTGCAGATGTAATTAAAATCCCTGCCTGGTCCCGTGATCTCTCCATCTTCCTCTTGTGTGACTCATCTTCTAGCTAGGACTAACTCCACCCCTCTTTCTGCTTGGGTTATTACATAGCAGCTTTCTTTATTGACATTCCATGGCTTCACACTGATTCTAAACCAAGTGACCTTTATCATTTAGATACTGCTATTAGAGCAATTGGAGCCAATACTGCTAGAATCATTCTCTGGATCCTATATACAAAACAAGAATTGTGACTCCCCTTTTCTCTCTCCCACATGTGGCAATTAAGGGAGGTTAGAGTTAGATGTGAGAATTAGCCAAACTGTGGGATTTGTGAAAGGCCCACTACACAGATGCTTCTTTTATTCTAATTAACCTACTTACTTAGAGGAAGTGTCCTCATCTCAATATATAAAAATCATCATATCTCTCCATCCTAAATATTTTCTTTCCATTCTGGCCCCTATTCAACTTAATACCTTTTTTCTTCATTTTCTTTCACAGCTAAACATCTCGAGTCAGTGGCCTGTTATTTGCTATCTCTACTCTTTATGGCCCACTGACTCCTAAAATCCTTCTTCCACTCTGACTGATTCCAGGTAAGAAACAGAGGCACTCTTAAGTTAGGATCATTTAAGCAAATGTTATTTGCAAAGGGAATATTTACAAGAGATGGTGGAATAACTTGGGGTTATTGGTATTAGAGGAGCAACAGGGAGTCACCAGTATTCTGAAGGAAGGGGTAGTTAATGGAACCCAGAAGGAGAGAGTCATGTAGAGAGACCACCTTGAGAAAGTGGTGACTTAAGGACCATGCCAGCCCACAGTGGCCTCAGACTGGGGAAGCAGGGAAACCACCTCTCTCTCTTCCCTCTTTCCAATCTCTTGTTGCTCTCTTATTGGACAAACCCAACAGAAGCCAGACAGCAAGATAACACATTGATGATATATGCAGGTCAGTTTTTTTAGATAAAGAAGGGTGGTAAAAAGTGAAGATGAAGGTGGGAAGATACTAGGCGTACCTACCTCAACATTACATGGAACTACACCCACAAAAAGTCAACTCCTCTCTAATTTTCAAACTCAGTGACCTACTTTCATTAACTATTTGCCTCTTTTCACCTGGACCCCATGAAACTCTCACTTCTGATCTTTCTTTAAACCTTGGCTTGCTTTTTATTTTCATATGTCTACATGTCCTTTCCCTGGCACTGTCGCCCGCCATCCATTTTCCACATGCCGTTCAGTTCTTCCTCTCCATTTCCATGACATGCTCTCTGACATGCCTCTTGAGCAATACTCCATCCACCAAGTCTTCCGCCACACTAAGGCCAGGATCATTGTACTAAGATATAACCCTTACCATGACATTTTTCCTCCCAAAATAATTTGATAACTCCTTTTTGCCCACAAGGTAAACTCCAAACAGAGACCTTCCTTAGTCCAGCCCCTGCTGAGTTTCCCACACTTATCTTCTGCTCTCTTCTCCCACACCCTGTGTTCAGTCAGACAGTTTCAAATTCTCTAAGCATGTTCATGCCATTAAGATTTGAAAATACTGCCCACTCTGTTGAATTGCTTTTGCCCTCTTACTGCCTAATGCACTATTTTATCCATCCAGACCCAGCTCAAATGTGTTGTGATCTGTTAATTCTTTGCCTCTCCCCAGGAAGAATTGATCCTTCTTTTGAGCTCCAGGGAAATTTCTGTAGCCCTTTGCCCTAATTCTATTTTGACACTGAACATATAAGTTATAATCATTTCTGCCTGTTAAACACAGCCTGTTAAACACCGCCCAAGGTGGGAACACTGCTTCACTTATCTTTGTATCACCAAAACATATCAGAGTGTCTGGCATGTGAAAAGTCTCCCAAAATACTTGCTAAATGAATGTCAGGTGGCTGATTCGATATGCTATCCTCTACCTGGTGCCTGAAGAGCTTTCCTTCTGTGCGTCAATAGGTATTTTCCCTTGTGATACAAACTGTGGCCAGAGTCCTGGAAGGGCTGTGTGACCCAGCTAGGCAGTCCTCCTAGATAACAGATAAGTTGCAAATTTTCAACTGCATTGAGAAGAGTTCCTGCTGGTGTCAGCTTTGTGGACTGAACTTGGGAAGTTCTTTTTCTTTTTTCTTTTTTTTTTCTTTCTTTCTTTTCTCTCTCTCTTTTTCTCTCTCTCCTTTCTCCCTTTCTTTCTTTCTTTTGTTCTTTCGTTCTTTTGTTCTTTCTTTCTTTTAATAAAAGCTGGCCAACCAACTGATAGAGACTGTCTTTATAAAGCTTCTAGAAATTCAGCCAGTCCCCCATCCCATGCCTGTCATCAGGTCTACTCACCTCTCACTTACATAGAAAGGGACTCTTTTCCCTTGGACTCACACCAGCAGCCTGCTTTCTGGGCCCCTTCTGGTGACCGCATTAAATTATTCCTCTACCCTCCCAGGTGTCTGTCCTTCTTTCTCCTTTTATTCCCTCTCTTCTTCCCAATTCCCAAATACAATTCTCCTTTTTTTCTTTCACAGTAAACTTTGGAAGCCCGTTAAACACAGCACTGAAAATAACTGCAATTGGGAAACTGATTCCATTTTCCTCTACATTATATCTAGATGACTTATTTTCAAAAAAGTACCAAGTGGGAATAATTTTCCTTTTTTTTTTTAAGGGAGCAAATACAAGGAATAAAACCAAAGGTTTGTGTGGGTTTTTTTAATTATTAAACTAGCTTAAGAGTTGGTATCCTGTGACAGTGTTACCTAAGGTGAGTCATGAATGTAGAGTTCCATTCTGAACTCCTGTCATTGAGCTACCCTCTGCACTCCTGCCTACAAAATGGAGTTTCCTTTCAAACAAATGAAACTCAACATACACCATTATAGAGTCCTTATTTAAGTCTTAAAAGCTCTCCAAAGCCCAAGATTATATGCAAATACTTCTAGAATGTCATTGACCTTATTTGGGTAGTACCTTAATGGATAGTTAACACTTCAATTCACAATCCTCTGAATGTAAAATCTATAAAAAGTGGCATCTACTGGGCATTTGGACCTGGGAAGGAGTGTTGTTAAGTTGGGTTAAGGAGTTTTAGAAACTTGAATAACTTCACTATTTTACCAACAGATGTGATCAAACGTAAATGTATTCTTTTGTTGTTATAATTGGTAAATGTGTTTTCCTCTTCTTCTCCTTCCCTTTTCCCTACATCTTCCATTTGCTTGAAAACTTAGAAGTTGAAGAAATCTTACTTATGTTGCTCTAAGCATTGGATAATTATTTGGGCCAATTCCATTCATGAGGGAATTAAAATACTCTAGGCAGTGACACAGATTCTGGTTAGTGTATAAACGCTGGAAAAATTTCTCATTATTTCAAAATAGCTAGTATTTTCTCTTTCTCAATTCCAAACTAATCTGAACACGTATCAGTTAGGAAGTTGCCATGGGTATAGCAGGGAAGGTCTCAACTGAACAGAATGGCTGTCCTGATTCTTTATATTTTTATAGGTCAGTTGTAGAATGCCAGGCTCTGAATCTGGATATATTACAGAAAATAATCTACCAAAGGGAAAATTTCTTGACAGGCTGTAGGATGACTCTTCTCCTATTTGTCTTAAGCCAGGACAAAAAGCACATCATCCAAATAATGCCTCAGTTTTCTTTTTCTCTAAAAACATAGCTGCCACAACCTCATCTTTTTGAGACCACACTGGACACAGGGACATATTAGACTATTTATAGAGGAAATCAACAGAATGGTCAATATTAACATGTCAGAAGGATAGGATAGTCCATTTTGTTTCTAACTACATTTCAAAAATGCTGAAAGTAGACAGGAAAATGTCTTACGAAGTATATCCATTTACTCAAATTTCACAAAACATCCAAGAAGAGCAATAAACTTGGAAAAAACCTAAACCCAGTTCTATCACTTATTAGAATTTAAATGTAAATAATTAAATATAATCTATTTGAACTTGAGTTTTCTAAGTTGCATTGTGTGATGATAATAGTGTGGCCAGTTCCTGAAAAGTAACTACAGGGAATTTCTCAGAGTTTGGAGATGAGTAAATCCAATGAGAATCTAATAAGGAAGTAGCAAAAGCCAGACCCAAATAATAATTAACTAATTGATTGTAAGGACCACACTAAATCTTTCTTATACACATTTGTAAAAATAGCAGTATACCACTAGGTGGTTTTGTGTGAGTTAAAACACTTGATTCCTCATAGAGACTGATTTTCTAGATGCTCAACAAAGTTTAGTTCCATTCTCTTTCCTCCCTGTGTAGTAGTCCTAGGAAATCATGATAGCATTAAGATGTCAATAGGATGTGGCTGGTATTTGAGTATGAAAAGACAGAGAAGAGAATGTGGTAAATGGTTTTGGCAACAGTCCCGAAGAGGAAATCCCCAGTGTCTTACAGGCCTCAGGCTATTGTAGCCAAAGTCATTTGACAAACATCCTATCATGCCCTGATTGTATATTTACTACACAAAGTTTTTATTATAATTTTGCTTTCCATGTAGATCTTTTCTAAAGGAATAATAGCATTGATCTTCAATATTCTAGGCTTTTTGGCAGTTTTATTTCATACACAAAAATAATAGTTCAGATTTCAAGCCAGTTCTTTAAACTTTTGATTTTGGTTAACATGGAACAAACCACAAAGCAATAATCACTTGTGTATATTCTTATAGTATGAAGAATCAGAAATTACTCCCCTCAGGACCAAACCTGTACCATGGTCTCCTAATTAAAACACTGCATGTCACCTCAATATCATGGCTTTCAAGGTATAACAGCTATGCCTCATCAAGTTTTCTTTTTTAGTTAAAAGTTTTATTTTTAGTGGTGCCTGGGTGGCTCAGTTGGTTAAGCGTCTACTTTCGGCTTGGGTCATGATCCCGGAGTCCTGAGATGGAGCCCCACGTCGGGTTCCCTTCTCAGCGGGAAATCTGTTTCTCCCTCTCCCTCTACTGCTCCCCCTGCTTGTGCTCTCAATCTCTCTGTCAAATGAATAAATAAAATCTTTTTTAAAAAGTTTTATTTTTAGGTAATTATGGATTCACATGCAGTTGTAAGAAATAATACAGAGAGATCTGGTATACCCTTTAAACAGTTTGCCCCAGTGGTAAGATTTTAAAAATTACCATGTATCAGGGTGCCTGGGTAGCTCAGTTGTTTAAGCATTCAACTCTCAATTTTGTCTCAGGTCATAACTGAAGGGTTGTGAGATCAAACCTCATGTTGGGCTCCATGCTAAACATCGAGCCTGCTTAAGATTCTCTCTCCTCTCCCTCTGCCCCTTCCGCTGCCTCAAAAACAAAAACAACTATAATATATCAAATGGGACGCTGACATTGATACAATAAAGATGTAGAATATTCCCATTAACACAAGAATTCCTAGTGTCCTTTTCTAGCCATGCATACTATCATTTCACTCCCTTAACCCTTGGTAACTATGAATCTGTTCTCCATTTCTTAATTTTTGGCATTTTAACAATGTCATATAAATGGAATCATACAGTATATAATCTGTGACTTCCATTGACACTCAAGGAAGGGGATCCTCATTACTGCTCCGGTGGGATGGGAGTTCTGGATCCCTACTAGACCTCTATTCATCTCTCCTTGGTGGAGAAAGGCTGGAATGTCCCTTAATTGCATCCCTCATGGCCTCTACTGACAGTGTAACAGTAGGAAAGGATAATATACCTGAATACCACTGACAGTGGTGAAAGCCTTGACTCTGTCCTAGGTCTCCTCCCATCCTCTCACACCACTCCATAGTAATAGAGAGGTGTTGCCTTATTACTGATGTTTGGGGTGAAAGTCTAGGCTCACTATGTGGTCTCCACTGACATCATCAGGAGTGCCTTGATTTTACCCAGTGATGATGAAAGTGCCAATTCCCTATTCCACCTTCTTTGCCAGCAATTGAGTGGGAGTTCTGAGGTGCTTCATTGTAGTCTCACAAAAGCAGAAGTCTAGGCTCCCTACTTTGCCTTTTCTGGTGTGGCTGTGACCACGGTTTTATCTGTGGTGTTTGATTGGAGTAAAATAATTATTGTCTAAGAGGTTTATATGTGCTAGGCTGCCATACTTCTGGATTAGCCTTTGTTCGGGCTTTTTTTTTTTTTTTTTCCAATGTCCATTAACATTTCTGGGCTGCCAGCTTCATCAGCTCCAGTCTGGGATATAAAAGACAAAAAGAAAACCCATCAACCAACACCATGTTCTTCCTTGGATCCTGAGGTCCTGAGCCTGTCATTTTTCTTCTTCTCTCCATCTCTTATACTTGTCTTAAACATAAGAAAACAGATGTATTTTATAAATAATCACTGATATCTTCAGTTGTCTCATAAAGTATATAGTTGTATACCCAGCCATAGAGATTTCCTTCCTATCTCCTTATTCCTCTGCTGGCAGCTTTGTACATGTTTTGCACATCACAATACAAAACTGCTCTAAAAACTGGACAAGGGCGTCCTTCCTGGTATTTCTCCCCAGTATAACTGATTATTCTCAGGCAGATCTTGGGAAGCTGCACATTAGCTTGCTGTATGGAGCAGAGGGGATGGTGGAACATTTAACAATGTGCAAAGCTATGTGAGTCAGTATTGAAGTCATGAAAGAAATTTGTGGTAGACATGCCACCCTCATACCCTTTCATTATATCTCGCTCTTTCATCTTGTTGTCCACACTCTTTGGTTAAACTACCATCTTAGGCTTCTGGAAAATGCCCTGTATGATGTGAATCAAGAAAGGTAATACATCTCTTACCTAGGTGGTCTTGATTTCATGGTTCTACTCTGCTTCAAGACAATCTGATTGCTTTATTCATTATAATTCTTTATATATGCACAGTATTTGTGTTGTAAAAACAATGTAACATTAAAGAACATTTTGAAGGGAAAAAATTATCCATAATTCTATCACACTGAAACAACTATTTTGTTTTTCATGTATTCTCATGCATACTTTGTCCAAATGTATACCTACTTTTTATAGCTATAATTCTAGCATAGAATTTTGCTTACTGTTTTTTCCTGATGCTATATCCTAAACAAAGTTTTGCATTGTTCTACATCTTTCATATGTATTTTAACAGCTGTGTAAAGTCCCATCAACTTGATGTACTATAATTTATCTTTCCCAAGAATGGGGATTTTGCTTGACGTTTGTTTTCCCTACTGTACATAACAGACAAAAATGAACATTTTGTGCATTGTTAACTTTTTCTAAACATTGCTACATTTTCTCATTATCTTGTTTAATATAACACTGCAAGAGAACAGGAATTTGGTTGACCACATACAAATATATATTCTCTTATTACACAAACACTTCCTTTATCAGCAAGTTTCCTAGAGCTTGCATTAGACATCCTCAGCTCCTGTTTAGCAACATCCATGAAGCCATTAGTGTTAATTTCTGTCATCTGGTAAAACTAACCTCATTTAAAAATGAGGAAAATGAAATTCAGAATAGTCATTTGGTATACACGAGACCCATCAACAAATTAGAAGAAAAACTGGTTCTACCCTATCTTTACACTCTATTAGACCCTTTACCTTCTATTTCTGGGTCATTAGTAACCAAATGAATGTTTTAAAATCTACAACTATGAACTATTAATGAATATTCATTGTATTTGGGGATGAAAGCTACTCAATGAGTGCTTTTACTAGCTAGGTAAATATACTTCTTGGATCCAGGCATCTTAGCGAGTTCTTTTTTTTTTTTTTTTTTCTTAGCCAGTTCTTTTCCAGATAATACCCCCAAACATAATCACATGGGACTATGGTTGATTAATCTGATGTGCGAATTGAATTATTGATTTGCCAATACATCTTTTTTGAGCACCAAACAGATATCTAATCACGTTCAAGAGAAAAGGGATGCCAAACATGCATTTGACTTCACACAAATCACATGTTGCTAGGCACTGAGAGAAGGGTCAAATGCATGCTGTGGGAGGAAACCACGTACTTCATCACAAGGTACTAGACAGTCACATGCTTTCTAGGGACTTACATTCTACCTGTAGATACCCAGATGGAACAATAAAAATAAAAGAAGATACAGAAGTAAGGAGGTCACAGACTAAATGCTTTTAGAATAGTGCAAGTAATAAAAGAGTAGTGAAGCTGATGAGTACAAGACAATACGGAGTAGTGGGATTCATCGTGAACTAGATAATACATATCAGACCTAAATAATTTAAACCTAAAATGTCATAAAATAATAAGAAAATAAAAACAAATTTGAGGACCAAATGCACCTAGCAGGCCATGGGTATGCAACCTTGAAATATATATTAAATGATATCATAAGGACCACCATTATCATAGAAGGTAAAATGTGAACTGGGAGGAGTCACACAAGATGTCTCAGGAAATTCAGGACTTAAATTATGTTTTACCGAAGGCTAGGTTCCCCAAAAGCCAACTTCAGGATAGGGGTTAGCATGCAAGAATTTTATTAGGAAGTGCTCTGGGATTAATGCCTAAGGAATCAAGGTAGAGGAAGCAGGATTGGACAGAGGGAGAAGTTCAGCTGTAAAGAGCCTCCATCAACCCTTAGGGCACTGTGGAGCTGGGATGGCCCTTTAGAGTTTCTTACCTCACAAGTTGAGGTAAGAAAGCTAGCATATCATAGCAACTTCAACTCTTTAGGAAAAAATAAAACTCCAAGCTACTAATCACTTGGTCCACTGCAATGTACTGCTTTATTAGTTATGATTCTCCAGAGAAACAGATCCAAGAGGAGATAGATCAGTAGGTAGGTAGGTAGATAGATTGATTGATTGATTATATACATATAGTACATTTACATATATATGTATACACACACACACACAGAGCAAGAGAGAAAGAGATCATAAAAAATCAACTTATGCAATTATGGAGGCTGAGAAGTCCCAAGACCTGCAGTTGGCATGGCAGAAATCCAAGGTAGTCAAAAGTGTAGTTCTAATCTGGGTCCAAGGGCCTCAGAATGAGGAGAGCCAATGCTGTATGTTACAGTCTAAAACCCAGCAGACTCAAGGCCCGAGAAGAGCCAATACTTCAGTCTGAGTCTGAAGGTTGGAATAAGATCAATGTCCTAGCTCAAGTAGTCAGGCAAGAGGAATTCCCTCTTACTCAATCTTTTTGTTCCATCCAGGTCATCAACTGATTGGATGGGGCCCACCCATATGAGAGAGGGCAATCTGCTTTACTTGGTCTCCTGATTCAAATTTTAATCTTATATGTAAACACCCTCACAGACATTGCCAGAATAATGTTTGTATAAATGTCTGAACACCCCATGGCCCAGTTGACACATAAAATTAAAAATCACAGCTATGCTCCTTTCCATGAACCAACCACTGGGAGATTCAAGACATAATGATTATCCAAGGAATTGTTTTTATAGATACAGTCCCAGTGTTTTTTGAGATGGTGAACTTCTCAATTTCATTTGTGAAACAGAGAGACAGCTTTTAGAATTATTTTGCCCAAGATACTTACCATATCATCCCATGCAAACTCCTGTTTTTAAGGCCTGAACTCTTAGTTATGCCAAGTTATATTGATCACAAATATCATATTCATAACCTTTTGCACTTCAAAGCCTGAGGCCCAGTTAAAAGGTCATATATTTCTGGGCTATCTTCCTAAATGGGGTCACATTTTCACATCCTAATTACAGCCATTGACCCCCTAATCTCAGTCTCAGTCTGACTCATTTGACTTCAGATCGACCCCCTAAATATCAACCATGGGCTAATCTTATAAAATTCATTGGTTAATGGCTTTTTTTCAACTTTTTCACAGATTTATCTCATGAGCATGTTCATTCCTCCCCCATTGTTTGAAACAAAACTCACCTCCTACTAAGAAGTCCATTTTGTTTAGAGAAGAACAAAATATATGTTTTTTTATTAACCTGTGATAATAGCCAGTTCCTACACATAATCTCAAACCACCTATCCATTCTCCACTGCCCATTTCCATCCCAGGATTGTGAAAAACATAATATCTAATATGGTTCATTCCAGGATACCTGAAATGGGAGGGAAAGAAAAACACTGAACTCAATGTGTCCTCATCTCAGACATTTTCCATGTATGTTATTTCAAACCCTACAAAGGTGGGGTTATATTAATGGCTTTAGAAATAAGGCAGCTTGTGTGCAGAGAAGGTACATAACTTCCCTGAGGATACTCAGCTAATAGCACAGTCTTGTTCTAAATTTAGATCTCTGTGATAGCAAATCCTATGGTCTTACTGAGCTCTAATTTCTATACCTCATTAAGCCTTAAGGCTTTTTGAAATGTTAAAATGTAATTGAGTATGTTAGAATGGCCCTAACTGCCAGGGATCCCTTTATTTCCAGGTTATATGTGAATTTCCCTTTCCCAGTTAAAGAATATGGACCATTTTCCTAAGGTGGATAAATGGAGAATTCCCAGATCTAAGACATGATACAAATATCAAATGAAAATAGATGCCATTTAAAGTCACCATCAGTCCTCATTATTCACTGATTCTGTATCTGCCAATTTGCCTACTAGCTAAAATTTATTTGTAATCCTTAAGTCAATACTTGTGCACTTTTTTAATCATTCAGAGGCATGCACATTCACAAAGCAGTGAAAAATGTGAGTTGCCAAAGGCACATTCCCAGCTAAGGTTCAATAAGTCAACCCTCTGTTGTCTTGTTTCAGCTTGCATACTGTAAACAAATGTCATTTTCACAATCTAGTGCCATGTTTTTCACATTTTTGTGCTTTTTTTTTTAAGTGATTTTGCTGTGTAACATGACCCCCAAGTGTAGTGCTAAAGTGATATCCAGTGATCCTAAGCACAAGAAGGCTTTGATGTGCCTTATGAAGAAAATACATGCATTAGATAAGCTTCACTCAGGCATGATTACACTGCTGTTGGCCATGAGTTCAATACTAATGAATCAACTATATGAAATAAGGCATCTAAAAAGAAATACCCATTAAACAAGGTTGTATATTAATCAGTTGAAAAAAATTTGTGACTAGCACTTCTCAGGAACCTAACTTTATATCTCCTCTAGGAGCACTCATCAGTATTCACTAATTAAATGTTTCTGTTGAATTTGTAGAATTTATATAACTACCATGAATAATGTATGCTGTATCTTTCAATATGCTACCAAATAAAACATTTGATTTCTAGGCTATATCTGGGAATAAGAAGAGATGGTATAGAAAATTGTAGTTAGCAGCCTTATCAGGGAAGGCAGGTAGTGGCAGATGGTATCTATCCCTGAGCTCACCTGACATAGACTCTGTGGCATTGGCTGAGGATATATAGCCTGATCATTAGGGTCCCCATATTATAACAACTGCTACAATCTTCTCTAATGACTGACCAATTAAAACTTAAGTGATTTTTCTGTGGAGCTGAAAGCAACATCATTTTTCACAGAACTAGAACAAACAATCCTAAAATTTGTATGGAACCACAAAAGACCTGAATAACCAAAGCAATCTTGAAAAAGATAAGTGAAGTCAGAGGTTTCACAATTCTGGACTTCAAGCTGTATCACAAAGCTATAATCATCAAGACAGTATGGTACTGGCACAAAAAGAGATACATGTATCAGTAGAACAGAATAGAAAACAATAGAATCAATTGATTGGATGGGGCCCACCCATATGAGGGAGAGCAATCTGCTTTACTTGGTCTACCGATTCAGATTTTAATCTTATATGGAAACACCCTCTCAGACATTGCCAGAATAATGTTTATCAAAATGTGGGTCCAGAAATGGACCCATAACTATATGGTCAACTAAATCCTCAACAAAGTAGGAAAAAATATCCAATGGAATAAAAGACATTTCTCTTCAACAAATGGTTTTAGGAAAACTGGGCAGCAACATGCAGAAGAATGAAACTGGACCACTTTCTTATGCCATACACAAAAATAAATTCAAAATGGATGAAAGATCTAAACGTAAGACAGGAAATAATCAAAATCCTAGAGGAAAACACAGGCAGCAACCTCTTTGACCTTGGCTGCAGCAACTTCTTTCTAGACATGTCTATGGAGGCAAGGGAAACAAGCAAAAATGAACTATTAGGACTTCCTCAAGACAAATTCTGCACAGTGAAGGAAACAGTCAACAAAACTGAAAGACAACCTGCAGAATGGGAGAAGATACTTGCAAATGACAATCTGGTAAAGTGTTAGTATCCAAAATCGAGAAAGTCGTTGTCTTCATATTGTTCTGAAGGTTTTTAACAGGTGGGATGAGTAGGCAGGGGCATAGATGTTGTATATCTTGGAGTTTTATATCTAGGGGTCCTAGCTTCACTGTCTAAGCTGCTTGCTACCAACCCCAATAGAGAAGGTAGAACTAAAAGTGTTCTGAAAAGTTAAAAGCAACTCACAACTGTACTTAGAAAGGTAGAGCTATTCTCATTCCTACAAATATCTCCTTTCTGATCTATTGCCCAGCATTTCCCTTCCCAGCTTCCTTCACCCCATTTAGGCTGGAGCTGTAATAAGTAAGATTTGAAAGCATGAATGTGAAGGAGCAAAGCTCTCGGTATGGTGGAATTTAATAATGCAGCAAGTCCTTTTTGAATAGGAAACAACCCTTAAAAGATTTCTTTTCATGTAATTCCAGGCTCAGTTCAGTGAGATCCTCTTATAATCTCTTGAATTTATAGCTTGCTAGGCTTGTGCTATTTGGGCTCCCACAGCATGGCTGGGAGAATTCAATCCTCCATGTCCCCACAAAGTATATATGGCCAATAGACAGCCTGAAGAGTGGAGAGAATAAAAGGAACAACAACAATAAAACTATTTACTTAGTGGCTATATTTTAATAGCTAAGTTTATTCAGTATTTTGGGCCAAATACTAGTTACATATATTATCCCGTTTAATTCTGTATCACCGTGAGAAAGCTACTATTACCCTTATTTTACAGATGAGGAAACTGAGGCTTATAGTGGTTTAACACTTTGCTCATTTTCTTACAGTGGTAAATGGTGGAGCAATGATTAAAACAAAGCCAGAATTAAAGGCATACTCTGTTCCCTCCCCAAAGTAGGAGCAAAAGGAGCCTCCTATATAGGTGTTTGACAGAAGAAAAGCTTATTTTTATTACATGTTTTTAGTCAAATAGGGGATTACTTACAGTGACTGTGGAAAGGAACTGCACTGGGCTTCTGTTCCATGTGTCACCTCTGAGTAAATAACAAATCAGATTCTATCCAGATGCCAAGTTTTATTATAACAATAGTAGGGAATTAAAAAAAAAAAATAGCCTATGGCTTTGTGGATGGGGAAGGGAATACTGCCAGGTATCCCCTGGGAGTACAAAAATTGGTTTTCTTGATAACATTTACCAGGAGCAAATCCTAATGTTAAACATGACCATGGAATATTGTAAGGCTAAGCATTCATTTCTTCTTATCCCTGTAGCATTTTTTACATACCCCCATTGAAACATATCAAACCATGTTTTACTGAACTAACAAATAAAGGATGAGCAAGATCTCTCCAGGTCTTCTGTGAGAGAGGCCTACTCACTGAGGGCCCAAAGAACCGTAGCTCAAAGGGCAACTCCTGCATGGGTAAAGGAAACTAGATCAAACATGTTCTAAAGCTCCCTGTGACTAAGATAGTTTACCCTTCTATAAATGCCTTGGTCTAGAAATAAGCCAACCCTGTAGATATATAGATGGACTGTATATCCAGGGTGTTTTGCTGGAAACTGTGCTTGAATCCCATTCTTCTTGTTCTTTATATAGCTGAGATAATCCTACCTTTGCTTAGCCTGTGTAATCAACATTTCTCATACTGTCAAAATAAGAGTAAGCGTCATACAGTGGACACCTGCTTTGTTCCAGATCCTTTTCATACCCTAATGCTCACAATACTCCTTCATTAACCCTGTTTTTCAGGTTAAGAAACCGAGGCATATAACCTTATGGTGGAAATCATTTTACAATATATACAGGTATCAAATTGTCACATGTATACCTTAAACTTACACAGTGTTATATGTCAATTACGTCTCAACAAGTTGTGGGGAGAAATTAAATATCACTTAAAACATCAAAAAACCTGAGGCACAAAAATAATTATTTTAGTAATGTCTTGCATAACACTGACAGTGGTTCTCAACTTCTGGTGTATGTATGTGTGTATGTATCACTTAGGAATATTTTTTCTTCAGGGCATTTTTTTAAGTGTGGCAGTGGTTCTTAAACTTTGAATTAAGTATGTGTGTGTATATATATATGTCTTTATGAGTATATGGGTATATATGTGAGCACATGTGTATATATGTATATGTGTGTATACTCACACATATATACATATATAGCCTAGAAATATTTTTTAAAATATATACATGTAGGTCCCTTGACTAATATATCCTGGAGTCAGGAAGAAGTAGAGAAGTATGCATATTTTGAAAACAACAAATAGCACATAGTAATGCTGATCCAGAGCAGAGATGAGATTCCCTGTACTCTGCCATGACATCTCTAACTGAATAGATGTGAAGGAGATTTTCTTTTTTGGAGACAAAATTGTAGGTAATCATAAAACATGGCTGTGAGAGATGTGGTAAGTGTTCTGGGGTAAGCTGTAACTGAAGATTTAGTGACAGGTTAGATCACTAAACACTGTATGGAGGAAGCATGGATTGAATGACTACCTAAAGGTGATTCCTTAGGTCACTATGTAGCTTGAGGGTTGTGTACTCTTGAAATGAGAGAGGAAAACTGGATCACTTTGGAGGGCCTGAGGATTGTCCCCACAGCTCACTGACAGACCTAAGTGAGACTGATGAAAAATTCTAGCCCTAGACTCTTAACCTCAAAAATCTACCTTATAAACTTTAGCCAAATCACAAGAGAAACCTGGCTGAAGAGGGCAAACCCAACCACACTCGCTCATCTCCCTAACAAATATCCCACTATGGTCTGTTTGTTAGTGAATCTCACAAGTGATTTTATTTAAATGTTCACAGTTCCCCATGTTTAAAGGAAGTCATAAAATGGACACTAATGCAAGTTGTTTCCTTCCACAAACTGTTTTGCTATCTTTAAAATGTTTTTACTTAGAGGTATGGAGCTGGAGGGAAATCCATGAATCTTGGTCTAGATGCTTTCCCAAAGGACCAGGGTATCTGTGTCTAGCTGTCCCTTATTCCTATCTCTTTAAACCATTCACTAGACAGGAACAGGAAGGCTAGACCAGCATCTTCACAGGAATTCAACCAGCCTTTCATGCCTGAGAAATCCTACAGCTCCTTACTGTGCTTAAAAGCTTACATGACGTTCTCCATATCTCATCTACTGGACCCCTCAGAATCCACATACCATTACTGAGTGCCTGCTCTGCTGAAATTTCTAACAAATATTATATAATTGAATTTTCACAACAATACTCTAAGGTATCTATTGTTATTCCCATATTTTATGAGAAAAAACATTTGAGGGTAAAGTGCCTTGCCCCTAATTGCAATGCTCATTTGAGGCAGAAACAAGAATTCAAACCAGGCTGTTAGTCATTGCCTCCTACCTTAAAAATTATTTCTCTTGGCGCCTGGGTGGCTCAGTCATTAAGCGTCTTACCTTCAGCTCGGGTCATGATCCCAGGGTCCTGGGATCGAATCCCACATCAGGCTCCCTGCTCAGTGGGAAGCCTGCTTCTCCCTCTCCCACTCCCCCTGTTTGTGTTCCCTCTCTCACTGTCTCTCTCTCTCCGTTGAAAAATAAATAAAATATTTAAAAAAAAAATATTTCTCTTCCCCACTCTATCTGAATTTCTGATGTTAGCGGTTTATCTTCACAAGAACACAATTACTTAGTATGTCTGCTGAGAAAGGTAGTAAGAGATCTACAAGAAAAACAAGCATTTTGTTAAAATGGTTAAGAGAATGTTTTCACCCTGACTTTTGCAGTGCTCTAGAAAGAGTCTGGAGCTCTTTAAGGCCTGAAGCTCCACAGGGTTTGTGTTCATCAATACGAGTCTTACTTCTCATTCCTCATGACTGATGAGTGGGAAGAGTGTATAAAATCACCATATATGAATGGCTAGAAGGGATTTAAAAATAATGTTGAGAAGAAAATTGAAGCCCAGAGATATATGTGACATGCCTTCTAGGAAATAGGGTTAATGTAGACTAAGTAGAAGACATTATCAGTTAACTTATTTTTCAGTCAAAATCCATCATCTCAGCTTGTTTGAATATCTTTTGTTCCTTCTTTCTTCATCAGAAGGGTACCAGGGTAAATGGAGAGTGAAGTCACTCTCCGTTATAATTCCTAGTAACTGAAATTTTATCATAGACAAAATGTTCCTGCCACAAGTGTGTCTATTAGCGTATGGTTGACTGATTCTGGCCATACCTGTTATTTCATCTCCAGTGTAAATAACATATGATATCCTTTTTCTGTGTTCTTGTGGGGATTTCAAATATATCCAGAAGTTATAATGAAAGAATGCTCTGATCTACTAAATTTAAATGAATTAAAGGCAGAGATATATTTGGGGCTTAGGATAGGCTTAAAATTTCTACATACCAAGCTATTTGAAGAAGAAATTACTTTCAGTCATCCAGAGTTTAGCCTCACTAAAGAAGAACTTCCCTCTCCTTTAACAACTGCCTAATGTATAATACTAAGTGATAATAAAATTAGAAATCTTTCATTTAAATTAGTCTACTACTTATAGTTATCTAGTATCTAGTGTTATTTCAGGCATTACAAATATATCATCCAATTAAAAAACTTATTTCCCCCTTATGCTTCTTATTAGAAAAAAATTTGTTTACTAAGGATCTACAAAGTTTCATAGTTGGTGGACCAAATCCTTCTGAACACACTTGTTGGAAAAGACAGCAAGTCACCTCTTAGGCTTTGCCAGGACAACTCCATCACAATTTGTCTTAATTTTAAAGATACTGGTTAAGAATGAGTGAAATATACTGCAGTGAAAACAAAGTACATCTACATGGAACCACATGGATAAACCCTAGTTATATGGTACTATGTGAAAACAGTAGGCTCTGGGAACTACATAGGGCATTGTGCCATTTTCATGAAGTTCATGATTAAGAAAATTAATATTTTATTTAGAATATATGTAAGTATATGAGCTATTTTGAAATAATAGAATTAACATAAAATTAAGCATGGTAGCATGAGAATAGAAAGAGAGGAGCATATAGATCTATTTAGGGTATTGTCAATATTTTTATTAGATTGGGGAATAGGTTCACTGTGTTAAGTATATTTTGAAGATAAACCAGTGAATAAAAAGAAAGAAAAATATCATAAGCAGGGAACCATGATGAGAGTCTGTCATAAACTGAGGATTATGATTTATTTAATATCGTGTGCTTGAGGTCCACTTAGAAATGAGAGTGAGTGGGGGAGGAAAGAAGAAAAGGTAAGGAGGGAGAGGAGTTGAGAACAGTGAAAATGAGGCAATAGGTTGGGGTGGTTGGGGAGAAAAAGGAATCTCAATAAGAATGACAGTTGCAAAATTTTATTTTACTAACTTTACATTCAATATCTAGTCCTTGTTAAGCAACTCCAGATCATCTCACCTGCCCCTCCTTGACTTTTACTCATTCTATAAATATTTATTGAGCACCTACATACTTCCAGACACCATGTTGGAGATATTTCCTGCTTTTATGGAGATGGCAGATCATCTGTGGCAAAAAAATAGATACTAAACAAATACTTATGAATATTTAATTACAGTTATAAAAAATATCTATGTGGGAGTAGAAGACAACAAAAATCATAAATACCTAACCATTGATTGCACCCTTAGAGGAATTCACAGGGGATTTCTATTTTATATTCTTTCTCTCTTATACAACCTCTTTGTATAAAATTTGGAAAATATTTTTTTAAAGGGGGAAAATGTAAGTACCCCAAATTCCAATGTGCTGAGATAAACACTATTAGAATTTTGATATATTTTCTTCCAGTCTTTTCTTTTACCTATGGATATGTGTTAGAAAATTGTGACCATAGTGCATATTCACTTTTGTGTCCTATAGGCAAGAGACCCTGTAATGCACATTGAGTTGACCCATATCACTGATATATTTTGGTGATGCCTTTAGCAGCCAGCACTGAGGATGGAATACACTGATCCATCTGCATCCCCATGTCCTCAGAACTCCTGGAATTTATTGTTCTCTTGCTGCTTAGCCAGTAGCACTATGACACAGGCAGGCTTTGTCCTGACAAAATTTTATTCAGAGAAAGAAAGATTCATACAAATGTTATTATGATCAAGACCTTGCCCAGGGAGACATGGGTGGCTCAGTCATTAAGTGTCTGCCTTCGGCTCAGGTCCTGATCCCAGGGTCCTGGAAAGGAGCCCTGCATCGGGCTCCCTACTCAGTGAGGAGTCTGCTTCTCCCTCTCCCACTCCCCCTGCTCCCTCTGCTCCCTCTGCTTGTGCTTTCTCTCTGTCAAATAAATAAATACAACTTAAAAAAATAAAAGACCTTGTCCACTCTCCTGATTTTTTTCCCTCAATTGTTCTAACACAAAGTTCTATATCTCATAAAGACTTTATCTAGCCAGAGGGGAGGGCGTCTGAGGATGGGTGAAATAGGTGAAGGGGAGTAGGAGGTACAGGTTTCCAGTTATGGAATGAATAAGGGATGGGGATAAAAAGGAGAGCATAGAGAATATAGTCAGTGCTATTGTAATAGCATTGTACAATGACTGATGGTGGCTACACTTGTGGTGAGCATAGTACAATATATAGAATTGTTGAATCACTATGTTGTGCATAGCTGTGTCCCAACTATATTATTTAACTAATTTAACATTGTGTCCCAACTATACTTCAATAAAAAAGATTATATCTAAAGAGCCTGAATAGAAAAGTCCTAGTGTTTATTTTGAATTTGAATTTTTATGGCCTGTATACATGACTTATTATTGGACTGTTCCTATATTTCATATACCAGATTGGTGCCTGGCTCAGCACTAAATAAATGGTATCTAGTTGTCTTAGTTTGCATGGGCTGTTATAATAAAAATACCATAAACTATGTGGCTTATAAACAACAGAAATATATTTCTCACAATTCTGGAGGCTGGGATGTCCAAGATTAAGGTACCTGCAGACTGGGTGTCTGGTGAGAGCCCACCTTCTTGTTCATAGATGTCCATCCTGCTGTGTGCTCACAAAGTGGAAGGGATGAATAGGGAATTCTATGGGTCTCTTTAAAAAGGGCACTAATCCTTTTCATGAGGACCCCATCCTGAGGGCCTAATCACCTTTCATCATACTGGGCATTAGGCCTTAACATATGAATTCTGGGGCAGAAGAAGCATTCAGTCTATAACATCACTCAACCAGAACTAAGAAAAGATGCTATGCTCAGAGAGAAAATCGACTTCAACTTCTGTAGGAGAGTCAGGGCAGGGATAACATCAAAAGGTTTTGTCTGTCTTTTTTTTTTTTTTTTTTTAAAGATTTTATTTATTTATTTGAGAGAGAATGAGAGATAGAGAGGATGAGAGGGAGGAGGGTCAAAGGGAGAAGCAGACTCCCTGCTGAGCAGGGAGCCCGATGTGGGACTTGATCCCGGGACTCCATGATCATGACCTGAGCCGAAGGCAGTCGCTTAACCAACTGAGCCACCCAGGCTCCCCAAAAGGTTTTGTCTTTCAAGTTGACATTCAACTCAGCCATTTTCTGACCAAGCTTCAGTGGTATGCTAGCACAAATTCAGATCAACTCACAAGGGCCAGTTGTGTCTTTGTCTTCTCAAATCGCATTCAGTGATGTTAATGTAGTAACTTGAAATTAACCCTGATGAGAGTATTTGTGCCAAAAACTGGGCAAACACTATAAACTATATTTTTGTCTTTTCCAGACAATTAGTCGTTATACTAGCATACCACTTCCCAGTTTCACTTCCTTTCACTCTTCAGCAGAAGCCATGAGTTCTTGGTCCCCTCAATGCAAGCCATTGCCATTACCCAACCCAGATCCAGTGATGTTGGGCACATAGATTCATCTTCTAAGAATAAAACAGCAGATCACTATTCACAACATAGGTGTCTAAACATACTCCAGTGCCCAATCTAATCATCTGAAGAATATCTTGCTCTGCATGTAATTCTTTTTTAAATTTTTTCTGTAATATTTTCCTTCCAAAGTATCAGAATTTTCTCAGGTTCCATTTCTTTCCTCAGATAGTAGATGCATGAGATATCTTCATGGCTTGACAGTTGTATGGAGGTGGGAGTGGGAAGAATTATGGTACTTTGTGCCCTAAGATTCAAGCCTAATATGAGCAAGCTTTTTAAATTTTGTTGTAAGACATAAATGTATTGACTTAAAAATTCTTCTTTTCATTGATTTGGAAGCTATCAAGGGTATGATAAGGAGTTCTTTTGTTTGATAGAGGGTGGTGAATCCCACATAGGAAAGTTATAAATACAAAAACCCAAAGTGTGAAGGGACTTTTATATTTTTAAATTCAAGAAGCTTACCTATGCATCATTTTACACACACACACGCATAATTTTAAGGTTTTGCATAGTATTCATGGCTGATGTAGCTACATAGATTTCTTCCATTGGCAAGATAATTGAGGATTAAGTGTGTGTGTGTGTGTGTATGTGTGTGTGTGTAAATATATGTGTATATGTATGTGTATATATATGTATATGTATGTTATGCTTTTGTATAATTGTGTGTGTGTAGCATATAGTTTTGTTTTTTGTTACTGTGGTTTTACCCAAAAAATTTCAATCAGAGCAGAATTTCCCCCTTGGTTTTTGTCAAGGCAAAAGAGACTAAGTGAAATAGTGTTCTATTTTTTTCTGCCTGACTACTTTATTTCAAGCACTGGCAATGTTGCAGCTTCTCTTTTCCCCCATAGGGTCTGTGTAGGAAAAGAAAAAAAAAAATTACCTGTTGACTGATATAGACGCAGGAATTGACTTACAAATGGAAACAAACAAGTTCAGAAACCCGCATTGTTGTGAGGCAACAATAAAAAGGCAACTAATGATCAGGCATTGATGCTGGCGGGATCCTTGAGCTGAGCAAATATGACATCAAAGGATGACTTTAAGGGCCAAATTAAATAAAAATCTAGTGAAGGATACCAGAGTAACAGTTTCTGCATCAAAATGAACCCAGCATATTCTCTGCCAAGGGCATTCCTTCTGTTTTTGACACTTTGGGTTTTTAGAAGTAGAATCTTTACAGTTCTTGAGAAAGTTCACATTTGGAATGCATCATGTCTATAGTCTGCACTCTCTCTTCAAAGATAGGAAGTGATGCTGCTTACAGTGACAAAGCTTTGATAACTGCTGTCTTGGTGTGGTTGTGACAACTGTAACAATGATTATATTTTGGAGGCATTCTGCTTGCTTTAGAGCAAATTCTATTAGCATATAGAATATCCAGAAAGATTAAAAAAAAGCTATAGAAAAAGAGAAATCAGAAAGTATGAGGGTGGATGTTAATACTTCACAAAATTTGAGTAAGTGGGAATTTTGTGTTTTTCAACTAAAAAAAATAAAAAGTAAACATCCTAATACTGTAAATAATACAAAACAATTCTTTCAAGGAAGGGTGAGGGAAGAAGAAAGAAAAGGGAAAATTAGCGCTCTAGTCTATCTTCCAACTGGCTATTCCTTCCTGACTTTCCATTTTCTACAAAAGGACTTTTTTGATGTCCACTTTCCCTCATTCTCCACACCAGGAACAAAGTGCTGTTGCATATACTTGAGTAATATTGTCATCATATGAACAATTTCAATCACATTCTAATTAGACAGCTTTTTCAGAGGAAGGACTATCTTAGGTCAAAACTTTCTTAATTAAATATTATGACTTGTTCCATAACTAGCAAATAAATGTCCATAGGTGATTGCTACCTAAGCGGTACACCCTTCTCAATAATTTACCTCCTCTCTCTAAAACACCAAGATCAAGTTAACAGTTCCAGAGCAGCTTTGGCTGTGTCACTTACCTCTCAAACTCTGAGTAGTTCTTTATTACCCTTAGAAGTGATTACTAACATCTGGGAAGTTGGATCAGTTTGAAAATATGAGCAAACCTATAAGTTCACTAGAAAAATCATCAAATTAGCATTCAACATTATTACCACCACAAATGTCGCCATCCTCACTGGCATCATCATTATTACGACATGACCATTATGTGTCATGACTGTTGACACATTTGGCACTATAGCAACCTAATAAGGTGAACGTCTTCCATTTAACAAAAAGAAAACCTAAGCCCTCAAAAGAAAATATAAAGTTGGAAGTCACAAAACTAGACATATAAGGTAATCAGAATTTTAAAACATGTCTATATGAGAGCTGATATTATATTTTTAAAGTGAAAAAAAAAAGTCCAGGGGCACCTGGGTGGCTCATTCATTAAGTGTCTGCCTTCGGCTTGGGTCATGATCTCAGGGTCCTGGGATCGAGCCCCACATCGGACTTCCTGCTCGGTGAGAAGCCTGCTTCTCCCTCTCCCCCTGCTTGTGTTCCCTCTCTCACTGTGTCTTTCTCTGTCAAATAAATAAATAAAATCTTTTTTAAAAAAAGTCCATTTTCTAAAATAATCATTCTATCAATAAGCATTCATAAATTGTATTAATAGCATGTGTTTATAAATAGCATATTTTTAAATTACATATGGAAACAGGGCCAGATATCAAAACACATTTTCTGGGGCACCCGGGTGGCTCAGTTGGTTAAGCATCTGCCTTCAGCTCAGGTCATGATTCCAGTGTCCTGGAGATCAAGCCCCACATCGGGCTCCTGCTCAGATGCTTAACCGACTGAGTCACCCAGTGGCTCCTTTCTGTCATCTTCAATTTCTTTCATCAGTGTTTTATAGCTTTCAGAGTACAGGTCTTTCACTTCTTGGCTTAAGTTTATTTTTAAGTACTTGATTCTTTTTGTTACAATTGTAAGTAGAATTGTTTTCTTAATTTCTCTTTCTACTACATTATTAGTGTATAGAAACACAATTGATTTCTGTGTATTAATTTTGTATCCTGCAAATATACTGAATTATTTCTAATAGTCTTTTGGTGGAGTCTTTAAGATTTTCCATATGTAGTATTATGTCATCTGCAAATAGTGACAGTTTAACTTATTCCTAATCAATTCAGATGTGTTTTATATCTTTTTCCTGATTGCTATGACTAGGACTTCCAGTATTATGTTGAATTAAAAAGTGATGATGGTGGACATCCTTGATGTGTTCTTGACTGTAGAGGAAATCCTCTCAGTTTTTCATCATTGAGTATGATGTTGGCTGTGAGTTTTTCATATTAGGCCTTTATCTTTATTATGTTGAATTATGTTCCCTCTAAACCCACTGTATTGACAGTTTTTAGCATGAATGGGTGTTGAATTTTGTCAAATGCTTTTTCTGCATCTATTGAGATAACCATCTGATTTTTATCCTTGGTTTTGTTGATGTAGCATATCACATTGATTGATTTTGCAAATATTGAACCATCCGTGCATCCTGGGAATAAACCCCTCTTGATCATGGTAAGTGATTATTTTAATGTATTGGTGAATGCAGTGTGCTAATATTTTGCATCTATGTTCATTGAATATATTGGCTTGTTGTTTTCTTTTTCTGTAGTGCCTCTGTCTGGTTTTGGTATCAGGGTAATGTTGTCCTTGTAGAATGTATTTGGAGCTTTCTGTCCTCTTCTATTTTTTGGAATTGTTTGAGGAAAATTGGTATTAACTCTTCTTTAAATATTTGGTGAAATTCATCTGTAAATCCATCTGGTCCTGGACTTTTTCTCGTCAGGAGTTTTTTTGATTATCAATCTAATTTTGTTACTAGTAATTTGTTCAGATTTTCTATTTCTTCCTGATTCAGTTTTGGATTTTCCATTTTATACATTTCTTCCAATTTATTTATTTCTTCTAAGTTATTTGATTTGTTGGCATATAATTTTTCATAGTAATCTCTAATAATCCTTTGTATTTCTGTGGTGTAACTGGTTGTTACTTCTCTAGTTTTATTTATTTGTGCTATATTTTTTTTCTTGATAAATCTGGCTAAAGGTTTATCAATTTTGTTTATCTTTTGGAAGAACCAGCTCTTGGTTTTATTGGTCTTTCCAATTATTTCTTAGTCTCTCTTTCATTTATTTCTGTTCTGATCTTTTTTTTTTTTTTTTTAGGTATTTATTTGACAGAGAGAGCACAAGCAGGGGGAGCAGCAGGCAGAGGGAGAAGGAGAAGCAGGCTCCCTGCCAAGGGGGGGGGGCCAATGCGGGGCTCGATCCCAGGACCCTGGGATCATGACCTGAGCCAAAGGCAGACACTTAACGACTGAGCCACCCAGGTGCCCCTCTGTTCGGATCTTTATTATTTCCTTCTTTCTACTAACCTTGGGTTTTATTTGTTCTTTTTCTAGTTCCTTTTGGTTGTCAGGTTATATTGTTTATTTGAGCTTTTTCTTATTTCTTAAGCTGGGTCTGTATTGCTATAAATGTCCCTCTTAAAACTGGTTTGCTGCATTCCAAAAATTTTGGACTGTTGTGTTTTCATTTTCATTTGTCTCATGGATTCTTTTATTTCATCTTTGATTTCTTTGGTGACCCCCTGGCTATTTAGAGTCATGTTTGTCCTCCACATGTTTGTGTTATTTCTGTTGTTTTCCTTG
Source organism: Callorhinus ursinus (assembly GCF_003265705.2). Classification (NCBI taxonomy): domain Eukaryota; kingdom Metazoa; phylum Chordata; class Mammalia; order Carnivora; family Otariidae; genus Callorhinus; species Callorhinus ursinus. The sequence continues at coordinate 44,227,910 of NW_027397072.1, forward strand.
TAATTTTGTAATTACAGAATGGTCAGAAAAGATACTTCATATGATTTCATTCTCCTTAAATTCATTGAGACTTGTTTTGTGACTTAATGTGATCTATCCTGGAGAGTCTTCCATGTGCACTTGAACAGAATGTGTATTTTGTTGTTTTTGAATGGAATGTTCTGTATTTATCTGTTAAGTTCATCTGTTCTAGTATATATGCTGCCAAAGGAAGCACTAAATTCATCTGTTCTAATGTGTCATTCAAATACACTGTTTCCTGGGGCATCTGGGTGGCTTAGTTTGTTAAACATCCAACTCTTGATCTCAGCTCAGGTTTTAATCTCAGGGTCATGAGTTCAAGCCCTATGTTGGGCTCCAGTGTGGAGTTTGCTAAAACACACACACACACACACACACACACACACACACACACACACACACAGTTTCCTTATTGATTTAGATGATCTATCCATTGATTTTAGTGTTGTATTAAAGTCCCCTACTATTATTGTATTATTTTTGATTTCTCCCTTTATGTCTCTTACTATTTGCCTTATTTATTTGGATGCTCCTATGTTGGGTTCATAGGTATTTACAATTATTATATCTTCTTGTTGGATTGACCCTTATCATTATGGAAAGCCCTTCTTTGTCTCCTGTTGCAGTTTTGTTTTAAAGTTTATCCTGTCTGATACAAGTATTGCTACCCTGGTTTTTTAATTTTTTTTTTTCCATTTGACAGGAACACCTTTTTCCATCCCTTAACTTTCAGTCTGTATGTGTGTTTAGATTTGAAGTAAGTCTCTGGTAGGCAACATATACATGGGTCTTATTTTTTTTTTAATTAAGTCACACTATTTTTTTATTAGAGCATTTAGTTCATTTATATTTAAAGTAATTATTGGTAAGTATGTATTTATCACCATTTTGTTATTTTTTTATGTTTTTATAGTTCTTCTCTGTTCCTTTCTTCTTTTCCTGCTCTCTTTCCTTGTGATTGATGATTTTCTTTACTGTTATACTTGGTTTTCTTTCTCTTTATTTTTTTGTGTATCTATTACAGGGATTGTTTTTTTTTTTTTTTTTGGTTAACATGAGGTTCATAAATAGCATCCTAACTATATAGCAGTCTATATTAAGTCGATGGTCACTTAAGTCCAAGCACATTCTAAAAAACCTCCCTTTTCTCCACTCTATACATCTTATGTATATGTTGTCATAATTTACATCTTTGTGTATATGATTTCTGTTTATGTCCTTTTCCACTCCAAGAAGTCCCTTTAACATTTGTTGTGAGGCTGGTTTAGTGACAATGTAGTCCTTTAACTTTTGTTTGTCTAGGAAAGTATTTATCCATTCAGTCCTGAATGATATACTTGCCAGGTAGAGTATTCTTGTTTATAGGTTATTTGTTTTTGCTTTTGTTTTTTCTGGCTCTTAGAATACATCCCACCACTCCCTTCTGGCCTGCAAAATTTCTGCTAAAAAAAAAAGAAGATCAGCCTTATGGGGTTTCCCTTGTATGTAACTTTTTGCCCCTCTCTTGCTGCTTTAAAAATTCTCTCATTATCTTTAAACTTTGACACATTAATTATTATGTGTCATAGTGTGGACATCCTTGAGTTCATCTTGTTTGGAACTCTTTGTGATTCTTAAATCTAAATGTCTGTTTTCCTCCCCAGGTTAAGGAAGTTTTCAGATATAATTTCTTCAAGTAATTTTTCTGTCTCTTTCTCTCTTTTTCTCCTTCTGGGACCCTATAATGTTAATGTTAATTCACTTAATGTTGTCCAAGAGATCCTTTAACTTATTCTCATTTTTAAAAATTCTTTTTTTTTTCTTTTCATTCTTCAACTTGGTCTTTTCCATTACCCTGTCTTGCAGATTGCTGTTGCATTCTTCTGCATCCACTAATCTGTTGATCTCCTCTAGTGTATTTTTCATTTTATTCATTTTATTACTCAACTCTGCTTCTTTTCTATACTTTTTGTCTCTTTGAAATTTTCACTGAGTTCTTCCATTCTTGTCTCCAGTCCAGTAAGCATCTTTGTGGTCATTACTTTAAAACTCTTTATCAGGCATATTGTTTATCTCCTTTTTTAAAAAATTCTCTCTCTGGGGCTGTCTTGTTCTTTTATATTGGAGCATATTCCTTTGTCTCACATTTTGCTTGACATCTGTGTGTGCTTCTGTGATTTGGGTTGAACCACTACTTCACCTAACCTTGAAGGAATGGTCTTGTTTATGGTCATCCTCTGTGTAGACCTTCTGTTCCTGATACTTTGGCTGGCTTGCTGGAGCTATGTCTGGCATGAGCTGTGTCTCCTGGGACACTCGGTGCTGAGGTTGCCCTGGTGGAATGGCTGAACTTGAACTGGGCATGAGCCAGGACAGTCCCAGGACTCTCCATGCAGAGGGAACCTTGGAAGGACAGCTAAAGTTGACATGGGTTCAAACTAGAGTGTTGCAGGTCTCTCCATATAGAAGGTGCCCTGAGAGGACAGTTGTAGCTGAAATGGCCATAGGCTGGGGCAGTCCCAGGACTAAGAGCTGATATTCTTAATCAGTATGTCCAGTATAAATCAGATCCATAGATTTTACATTATACTATAAACCTTACAACAAACTCTAATAAATCACTTGTTTAAAGTTTAAACTTGTTAGTTACTCAATGATTGTTGCTTAGCCCCATACAACCCTTCTACGCTCGTCTCTGAATAACTGGGACTGAGATATTGAAAACTACATTTCCCAGACTCTTTTAACTCCAAGCTTCTTGTTAAGTTCTGCCAATTGGAAGCACTGTTAGGAGATTAGAAGGGAAAAGGAAGGGAGAAATCCTTTGTTCTTGACTTCCACAGTCTTATTATATTACAGCAGGGAGGGCAACATGACTATACATTCCAGAAATGATGAGCTCCTCAGCAGCATTTCAGTAACTCTTGCAGGTTCAGAGCACCTCCAAAAATGCAGACCTATGGGCAACAACTCAGGCATGAACTGTATCACTTGATCTAGAGGTGACACACAGAGAAATTCCTTTCCTCCTAATATTTCATCATTTTGCATCTCCAGTCCTTCCAACATATTTGTAAACAGTTATTTATATAAATGAGTCTCTTTGTAATAACCAATATGTATGTGTTTTCCTGATTGGATCCAAATTGAAACAGGAATGATCCCAGATCACTGGCTATGAAATATTGGAAAATGGGATAGTTATCTCATTGATTTGTATGTAGAGGTAACCTCATTGACATTGCTAAATAAGTTTTTGATAATCTATGGAAAGTAGTGGCATTCCAAGTATTTGAGTTATCATCAGTGGAGCACATTTTAAAAGTAAGAGAGTAGACCTTAAGTGTTCTGACCACACACACACAAACATACACACAAGGTAAATATGTAAAGTGATAGATGTGTGAATTAATTTGATTGTGGTAATCATTTCACAGTGTATATGTGTATCAAACTATAATGTGCATCTTAAACATAAATGTTTTGTCAAGTTTACCTCAATAAAACTAAACAAAATTTAAAATAATAAATAAAGATGTTAAGAGATTAAGTGTTAAGGCACTTGGCCATTATAATAGTAATGATTACAGTAAGAACCATGTGACTAACTGGCTTTTTCTTATCACACTGGAGACATTGCAGAAAGAGCAGGCTCAGGGCCCTGCATTTTCAACTCAAGACACAGAACTGGATATAATTTATGAAGGCTCCAAAATAACAATTTTTCTTTTATAGACAGGACAGATGTAGTTAAAAATAAGAACCAAATTTGATGCTGCAATTGAAGTCAAATTGACATCTTTACCAAGATTCTTATCTTTAGTTCAGGGCATTGAATGACCATGAATGGGACCTGACATTTTGGGTGGAGACACTTAGTTGCACTTAGATGAACATAATAACATTGAATTCTCAAATCCCCTTTAACCTCTCCTTCCAGAGGAGTTCACTCCTTTTCTTTCTGAGAATACCATCCTCCCTCTTTTAAAGACCTGTAATTACTTCACCTGAGGCAATTGTCTCTTTTTTTTTTTTAATTTTATTTATTTATTTGAGGGAGAGAATGAGAGAGAGAGAGAGAGAGAGCACATGAGAGAGGGGAGGGTCAGAGGGAGAAGCAGACTCCCCACTGAGCAGGGAGCCCGATGTGGGACTTGATCCCGGGACTCCAGGATCATGACCTGAGCCGAAGGCAGTCACCCAACCAACTGAGCCACCCAGGCGCCCCTGAGGCAATTGTCTCTTAAGGGAATGCTGAGTCCCTTCAAAACTACTCCTTATCATATTTAGACTGAATATTAAAGTCAGAATCCACTGTGCTCCCAGATGAAAAAGACAAAGTCTGATCAGAAAAAATGGTTCATATGCTTAAAGAATTGCAGAGTTTTAATAAGTTTTATGAAGAAAGATGAATGGTATATATGTGGAAATTAATTCTAATAACAGTAGCCAAAGAGGACAGAAATAATGTTAGATTTGAGCTTTAATGTTGATAGGGGCACATGTGCTTACTGGAGATTGTGGGTCCAATATATTAGATGGACAGTTAGAAGTAGTTCTAACACTATTCTTGATTGGTTGAAAGAAGCATAAAGTCAATGGTAATTTACAGACTATGAAATTTAAATGCCAGAACTTCCCTCAGAGAAGGAAGGAATCCCAAAATTTAAGGAGTCAGAAATATTGGAGTTGATTTTTCATGGAGCAACCTGTCCACTCTCTCCCCGTTCTCCAGTATGTCTCCTGATAGAACAAAAAGGCATTCTAGGAGATTGACAAGGGTATTAATGAGAAAAATACACCAGCATCCTTATAAAGCTTAGTAGTGGCTTCTCTCTGTATGCTGAGATGATGGTAGGAGATGATGATATTGAAACGGGCTTTGTGATTTCGATTGGAATAATGGAATCTTATATGGTAGAGACCATGGTTCCCTGCTTAATTGTCTGATATGAGATGAAGGCAATTACTGTAAGGTACAACAGGACCTAAATAATCATTACGTTTAGTGAAATTTTGTGTTGACTAACTTAATATGGTGTAATTAGAAATAGAATAGATAAACATCCTACCAAAGAGTTACCCCATCTATAAAATTTTTTAAAAAATGGATTTGGTGAGCAGACACAAGACTTGAAAGTCTACAATAGAGTGTCACACTGCTTATCTAGCTCCCAAAGCTAAGGCATTTTAGCCTTGACTCTCCCTCAAAAAAGATGAAGCTGAGTCCCTTGAGGAATGAACTTGTGACACAGCCACAATTATATACTTTATATCATCCTCAAAAGTCTCTTAAAAGGGACCTGTGTCATAAGCAGGACATCTAAGCACTGGCCCAAGAGAAATTACCAGATATTTTAAGAATTATTAGACACTGGCTCTTGGTTGATGCTAATCCTGGAGATCTAAAATGACAATATGCTCCTCTGGTCAGAGTGGAAGCTAATGAAGGTCTTAGTAAAAAATAGATATTGTCCTAAAACTAATTCTCAGTGGGTCCAGTGGTTCTGCAGACCCACCCTATGATTTTTTTTCCATCCAATTGCTTAATGCATGGTTGTAGTAAACACATCCTGAATTGACTAAATTCCCACATATATTCACTGATCCATGGGTATGGGACATACTGGAATAGAAAAAAAAAAAGACCAAGTAGGAACTCTAGGAATTTTGTCCATTCCAAAACAGTAAATCAGAGGCAATAGCGCAACCCTGGGAAAATTAAAGAAAATAATAACACCATTAAAAACAAAAGATGCAGGGGTGTACTTTTTTTTTTTTTAACTTAGCTGTTTGACATTGGCAGAAGGTGTTTGGGCCTTGGTGAATGATTTTGAATTGTAAATTGAATCAGATGATGACTCCGGTTTTATAGAGGTAAAAACTAACGCTCAAAAAGGATGGAAGTCCTAGTGAATAATGTAGTGAGGATTGAAACTCATATCTGTCTAAATGAGAGACTATGTTTGCAGTCAGAGTAATATGTCTGTATCCCACTCATGGATTCCGAGGAACCTACAAAATACATTCTAACCCATTATACCTCATATTTAACACTTGGTGAAACCAGAGTTACAGAATGATATCTCTCCGTGTGTGTGTGTGTGTGTATGTATACACATGCATACACTCAAACCACTCTTCTATAACACAGTTTAAATCCACCTTCTCTTCTTATGTTTTCTTGCCAACATAGGCCACTGATATCTCGCCCTCCTTTGTTTTCTGTAATGTTTTTTCCCAGTTAAATATGAACATCTTTGTAGCATCTTTTGCATTATTTAACTCTTATTTAGTTCATATATTTATGACTTAGACTCTGAACACAGTGTATGTCTGGATATTATGAACCTGAGGGAGATAAGAGGCATGTGGAAAGAAGGTAGGGATCCAAAATATCACAGACCTAAATTTGAATCTTGGTCTATAGTTATTAGCTAAATTGTTTAATCTCTGAGACTTGGTTTCATCTTCTGTAAAATGGATTTACTAATAATTCCTCTCAGGGCTGTGATGGAGATTGTGTGTGATGTTGTAAGCAAAAGTGCCTCATATGTAGAATGCATTTCATAAAATTCTGTTCCTATCTGGCTCTTTCTCCTAATATGCAAATCCTTTCTTTGTGTATCCCTTTAGCATTCAAAAGTTGTCTTTTTAAAGTGTCGAATAATAAAGCTCAAAGAGATTTAGAGACTTATCTCAGGTCACGTGGCACAGGAAAATAGGATTCCAGGTAACCTGACACTCACCATCACTTTGAAGAGTGAAACTTCAAAGAGAAATCCATATCTAAGGTTGTGATTCCCTTTAACAGAGCCAAAGAAGGAATCCAGAGGATTCTAAGAAGAGCAAGCATCCTTCCAAATGCACCACAATTGTTAACCCACAAGAGAAAGGAGCAGGTACCAGATATAGAGCCATTCTTGAGCCTCCTGAAAAATTAGAAATATGGATCTCCATAGCACACATGAACCTCCACCCCATCCTGTCATCCAACTAACTCGTCCAGCACCAGATTCCTATAGGATTTTGCTAGAAGTGTACTGTCACTATTAAATCCTGAGCAATTCTCTCTTATGAGCACATTATAATTTAATTTTCTGTGTACCTGTCATCAAACAATGATGAGCTTCTAGAGAACCAGCAGTAAATTTTTAATCTCTATTTTGCCAGTACTTAGAATAGTTCTTGGCACAAGTGTGGCACTTGATAAATAATTGATTAATTAATTAATGGTGCTAAGTTTAGAACCTACTACATTATTTTCCTTGCAGGAGTTACTTCATATTAATAATGGGAGATCAGAGGAGAGAAAACTCCCAAATTAAAAAAAATAACAACAATAAAATCCCTGTGAAGTGTTAAATCAGAAGAGTTTGTGAGAGGAGGAAAGCAGGGTTGCCAAACTATGGCCTATGTGCCAAATCTGGCCTGCCAACTGTTTTTGTAAATAAAGTTTTACTGTAACACAGCTGTGCTTATTTGTTTATGTATTGCCTATGGCTTCTTTTGAGCCACAATGGAGTTGAATAGTTTAGACAGAATATATAAGGCCAAGAAAGCTGAAAATATTTAATACCTGGCCTTTACAGAAAAAGTTTGCTAAACTCTAAAGCTCCTACCTTAGATCATGTAAGCTGCCTTCACGTATTTTTATCTCATGAGATATTAAAATCCCTACATTCTCTTTGAGGTAATTATAGAATATAATTGTTTGTTGAAGCTGTGCCTGAAAATTATTGCTGGAACACATGAGATTCTAAATAAATATTTCAGGAAGAACAAAAGTTTCTAAGTACTGTTAATAAATTGAGGGAAGATATATTCTAGTCTGATATGAATAATGGATTCAAGCTAAAAAGATAATAATATCCTGTTAAATCTTATTTCCATGTCTTGAGAATGAATGTTAATATGGTGATGGATAATCTCTTTCCCACGCACTCCTATGTACATTCATTACAGGGGGCCCTTGACTTGTTCTCCCCACATGCACATCACTCCTTCTCTGCATCACACAGCATGGTAAACACTTAACCAGTCACCTTCTCTCTACTCAACAGAAACATGGTCGTATCCCAGATTCAGATAAATTTTATTTTTAGTAGTTATTTATTCCCTTATGTTCATCAGTGGGATAAAGCTGACCTTTCCTTGCATCTTTTCAGTGCATCTTCAATGCTGGATTGAATTGTGACACCAGGTGGTCTCAGATACTTTTTAAACCTTTTTACTGAGGTATAATCAACATGCAAAAAGTTGCATATATTTAATGTATAAAACGAGGTGATGTTGGAATAAGTACATATATACCTGTGAAACATTACCACCATCAAGGCCATAAACATTTCTGTCACCACCCAGTTTCCATATATATATATACTGTGTGTGTGTGGTAAGAACACCTAACATAAGATTTACTCTCTTAGGAAATTTTATGTATATAATTTAGTATTGGTAAGTATAGTAAGGCACTGTGCCATATAAAAGATCTCCAGAACTTATTTGTCTTGCATACTGAAATTTTGTAACCATTTAACTATCACCTCCCCACTTCTGAATCTCCCTAGTCTCTGACAACCACCATTCTACTCTCTGCTTCTATGAGTTTGACTCTTTTAATCCCACAAAGAAGTGAGATTATACACTACTTGTCTTTCTGTGTCTGGTTTATTTCACTTAGCATAATGTTCTCCAGGTCCCTAGTTGGACCTTACATTTCCCTAAAATCTATTACATAAACACACAGTTTAGTGTTCCTTTCCACAAGTACTCCACATAATTAGTTTTTCAGGATTACTGTCTTTGCCAGTGTAATCCCATCTCCTGGCCCTCCTGGGTTGGTAACTAATGAAAAGCAGAGGCATGGTCTGCCCCACCTTCTTGCTAGAACTCTTAAAACAGGCATTTGGAAAGCACGCTGATAAAAATGCGTGACAATACTGCATATTTCCTCTGAGCTCACGACTGTGTATAAATGTAAAGAAAAATGCATCACTTAAAAAACTCACATAAGTGGACACCTCTGTGGATGAAAGGAGCAGACATGGACCAGATCAGGAGTGAAAGAAACAGGAACTTGAGCTTTATTTGTAATGGTATGATTATGTTGTTTTTTAACCAAAAATAATTATATATGACTTACATAACTGACAGCTATTTAACCACCTCCACCAAAGAATTCTAATTAACGCTAGGGAACATGTGATAAATATTTAATGAGGTACTTAGGAAGTTAGACAAGGTTACCTTCCCTGTGCCACCAGATCCCAAACTTTGGGCTGCCTTTTACCCCATTCTCCATGGCAGGCAAAGCGGTGTATGTGGTAGTAGTACGGGGGGAGTCTTCATTTCTGAACTCACATGAGCCTGAGCTCTTTATATTCTTTCTTATACTTGAGATCTTAAATTTAGTCCTTGAATAAGACCTACAGTTGATTCTACCACTTCATCCATGTTCTTGTGCAGATGCTCAGCTTCCTGGGTTTCATCTACTCATGCACCCATAAATTTTAGCTGTTTGGAAAAAGAGAGCATCAATTAAACCACTTCTCTGACCACATTCTCTGAGGACATTTATCCATCTGTGATTCTGTGACCTTGTAGGTTTTCTCTATCTCCCTTAAGTATCCAGACTCCTTTTAATGCCATTGCCCTTTTCAATAGCCTTGTGTCTACTCCTATAACAGAGCCTCCAGAGCATACATCTTTAAACCCCATAGCATATTCCTTCAGCCTTTTTTTGCATTAATCCACAGCAATGATGGATGGTTTTATACAAGTTAAGACTCAGTTCCTGCTGACAAATCTATTTCAAGTGTGTGCCGTGCATTTATCTTTTTTCTCTTTAGGATCTTCCCCAGTTCCTCTGAAACCCTAGTGGCTTAAGATACAAGCTCAGCCCAGAAGTGTGGGACAGTTAATGTCCCTGGGGATTATTCCAGTCTGCTGTCCTTCTGGTAGACAATTTTAAGAGGAATACTGATTTTTTTTGTTTGTTTTTGTTAGAATGGAGTTGAACACAATTGACGTTATATTTGCTAAAGTAGTAAATGGAGGTGTGGGAGCAGTGTACCTTCAGCTCAGTGATGACTTACCTCTGTAGGTCAGATTTGATGGAAGGAGATGATTCTATGTAACCAGGCTCCTTAAAGTCAATGGGGATGATAAGATTCCAGAATGGCACAAGCCAGGTGGGAACACATAACCACCAGAGACAAGATGAATGCAATTATAATAATGAGCAGCTGGAATGGTAATTAGGGAATCCCAACTACAGGGATCTGTGGCAATGCCTAAAAATGTATTAGTAGAGACAAGATAGATGGGATGAAAACAAAGGTATTGTTTGACTTCTATATTCAACAGGATTAAGAACCAGATAAAAAGAATATTAAGGTCAGCACCATAATGGAAAATCATTATCCCTCATTCAGTTTCTAGACATAATCAGTTCTCATTCCCAGATACATTATACACTGCTGAAGAGAAATGCTCAAGACTTATGGTACTGACACTGATATCCAGGAGTCAAATGGCATCATGCTGTCATCCCCACTCTCATCCTAGTTAGAGTGGATATAAATGAAGGCAGATCAAGACATGGAATCCTGGCTCAAGTTTTAGTCAGTGTATCTAGTGGGTCTGTAGAACACCAGATGGTTATTTCCCTAGTCTTTTAGTGCATAATTAGGATGAATACTTTTAGTAGCTGACAGAAACCATGACCACATTGATTCTCTGACTTGTGGGGTTCATTAAGGTAAAAAAGGCCAAGTGAAATCCTTGAATTTGCAACTCCATGTGTGATAGTAAAACAGAAGAAACATCCCATCCCAAATGGAACTGTAGAGTTTAGCACAACCCTCCAAGACTTAAAAGATGCAGAAGAAGTCATCTTTATTCTTTCCCTATTCAATTAATAAGTATGTTCCCTGAAAAATCCCAAGTTGGATGTTCTAACTTTACTGAATAAGATTATCAGAATCTGACACTTGATGTGAGGTTTTTTTTATCTAGGTATAAAATTATTTTATTTTCATTCCACTATAGTTAACATACGGGGTTATATTAGTTAGATATAAAATTATTTTCAATCTTCATGAAGAGTATAGAAGGCAAGTTGCATTTATGTGGGAGTAGTGGCAATATATAACTACTCATTTAGGGCTATATTTAATCTCTTAATATTTGAGAAAATACAGCATACAGAGACCTTAATTGTTTTGACATCCACAGAACATAGTTCTGGTGCACCATATTAATCATATCATGGCCTGGTAACTAGGAAATGAGAAGTACATTAGATGTTCTTTTAAAACACATGAGTGTCAGAATTGTGAAGTAAATCCTACAAATATTCAGAAGATGGCCTTATTGGTGAAGTGTTGAGGAGTTCAGTGGTCTAAGCATGCCAGAACTTTCCCTCTTAGTATATCCCTTGACACTAAGAAAGTTGCACAGTGCTCAGTAGGCATCTTGGAATTTTGAAGACAGCATGTACTCCATTTGGGAATAATATACAGATCAATTTATGGGGTGACTCAGAAAACTGCCCAGTTTCAAACAGGATCCAAAAGTGGGCTCTAAAACAGGTGAAGGCTGTGGCACAAATTTCTCTACTGCTATCAAATATAATGGTGGTAGAGAATCTATGGCAGATGTGGATGCTTGGCTTAGTCTTTGGCAAGACCAAATTGGGGAGTTTCAATAGAGACCCCTAATATTCTAGAGCAAGGTCATTCCTACTGTAGCAAAGAACAAGTTGCCATTTGAAAAGTTGTTCTTGGCATGCTACTGGGCTCTGGTAGAAAATGAAAGATGTACCAGAACTGCTCATCACAAACTGGGTATGTCAGACCCACTAACTCCTAGGATCAGTAGATGCAGCAACAATCCATGGTACAATGAAAATTATTCAACTGGAATTAGGCATACATAGCAGAACTAGAGTGTACAAGCAAGGTACATTAAAACATGACTTCCAAGGCCACAGAACCTACCTCTGGTGTAGTTCACCTTTTCCTCAACTCACACCATTTGCCTCATGGAGGGATTCATTATAGATGAGGAAACAAATTTGTGCTTGTTTTATAAATTATTCTGCTTTTGTTGTCAATACTGAGACCATACTATAGGCCAATTCTGAATTTGTGTTTCCCATCCTCCTAATCTTAGGCTCTGTTGGATTAGAAGTTCTAGTTCGCACAAGAGAAAATTTCTACCGGGGGGGCAGAGAAGTGTTTCCACTAGCCACTAACTACAACTCACATGTAATCACTTTGCGTTCTTTATGCAGGTTGAACAGAAGGCAAAGAAAGGAGTTCTCAACTGACTTAGTTAATTAACCCCAATCATTATTAGGAGCTAGGATTGCTGTTACATATTGGGTATGGAGAGGCATTTGTGTAAACTCAAGAAATTCATTTTGGTATCTGATGGTGCATCCATTCCTGGAGATAAGATTAATGGGCAATTGCAGCATCAATGGCTTAATAAAGCTGTCAGGGCTTAGATCCTTCAGGAATGAAGATCTAGGTCATACACTGGGCAATGAAAGACAGAAATGATAAATATCAGTGTGGAATTGAGAATGTTACAGCAACTGAGATTGTAGCTTATTGTTAAATTTTCATAAATGTTTTGGCTATCATCTTGAAGAGTTGGCAATGAAATGTATTTATTTTTTTAAAGATTTTTATTTGAGAGACAGAGATAGCAACAGAGATAGTGACAGAGAGCAGGAGTGGGGAGGAAGAGGGAGAAGCAGACTCCCCGCTGAGCAGGGAACTTGATGCAGGGCTCGATCCCAGGACCCCAGGATCATGACCTGAGCTGAAGGCAGATGCTTAACTGAATGAGCCACCCAGACACCCCAGTAATGAAATATATTTAAGAGTCATACGTTCATTTCACTTAGCATAATCTCCTCCAGTCCCATCCATGTTGATGTAAAAGTTGGGTATTCCTCCTTTCTGATGGCTGAGTAATATTCCATCGTATATATGGACCACATCTTCTTTATCCATTCGTCTGTTGTAGAGCATCTCAGCTCTTTCCACAGTTTGACTATTGTGGGCATTGCTGCTATGAATATTGGGGTGCATGTGGCCCTTTTTTTCACAACATCTGGGGTAAATGCCCAGGAGTGCAATTGCTGGGTCATAGAGTAACCCTATTTTTAATTTTTTGACGCACCTCCACACTGTTTTCCAAAGTGGCTGTACCAACTTGCATTCCCACCAACAGTGGAAGAGGGTTCCCCTTTCTCCACAACCTCTCCAACATTTGTTGTTTCTTGCCTTGTCAATTTTTGCCATTCTAACTGGTGTAAGGTGGTATCTCAATGTGGTTTTGATTTGAATTTCCCTGAGGGCTAATGATGATGAACATTTTTTCATGTGTCTGTTAGCCATTTGTAGTCTTCTTTGAAGAAGTGTCTGTTCATGTCTTCTGCCCATTTTTTTGACTTGATTATTTGTTTTTTGGGTGTTGAGTTTGAGAAGCTCTTTATAGATCTTGGATATCAGCCTTTTGTCTGTAGTGTCATTTGCAAATATCTTCTCCCATTCTGTGGGTTGCCTCTTTGTTTTGTTGACTGTTTCCTTTGCTGTGCAGAAACTTTTTCTCTTGATGAAGTCCCAAAAGTTCATTTTTGCTTTTGTTTCACTTGCCTTTGGAGCTGTATCTTGAAAGAAGTTGCTGTGGCCGAAGTCAAAGAGGTTACTGCCTATGTTCTCCTTTAGGATTTTGATGAATTCCTGTCTCACATTGAGGTCTTTCATCCATTTTGAGTTTATCTTTGTATATGATGTTAGAGAATGGTCGAGTTTCATTCTTCTGTATATAGCTGTCCAATTTTCCCAGCACCATTTATTGAAGAGACTTTTTTCCATTGCATATTTTTTCCTGCTTTGTCGAAGATAATTTGATGATAGAGTTGAGGGTCCATATCTGGGCTCTCTATTCTGTTCCATTGGTCTATATGTCTGTTTTTGTTCCCGTACCATGCTGTCTTGGTGATCACAGCTTTGTAATATAGCTTGAAATCAGGCAGTGTGATATCCCCAGCTTTGTTTTTCTTTTTCAACATTTTTGGCAATTCGGGGTCTTTTCTGATTCCATACAAATTTTAGGATTGTTTATTCCAGCACTTTGAAAAATGTCAATTATCATGTAGTTTCACTTATTTGTGGAACATAAAGGAATAGAAGGGAGGATATTAGGAGAAGGAAGGGAAAAATGAAGGGTGGGAAATCGGAGGGGGAGATGAACCATGAGACACTATGGATTCTGAGAAACAAACTGAGGGTTTTAGAGGGGAGGAGTGTAGGGGGATGGGTTACCCTGGTGATGCATATTGAGGAGGGCACATATTGTGTGGAGCACTGGGTGTTATATGAAAACAATGAATCATGGAACATTACATCAAAAACTAATGATGTACTGGGCGCCTGGGTGGCTCAGTCATTAAGCGTCTGCCTTCGGCTCGGGTCATGATCCCGGGGTCCTCGGATCCAGTCCCACATCGGACTCCCTGCTCAGCGGGAAGCCTGCTTCTCCCTCTCCCACTCCCCCTGCTTGTGTTCTGCTCTCACTGTCTCTCTCTGTCAAATAAATAAATAAAATCTTTAAAAAAAAAACAAAAAACTAATGATGTACTGTATGGTGACTAACATAACATAATAAAATAAATTTTTTTTAAAAAGTCATAAGTTTAAGCTGTGTAAAGGGTGGACTATAGTAAAAGCTCTGGTGCTTATCTTCACATCTTCTTGGACCACTTATGCTTTAGCCACAAAGCTCTTTATTAGTTCATATTTCTTTTATGCTGATGGAGTCCTTCTTTAAGCACACATACATTTCTCTTGATCCAAGGCCTTCCCTGACACCATGGGAGATCAACTAGTTCAAGTAGGAATGCTATATAGGAGCTCTCAGCAGAATAGAGTTCCCCTGCCCACATCAGTGTGAATGAGGAAGCACCCCATATATAATTTTTATTTTTCCTTGATCCTATTTTACTGTTCCTGCTTTTGCTCTTAATTCTTGAGACCACTACCCAAGTAAATTATGTGCATCCAAATCTTTTGTCCCAGATTCTGTTTTCAGGGTAATCCAAACTAAGATAGCCTCTGATCTAAAACTTTGGGTCTGTTCTTTCATGCCTCAAATGCTCATTGCTATTGTACTTCCCAACCTCATTTGATCTAGAAATCAGACCATCTCTAGATCTTCAAATAATTAACTGGCTACCTAGTTGATGATTTTTATTTAGGCTTTGTTTGGTAAACTATTTTGTGTTCTGTTTTCTGCCTGTTTTTGATTCCTGACTCTGAATGTAATTTTTCATACACATTTCTGAACATGATGAGGGAGTAAACTTAATATAGGTTTGAATATTCTCCCATAATATTCTCATTCACTAAAGAAGACCTTCATTTCCTAATCCCTCCACAAATTTATGAGGTTTTACTTAGACCACTACTTTTGAAGTGTATTCTTCCATAAGTACCAGCATAGTTTTGTTTACTTCAGTTGAAAAATTATGAACAATTTTTAAAACACAGATTTAAGCCTTATAGCCTTCTGAATTTTACTGCCCTGATTTGATAGATATGAATCCAAACTAGAGATGAGAAATGGTTCTTGTGAGAGAGGGCATAAGACTTCAAACATCTGACACTACTAGGAGCACCAAAAACACTAGTACTTTTTTTAATTGTGGTAAAATATATAGCATAAAATTTACCATTTTAACAAATTTTTAATTTTGTTATTTTTATTGAATTATAATTAACAATGTTATGTTAGTTTCAGGTGTACAATATATTAACAGTCCCATACATTGCACAGTGCTCACCATGGTAGGTGTTGTCACTGTCTGTCACCACGTGACTTTTTATTTTATAACCAGAAGTTTGTACCTCTTATCCCTCCCTATAACTATTTCACCCATCCCCCCACCCATCTTTCCTCTGGCAACCACCAGTTCTCTCTTTTTAAGACTTTTTTGTTTGCTCATTTTGTTTTTTAGATTCCTTGCATAAGTGAAATCATACAGTACTAGTCTTTCTCTGACTTATTTCACTTAGCATAACGTGCTCTAGTTCCATCCATGTTGTCACAAATGGCAAGAATATATATGCCACAGCATCTTTTTTTAAGATTTTATTTATTCATTTGGGAGACAGGCAGAAAGAGAGCAGAAGCAGGGGGAGAGGCAGAAAGAGAGGGAGAAGAAGACTCCTTGCTGAGCTGGGAGCCCAACATGGGGCTTGATCACAGGACCTGGAGATCATGACTTGAGCTGAAGGCAGATGCTTAAACATCTGAGCCACCCAGGCACCCCATATACCCCATCATCTTTATCCACTCATCTACCCATGGACAGTTGGGTTGCTTCCATATCTTGTCTAGTGTAAATAACGCTGCTATAAACATATTTTTCAAATTTGAGTTTTTGTTTTCTTTGGGTAAATGCCAATAGTAGGATTACTGAATCATATGGTATTTCTATTTTTAATTTTTGAGGACCCCCCCACCTACTGTTTTCCACAGTGGCTGCACCAATTTATATTTCCAACAACAGTGCACAAGAGTTCCTTTTTCTCCATATTCTCACTAAAACTTGTTATTTCTTGTCTTTTTGATTCTAGTCATTCTGACGGGTGTCAAATGATACCTCATTGTGGTTTTGATTTGCATTTCCCTGATGCAAATGCAGTGTTAAACACTCAACAGAGTGGACTCAACAGAGTCCATCTATATGTCTTTGGAAAAATGTCTATTTGGGTCCTCTGACCATTTTTAATCAGATTATCTGGGGTTTTTGGGTGTTGAGCTGTAAGTTCTTTATATAATTTGGGTATTAATCTCTTACTGGATATATCATTGGCAAATATCTTCTTCCATTCAGTAGGTTGCCTCATCTTTCACTGATTGTTTCCTTTGCTATTCAGAAGCTTTTTATTTTGGTATAATCCCAATAATTTACTTTTGCTTTTGTGTTTCTCATTCCAAGAAGACATATCTGATGTCAAAGAGATTACTGCTTATGTTTTCTTCTGGGAGTTTTATGGTTTCATATCTCACATTTAGGTCTTTAATCCATTTTGAGTTTATTTTTGTGTATAGTCTAAGAAAGTGGCCCATTTGTATTCTTGTGCATGGAGCTCTCCAGTTTTGCCAGGACCATTTGTTTAAGAGACTTTTTCCCATTGTATATTCTTGCCTCCTTTGTCATACATGAATTGACCATATAAATGGTCAATTTCTGGGCCCGCTATTCTTTTCTACTGATTTATCTTTATCTTTGTCTTTATTTTTCTGCCAGCACCATACTGTTTTAATTACTACAGATTTTAGTATATCTTGAAATCTAGGATTGTGATACCTACAGCTTTGTTCTTCTCAAGATTGCTTTGCCTATTTAAAGTCTTTCGTGGTCCCATACAAATTTTAGTATGATTTGTTCCATATCTGTGAGAAATGCTATTGGTATTTTGATAAGGATTGTATTGAATCTATCGATTGCTCTGGGTATTATGGACATTTTAACAATATTCTTCCAATCCATGATCATAGAATATCTTTCTAATTATATTGTCTTCAATTTCTTTCTTTAATGTTTTATAGTTTACAGAGTACAGGTCTTTCACCAACTTGGTTAAGTTTAATCTTAAGTATTATTCCTTTTGGTTCAATTGTCAGATTGTTTTAATTTATCTTTCTGCTACTTCATTATTAGTGTATAAAAATGCAACTGATTTCTGTGTATTAATTTTGTAGCCTGCAATTTTACTGAATACATTTATCAGTTCTCATAGTTTTTTGGTGAAGTATAAAACTGCCATCTGCAAATAATGATAGTTTAACTTCTTCTTTACCAATTTGGCTACCCTTTATTTCTTCTTATCTAATAGCTGTGGCTAGGACTAGCACTAGGTTGAAATGAAGTAGTGAGAGTGGACATCTTGTTTTATTCCTGTTCTTAGAAGGAAATTTCTCACATTTACACCTTTGAGTATGATACTAGCTGTGGATTTTTTCATATGTGGCCTTTATAATGTTATGTTTCCTCTAAACTCACTTTCTTAAAAATTTTTGTCATGAATGTATGTTGAATTTTGTCAAATGCTTTTTCTGCTTCTATTGATATGATCATATGGCTTTTATCCTTCCCTTTTTTGAGCTGATGTATTTTGTCAATTGATGTGCAAATACTGAACCACTCTTGCATCTCTGGAATAAATCCTACTTGATTATAGTGAATGAATTTTTTTATGTATTGTTGAATTTGGTTTGCTAATATTTTGTTAAGGATTTTTGCAACTATGTTCATCAGAGGTATTGGCCAATAGTTTTCTTTTTTTGTAGTGTCATTGGTTTTGGTACTAGGGTAATGATGGCTTTGAATGAATTTGGAAGATTCCTTCCTCTTCTATTTTTTGGAATAATTTGAGAATAGGTGTTAACTCTTCTTTAAATGTTTGGTGGAATTCACCTGTGAATCCATATTGTGAATCTTGGACTTCTGTTTATTAGAATTTTTTTGATTACTGATTTAATTTCATTGCCAGTAATCAGTCTGTTCAGATTTTTTATTTTCTCTAATTTGGTTTTGGGAGATTATATGTTTCTATTTTGTCTAGTTTGTCCAATTCATTGGCATTTAATTTTTCATAGTATTCTCTTATAATCATTTGTATTTCTGTGGTGTCCATTGTTATTTCTCCTCCATTTCTGGTGATATTTTTTTCAGTCCTTTCTTTCTTGATGAGTCTGGCTAAAGGTTTATCAATTTTATTTATCTTTTGAAAACACCAGTTTCTGGTTTTCTTAATCATTTTTTAAAATTTTTACCCTCTATTTCACTTATTTCTGCTCTAATCTTTATTATTTCTTTCCTTCTGCTAAGATTGGGCTTTATTATTTTCTTCCCTAGCTCTTTTAGTGTAAGGTGAGGTTGTTTAATTGAGGTTTTTCTTGTTTCTTGAAGTAGCCCTGTATTGCTATGAACTCCCCTCTTAGAACTGCCTTTGCTGTGTTTCAAAGATTTTGGACTATTATGTTTTCCTTCTCATTTGTTTCCATGTGTATTTTATTTCCTCTTTGATTTCTTGGTTGGCACATTTATTCTTAAGTGGCATGTTGTTTATCTTCCATGTGTTTGTGTACTTTCCTGATTTTTTCTTTTTTCTTTTATTACATATATATATATATTTTTTAAATCAGGATAAGTATATTCTTTAATCCCTACCATCTGTTTCCCATCCCCACACCCACCAACCGTCTGGTAACCATCAGTTTGTTCTTTATAGTTAAGAGTCTGTTTCTTGGTTTGTCTTTCTCTCTTTTTCCCCCCATTGCTCATTTGTTTCTTGAATACCACATATGAACAAGATCATATGGTATTTTTCTTTTTCTGACTTACTTCACTTAGCATTATACTTTCTAGCTCTACCCATGTTATTGCAAATGGCAAGATTTCATTTTTTTCATGGCTGAATGCTATTCCATTGTATATATATGCTACATCTTCTTTATCCATTCATCTTCATTGGATACTTGGGCTGCTTCCATATCTTGGCAATTGTAGATAATGCTACAATAAACATATAGGGGTGCATGTATCCCTTTGAATTAGTGTTTTTGTATTTTGGGGTAAATACCCACTAGTACAATCCCTGGATTGTAGGGTAATTTTTTCAGGAAACCCCATACAGTTTTCCACAATGGCTGCACTAATTTGCATTCCCACCGACAGTGAACAAAGGTTCCTTTTTCTCCACATCCTCACCAACACTTCTTGTTGCTTGTGTTTTTTAATTTAGCCATTTTGACAGGTGTGAGGTTATACTTCATTGTAGTTTTGATTTGCATTTCCTTGATAATGAGTGATGTTGAGTATCTTTTCATGTGTCTGTTGGGCATCTGTATGTCTTATTTGGAAAAATGTCTGTTTCATGTCTTTTTGAAAAAGATTTATTTATTTATTTTAGTGGGGGAAGGGCAGAAGGAGAGAGAATCTTAAGCTTATTCTACACTGGGCACACAGCCGAATATGGGGCTGATCTCACAACCCTGAGATCCTGACTTGAGATAACATCAAAAGTCAGAAGCCAACCCAACTGTGCCACCCAGGCGACCTGTCTTTTGCTCATTTCTTAACTGAATTATTTGCTTTATGGGTGTTGAGTTGTATCAGTTCTTTGTATATTTTGGATACTAACCCTTTATCAGATATATCATTTGCAAATATCTTCTCCTATTCTGTAGGTTGCCTTTTAGCTTTGTTGATTGTTTCCTTCACTGTACAGAAACTTTTTATTTTGATGTAGTCCCAATAGCTTATTTTTACTGTTCTTTCCCTTGCCTCAGGAGACATATTTAGAAAAATATTTCTACAGTTGATGTCAGAGATTACTGCCTATGCTGTCTTCAAGGACTTTTATGGTTTCAGGTCTCACATTTAGATTTTTATTCCATTTTGAGTTTATTTTTGTGTATAGTCTAAGAAAGTGGTCCAGTTTCATTCTTTTGCAAATAGCTGTCCAGTTTTCCCTACACCATTTGTTGAAGAGACTGTCTTTTTTGCATTGTATATTCATTCATCCTTTGTTGAGGATTTATTGACCATATATTCATAGGTTTATTTCTGGGTTTCCTATACCGTTCCATTGATCTTTGTGTCTTTTTTTATGCCAGTACTATACCGTTTTAATTACTATAGCTTTGTAATATAATATGAAATGTGGAATTGTGATACTTCCAGTTTTGTTTTTTCAAAATTGCTTTGGCTAATGGAGGTCTTTTGTGGTTCTATACAAATTTTAGGGTTGTTTGTTCTAGTTCTGTGAGAAATGCCGTTGGTGTTTTAATAGGGATTGCATTAAATGTGTAGATTGCTTTGGGTAATATAGACATTTTAGCAGTATTTGTTCTTCCAACCCATGAGCAGGGAATGTCTTTACATTTTGCATCCTGTTGGATTTCTTTCATCAGTTTTATAGCTTTCAGAATACAGATCTTTCACCTCTTTGGTTAAGTTTATTCCTAAATATTTTATTGTTTCTGGTGCAGTTGTAAATGGGATTATTTTCTTAATTTCACTTTCTGCTGTTTCATTATTAGCTTATAGGAATGCAACAGATTTCTGTACATTGATATTGTATCCTGTGACTTTACTGAATTTATCAGTTCTAGCAGTTATTTGGTGAAGTCTTTCAGGTTTTCTATATACAGGATCATGTCCTCTGCAAATAGTGAACAATTTACTTCTTCCTTGCTAATTGGATGCCTTTTATTTCTTTTTGTTGTCTTATTGCTGTGGCTAGGACTTCCAGTACTATGTTGAATAAAAGTGGTGAGAGTGGATATCCTTGTCTTGTTCTGACTTTAGGGGAAAGACTCATTTTTCCCTATTGAGGATGATGTTAGCTGTGGCTTTTTCATATATGGTCTTCATTATGTTGAGGGATGTTCCCTCTAAACCTACTTTGTTGATGGTTTCAGTCATGAACGTTTGTTATACTTTGTCAAATGCTTTTTCTGCATCTATTGAAATGATCGTATATCTCTTATTGTTTCTCTTTATTGATGTGATGTATCATGTTG
This sequence comes from Callorhinus ursinus, assembly GCF_003265705.2. Classification (NCBI taxonomy): domain Eukaryota; kingdom Metazoa; phylum Chordata; class Mammalia; order Carnivora; family Otariidae; genus Callorhinus; species Callorhinus ursinus. The sequence goes on from NW_027397072.1 coordinate 44,249,528, forward strand.
ATTGATTTGCAAATACTGAACCACACTTGCAACCCAGGAATGAATCCCACTTGATTGTTGTGAATGGTTTTTTAAATACATTGTTGGATTCAGTTTGCTAGTAAGTTGTTAAGGATTTTTACATCTATGTTCATCAGAGATATTGGCTTGAGGTTTTCTCTTTTAGTAGTGTCTTTATCTTGTTTTGGTATCAGGGTGATTTGGCCTCAGAATGAATTGGAAAGTTTTCCTTCCTTTTCTGTTTTTTGGAATGGTTTGAGAATAGGTATTAACTCTTTAAATGTTTGGTAGAATTTCCTATGAAACCATCTGGTTCTTTTTTTTAATATTTTATTTATTTATTTGACAGAGACAAAGCGAGAGCAGGAACACAAGCAGGGAGAGTGGGAGAGAGAGAAGCAGGCTTCCTGCGGAGCAGGGAGCCCGATGCGGGGCTCAATCCCAGGACCCTGGGATCATGACCTTTAATTTTGTAGTTTTTTGATTACTGATACAATTTCATTCCTGGTAATTGATATGTTCAAATTTTCTATTTCTTCCAGCTTTAGTTTTGGTAGTTTTTATGTTTCTAGGAATTTATCAATTTCTTCTAAGTTGTCCAATTTGTTGGTATATAGGTTTTCATAATATTCTGTTGTTATTGTTTCTATTTCTGTGGTATTGGTTGTTTTTCTCTTTTATATCTGATTTTGTTTCTTTTCGTCCTCTATTTTTTTTTTTTTTTGATGAGTGTGGCTAGAGGTTTATCAATTTTGTTTATTTTTTTCAAAGAACCAGCTCCTGGTTTCATTGATCTGTTCTAATGTGGCTTTTTTTGTTTTGTTTTTGTTTTTGTTTTTTAGTTTCTAAATCATTTATTTCTGCTCTAATCTTTATTATTTCCTTCCTTCTGGTGGGTTGGGATTTTGTTCTTTTTCTAGCTTCTTTAGTTGTAGGGTTAGGTTGTTAAATTTGAGATTTTTTCTTCTTGAGGTAGGCTTGTATTGCTATAAACTCCCCTTTTAGAACTACTTTTGCTGCATCCCAAAGATTTTGGACCATTGTGTTTTCATTTTTATTTGTTTCCATGTAATTTTTTGTTTCTTCTTTGATTTTTGGTTGACCCATTCATTGTTCAGTAACATGTTATTTAACCTACACATGTTTGTGCTCTTTCCAGATTTTTTCTTGTTATTGATTTCTAGTTTCATAGTGTTGTGGTTAGAAAAGATGCATGGTGTGACTTCAGTTTTTTTAATTTGTTGGGACTTGTTTTGTCGCCTAATATGTGATCTATTCTGGAGAATTTTCCATGTGCACTTGAAAAGAATGTGTATTCTGCTGTTTTAGAATGGAATATTCTGAATATGTCTATTAAATCCATGTGGACAAGTGTGTCTTTCAAAGCCACTGTTTCCTGATTGATTTGCTGTTTGGATGATCTGTCCATCAGTGTAATTGGGGTGCTAAAGTCCCCTACTATCATTGTATTACTATCAATTATTTGTTGTTAGCTGTTTTATGTATTTAGGTGCTTGAATATTGTGTGCATAAATGTTTATAATTGTTATATTCTCGTTGGATTGTCCCCTTTATTATTATATAGTGTCTTTTTTTTTTTGCCTCTTATTACAGTCTTTGTTTTAAAGTCTATTTTGTCTAAGGGTGCCTTGGTGGCTCAGTCAGTTAAGTGTCTGACTCTTGATTTCAGCTCAGTTCATGGTCTCAGGATCATGAGATCCATCCCCACATTGGGCTCCATGCTGAACATGGAGCCTGCTTAAGATTCTCTCTATCCCTATCTCTGTGCCCTTCCCCCCCACTCATGTGCTCTCTCTCACTCTCTCTCAAATAAATCTTTTAAAAAATGAAGTCTATTTTGTCTAATATAAATATTGCTACCCCAGCTTTCTTTTCACATCCATTTGCATGATAAATATTTCTCTATCCCCTCATTTTCAATTTGTAGGTGTCTTTTGATATGAAATGAGTCTCTTAGAGGCAGGATATAGATGGGTGCTTTTTTTTTATCCACTCCATCACCCCGTGTCTTTTATTGTAGCATTTAGTCCATTTACATTCAAAATAAATTATTGATAGATATGTATTGCTATTTTGTTACTTTTTTGTGGTTGTTTCTATAGACTTTCTCTAATCCTTCTCTTTTTTTCATGGTTTGCTGGCTTTCTATTTTTTTAAGATTTTATTTTATTTATTTGAGAGAGAATGAGAGAGAGGGTGAGTGAGAGGAAGAGAGAATCTGAAGCAAACTACCTGCTGAGCATGGAGCCTGACACAGGGCTCAGTCCCACAACTGCAAGATCATGACCTGAGCTGAAACCAAGAGTTGGATGCTTAACTTACTGAACCACCCAGGTGCCCCAAGTTTGTTGGCTTTCTTTAGTGATATACTTGGATTCCTTTCTCTTTATTCTTTGTGTGTGTGTGTGTGTGTGTGTGTGTGTGTGTGTGTGTATATATATTACTGGGTTTTGATTTGTGGTTGCTGTCAGGTTTGTATGTAACATCTCTGCATATAGCAGTTTGTATGAAGTTGATGGTTGCTTAAGTTTGAACCCATTCTTTACCTCTCTCCCCTCCCTGTTTTAGTATATGTTGTCATATTTTATGTTATTTTATTTTATGAATCCCTTGACTGATTTTTACAGAAATTTATTTTTACTGCTTTCGTGGGGTTTTTTGTTTTGTTTTGACTTTTCATACTCTCACTATGGTCTTTCCTTTCCACTCAAAGATTCCCCTTTAATATTTCTTTTCTTTTTTTCACACTACAATAGTTAATTTTATTTGCTCAAGGTCTCATATTGCAAGCATTAAACCAAGAATGAGCTTTGATTTTGTGAGCCTAGAGTCACACATTTAGGAAGATAAAAGCAAACTGTGATCCATGTATATGGATGAAAAACTAAAGGCTCATGGTTAATTACATTGTACTTTTAAATTTCTACAGCCTAGAAGCCAGAAGTCACAGATCTTTTAGGTCTTTCTGGATGTCCCACAAGGTATCTGCACTTTTCTTGAGCTGGGCAACTTCATCATCCTTCAGCTTCTGGTTGATCACACTGGTTAAGCTGCGAGCATTCAGGATACATGGAAGTCTCAGGAAGACCTCATTCTCAATGCCATACATCCCCTTCACCATTGTTAACACTGGATGAATCCTGGATAGATTTTTCAACATGGGTTCAATGAGATCAGCCACATTTAATCCAATAGCCCAGTTGGTATATCCTTTTAGCTTGATGACTTCGTAGGCACTTTCCACCACCATCTTATGCACTTCCAATATTCACCGTCGTTTTCTCTTCCCATTTCTGGGTTCAGTTCCTGAAGAGAAACACCTGCCACATTCACTCCACTCCACACAGCCACACTTGAATCGCCATGTTCTCCTAAAATCATGGCAGCTGCCGGGATGAATGTCAAGTTTTTCAGCCATAAAATAGCAAAATCTGGCAGAATCCAGATTACACCCACTTCCAATCACACGGTGCTTGGGTAGTCCACTTAGTTTCCAGGTAACATATGTGAGAATATCCACTGGGTTGGAAACTACAATTATGATACAATCAGGACTGTGTTCACTATCTGCAGAATAATGAATTTGAAGACATTAACATTCCTCTGCACCAGATTGAGCCAGCTCTCTCCCTTGTGGTGGACTCCCGCAGTCACCACCACAATCTTAGAATTGGCAGTCACAGGGTAATCTTTTTCTGCAGTTTTAGGTGTCTGAAGAAATAAGCTCCCATGTTGCAGATCCATCATTTCTCTTTTGAGTTAATCTTCTAAAACATCCACAAGGGCAAGTTCATCAGCCAGAGACTTTCCCAGAATGCTGATGGTACACGCCTTACCAACTTGTCCAACACCCACTACAGTGATCTTATTGTTTGGGACGGTTGCCTCTTCTTCCACAACTGGCACAATCAGTTTTTCCTTAAGAGTTGCCATTGTGCCCAGAGAGAACCCGCTGGGAGAGTCGCGTGAAGAAGACAATGTTAGCTCCCCTTTAATATTTCTTATAGGGCTGGTTTAGTGTTCATGAGCTCCTTTAGTTTTTGTTTGTCTGAGAAACTCTATTTTTCCCTCTCTTCTGAATGATAGCTTTGCTGGATAAAGTATTCTCTGCAGATTTTTCCCTTTTCAGCACTTTGAATATAGCGTGCCACTCTCTTCTGGCCTGCAAAGTTTCTGCTGAAAAGTCCACTGATAGGCTTATGGGCTTTCCCCTTGTATGTAACTGTCTTATTTTGTCTTGCTACTTTTAAATTTTTTTCTTTATCACTCCGTTCTTGCCATTTTAATTACCATGTGTGTTGGTGTGGATTGGTTGGTGTGGTTGGATTTTGGGGGGTGGAGATTTCTGTGCTTACTGGATCTGAATATCTGTTTCCTTCCACAGATTAGGGAAGTTTTCAGCTATTATTTTTTCAAATAAAATTTCTGCCCCTTTCTCTCTCTCTCTCCTTTTTCTGAGATCCATCTAATGCAAATGTTATGCTTGATGGAGTCACTGAGTTCCCCAAGACTATTCTCAATTGCAGAATTTTCTTTCCTCCTTTGCTCAGCTTGGTCACTTTCCATTATTGTCATCCAGGTCATTAATTTGTTCTTCTGTTTCATCTAGTCTGTTTATTCCATCAAGTGTATTTCCAATGTCATTTATTGTGTTCTTGATCTGTGATTGGTTCTTTTTTATCTGTTTTAAGGGTCTCACTGATGTCCTTCACTTTTTTCTCAAGTCCAGTGAGTGTCTTTATGATCATTACTTTAAATTCCCTATCATGTGTGTTACTTACATTCATTTTGCTTAAGTCTCTTGCTATGGTTTGGTCCTGTTGTTTCATTTGGGAAATGTTTCTCTGTCTCCTCATTTTATCTAACTCTGTGATTGTTTCTCTTTGTTAGGAAAGTCAGCTACTTCTCTTGCTCTTAATGATAATAGCCTTATAAAAAGAGGTCTTGTAGCATCCTGCAGTGCAGTGTCCCCTGTTCCTCAAGGCCTGGTACTTCACAGAATGTCTCCTATGTGTATGCTGTGCTATTGAGTCTTGGGCTCTTTTTCCTTCAGTGTAGTTGTCTGCAGAGGCTCTCTTGCCTATTGTGGGCAGTGTTTGGTCGCCACCAGAGGGGGATACATTTTAATAAGGTGTGCAGTGGTCTCCTTGTGAAGTGAGACCTGCCCCTGCTACTGCTGGAACTGAGGTCCCACAAAATACGGGGGGTTGGGAGATGTGGCATTGTCAGGGTTTGGGCCAGTCTTCTGGGCAAGGGGGCCCACAGCACAGGCACTAAGGCTAGTGTAACTGGGAAGGGCAGGTCCACTGAAGCATACAGGATGGGGGGCAGTAGCAGGGCTTGGTGTGATCAAGTTAGGTAAGGAGAGTTGGTGCTGCACTGGCTCCTACAGGTGGCTGTTGTTCATACTGGGGGATGTTGGAAAGAAAAGGCACTTGCCAGCTCCTTTATTCCTGGAGGGGTCTCTCAGTAATCTCTGTCTCTCCAGGGCCATTCTCAGAAATGAGCAAATCACTCTTCCTCCCATTTGCCCCCAGTGTTTTTCAAACTGCTGGTTCTAAGGTGTATCTGCAAGGGCTGTTTTTGGTACTTTCTTTTTAAGGGTGGGGATTCTGCTTCCTAAAGCCCTCTGGGCTCTCCCACAGCTGAGGCCACAGCCTTTTTAAATTCCAAGCTTTAAGTCCTACTAGTTGTAAGAACTCAAAAAATTCAACCCCTCTCTCTTTCAAAGGCAAATGTTATGGGGATTAGTTCTCCCCATCCATGAGCTCCCTGCTGTCTGTTTTTCACTCTTTTCCACACCACTGGCTCCCTCTCCACCACAGATGACCATGGTCCATTTTGCTCCCAATCTGTCTTCATTCTTCCTACCTTCTTCATTATGGTCTCTTCTCTGCTTTTAGTTGTGGGGTTAATTCTGCCAGTCTTCATATTGTTTTCTGGATTGTTTATGCTGATGTGAGTGTTACCTAGTTGTATTCATGGGACCAGGTGAGTTTAGGGTCCTCCTACTCTGCCATCTTTCTGACTAACCTTTTGGACTTTTTCTTGTAATTGATTTCTAGTTTCATGTCATTGTGATTGGAAAAAAATGCTTTATGTGGTTTCAGTCTTCAAAAATTTATTGAGACTTGTTTTGTGGCCTAAAATGCAATCTGTTCTGGAAAATGTTCCATGTGCAGTGGGAAGAATGTGTATTCTACTGTTTCTGGATGGAATGTTCTGAATATATGTTAGGTCCATCAGGTCAAATGTATCATTCAAAGACACTGTTTTCTTACTGATTTTCTGCCTGAATGATCTATCCATTCATTTAAATGGGATGTTAAAGTCCCTTCTATTACTGTATTACTCTTAATTTCCTCCTTTATGTTTGTTAATGCTTGCTTTATGTATTACAGTGCTTCCCTGTTGGGTACATAGATATTTACAATTGTTCTATTCTCTTGTTGGATTATTCACCTTATCATTATGTAGTGTCCTTCTTTGTCTCTTGTTACAGTTTTTGTTTTAAAGTCTATTTTATCTGATATAAGTACTGCTACCCAGGCTTTCTTTTCTCTTCCATTTGCATAGTAAATGTTTTCCTATCCCTTCACCTTCAGTCAACATGTGTTTTTAGATCTGAAGTGAGTCTCTTGTAGGTAGCATAAAGATGGTACTTGCTTTTTATCCATTCAGTCACCCTGTGTCTTTTGATTGGACCATTTAGTTCATTTACATTTAAAGTGATTATTGATAGGTATATATTTATTACCATTTGGTTACTTGTTTTATGGTTGGTTTTGTACTTCTCTGTTCCTTTTTGCTTCTCTTGCTTTCTTCCTTTGTGGTTTAATGGCTTTCCTTAGTGTTATGCTTATATTCCTTTCTCTTTATTTTTTTGTGTACCTATTATAGTTCTTTTTTTAATTTGTGATTATCGTTAGGTTCATATATAACATCTTATGGATATAGCAGCCTGTATAAATTGATAGTCACTTAAGTTTGAACCCATTCTATAAGCACTAAAATTTTACCCCCCCCACCACATTTTAGGTTGAATAACTTCCTGTGTTTATTGGCCATTGTATAGCATCTTTGGATAAATGTTTATTCAAGCATTTTGCCCATTCTTTAATCAGGCTGATTGATTTTTAGTGTTGAGTTGAAAGAGTTTTATATAGTCTATTTTTTTTAATTTAAATTCAATTAGCCAACGACTTATAATACCTCATTAGTTTTCAATGTAGTGTTCAGTGATTCATCAGTTGCATATACCACCCAGTGCTCATGAGATTATTAACCACTTATTAGATATGTAATTTGCAAATATTATCTCCCATTATGTGGGTTGCCCTTTTAGTTTGTGTCCTTAAATGCACATAGTTTTAGGGAATTATTTTTTGAAGTTTCATGTACATTTTTTTTCCTTTAAATTTTTTTTATTGTTAATCACCATACATTACATCATTAGTTTTTGATGTAGTGTTCCATGATTCATTGTTTGTATATAATACCCAGTGCTCCATGCGGAACGTGCCCTCTTTAATACCCATCACCAAGCCAATGCATCCCCCAACCCCCCTCCCCTCTAGAACCCTCAGTTTGTTTTTCAGAGTCCATCGTCTCTCATGAATCGGAGGCAGAGACAATTCATGTCCAATTTAAGTTTTCTTTTGTTTCCTGTGCTCTTGGTGTGAGATTCACAAAGTCATGGCAAAAGCTAATGTCATTAAGATTTCCCCCTATGTTTTCTTGTAAGGTTTTATAATTTAGCTTTTATGTTAAGATCTTCAATCCATTTTGAGCTAATTTTTGTATATGGTATATGATAAAGCTCCCACTTCATTCTTCTCATAGGAATATCCATTTTTTTCCAGCACCATTTGTTGGAAAAACTGTCTCTCCCCCACTTCATACTCTTGACACTCTTGTCAAAAATCATTTTACCATATGTGTGAGGTTTGTATCTGAGTTCTCCAATTCCATTGGTTTATGTGTCTGTCTTTATGCCAGTATGACACTGTTTTTATTGCTATAGCTTTGTAATAACTTTTAAAATCAGGGAGTGTGAAACCTCTTTGTTCTTTTCAAGAATGTTTTGGCTACTTGAGGGTCCTTTGAGATTCTATATAAATTTTAGGGAGGGTTTTTCTCTTTCTGTTGGAATTTTGACAGGAATTGCATTGAATCTGTAGATCACCTTGGGTAGTATCAACATCTTTTTTTTTTTTTTTTTAAGATTCCACCTATTTATTTGACAGAGAGAAAGAGAGAGCACAAGTAGGCAGAGAGGCAGGCAGAGGGAGAGGGAGAAGTGGGTTCTCCGCTGAGCAGGGAGCCTGATGCGGGGCTCAATCCCAGGACACCGGGATCATGACCTGAGCTGAAGGCAGACACTTAACGACTGAGCCACCCAGGCACCCCGGTAGTATCAACATCTTAACATTAAGTCCTTTAAGCTATGGACATTGGATGTCTTTCCACTTATTTATGTCTTCTTCAATTACTTTCAGTGATGTGTAGTTTGCTCTGTACAAGTCTTTTGTCTCCTCAGTTAAATTTATTCATAAACTTCATTCTTTTTGGTATTATTGTAAATGGGATTGTTTTTTAATTGTTCTTTGTTAGTATCTATAAAAGCAACTAAATTTTGTGTGTTGATTTTGTATTATGCAACTTTGCTAAATTTGTTTAACAGTTGCAGAAGATTTGTAGTATTTAGGGTTTTCTACATATAAGAACGGGTCATCTGCAAACACAGGGAATTTTTTTTAAGTTTTTATTTATTTATTTGACAGAGAGAGAGAGAGACAGCAAAAGAGGGAACACACGCAGGGGGAGCGGGAGAGGGAGAAGCAGGCTCTCCGCCGAGCAGGGAGCCCGATGCGGGGCTAGATTCCAGGACCCCGGGATCATGACCCGAGCTGAAGGCAGACGCTCAACCAACTGAGCCACCCAGGCGCCCCAACACAGGTAATTTTACTTCTTCATTTCTAATTTGGATGCTTTTTATTTTTCTTGCCTAATTGCTCTGGCTAAGTCCTCAAATACTATGTTTAAAAGAAATGGTTAAAATGGACATCCTTGTCATTTTTCCCGATCTTAGAGGAAAAGCTTTCAGTCTTTGATCATTGGTAAGATGTTAGCTCTGGGCTTTTCACACCATCTGTTCAATATTCTGAGGTAATTTCCTTCTATTCTTAGTTCTTTTATTGTTTTTATTATGAAAGAGTATTGAATTTTGTCAACTGCTTTTTTTTCATCACCTGAGATAATTGATTTTCTCCCCTTCATTCTGTTAATGTAGTATATTACGATCATTATTTTTGCATGTTGAAATATCCTTGCATACCTAGAATAAATTCCACTTGGTCATGTTGTATAACCCTTTTAATGTGCTGTTGAATTCCCTTTCCTAGAGTTTTGTTGATGATTTTGGCATCAATGTTCATCAGTGATAATGGTCTGTAGTTTTCTTGTAGTATCTTTGTATGGCTTTGGTATCAGGACAATTCTGGCCTCATAGAAGGGAGTATGAAAGTGTTCCCTCCTTTTAAAATTTTGGTAAGAGTTTGAAGAGGATTGGTTTTACATCTTTGAATGTTTGTTAGAAGAATTTACCAATGAATCCATCTGATCCTGAGCTTTACTTTGTTGGCAGAGTTTTGATTATTGATTCAATCTCCTTACTAGTTTTGGGTCTGTTCATATTTTCTTTTTCTTCATGATTCAGTATTTTTAGGTTGTGTGTTTCTATGAACTCATTTCATCTAGGTAATGCATTTTGTGGTGAACAGTTGCTCATAGTACTTATAGTTCTTTTTATTTCTGTAAAATCAGTAGAAATTCTCTTTCATTTATGATTCAATTATTTTTTTTTGTTTTTGTCAACCTAGCTAAAATTTTGTCAGTTTGATTTTTTGAAGAACTGAATCTTGGTTTTCATTTTTCTCCTTATATCTGATCTAATCTTTATTATTTCCTTTCTTCTATTAGCTTTAGGTTTAGCTTTCTTTTTCCCCTAGTTCCTTGAGATGTAAATTTAGGTTGTTGATGTAAGACTTCCTTATTTTACTGAAATTATTTACAACTATAAATTTATACTTTAGCACTGTCTTTAATTCATTCCATAAGTGTTAGTATGTTTAATTTTTTTATCTCAAGATAATTTTGAATTTCCCTATTTTTCCTTTGACAAATTGGTTGTTTGATGTTTAATTTCCACATATTTGAGGATTTTTTTATATTCTTTCTGCTATTCTAGTTTCATTCCATTGTGATCAGAAAAGCTACTTTGTATAATTTCATTCTTTTAAAATTGATTAAAACTTATTTATTTGCCAAACATATGGTCTATCCTGGAGAATGTTACATGAGTAACATGAGAAAACATGTCTTCTGTGGTTGGGTGGGGTGTTCTGCAAATGTCTATTAGGTCCAAGTGGTCTATAGTGTTCTTCAAGTTTCCTATTTCCTTATTGATCTTCTGTCTGTCTGTTCTACCCATTCTTGAATGAGGTTTCATATTATTCTAAAGCTTTTTTTTCAATCCAGTCAATGCTTGCCTTATATATTTAGGAGCTTTGATGCGGTGCATAGATGTTTGTAATTATATCTCTCTGGTGCATTGAACTTTTAATTATTATGTAGTGTCATTTGTATCCAGTAACAGCTTTGAATTAAAGTATATTTTGTTTGATATTAGAATAGTCATCCTGCTGTCTTTGGGTTATTATTTATATGGATTTTTTTCCCCCATCTTTTCACTTTCAACCTATATGTTTGCTTAGATCTAATGTGAGTCACTCATAGATAATATGTAGGTGGTAATTTGAAAAAAAGCAGGGCCTTTTCCAGCCTTTATTGACTGGCTCTGTGAAGGAAAACACTTTCACTAATCAACGTGGCATGAAGGTTTATGGTCTTCTCAAGCCTTTCTAAGCATACCTTTTCCCTGGGCCTGTGTTTGTGCATTCCCCACACCCCATCCCAATCCCTCCCTCTACATGGCTGCCTTCAAGATCTTAGATGTTCTACTGTATTCCTCTGCCCAGATAATCTCTCACCTCCAGGGGCCCACGGGTCTGCAGCCTCCCTGCAGCTCTTCAATGCAGTAGTGACTGCCACTGCTTTTAGTGGCATTCAGCCTGATATCCAAACTATGCCACCATTTCCACCAGAGCTCCAAGTGAAGAAATCTTTCCCTTCCATTGTATGTGAAGAACCAAGAACTGGATAGCTTCCCCCTGATCATGCTGTGCCAGGGAAGAGGCAGGGCATGGGTGAGCAATAACCCCCAAAATTTCTTTCCATATTGACTGTGACTTTATCTTGTTTAGACATTTGCTTGGTTGCTGCAAATCCTTAACTGGGTTCTAGGGTTCCCGCAAAGATACTGTGGTCAGTGTGTTATTTACTTTGTGTTTCCATGGGGGAACAAGGGCCTGGAGTATCCTAGTCCACTATCTTGCTGATAGCACTCCTCAGCACTATTTTTAAAAATATTATTAATAGCCTTCTGTAGTTAATTCACTTCCTCTCATTACCTTTAAAAATCTCCAAATGAAGAGTAAGTACCCACCCCTTTGACCTGGTTAATATGTAATGACACAGCAATAAAAATCAAATGACTAAAATCTATTATCAGCAAATTTAGGGACTACAATTTATCAAGTCACAATATTTCTGAATCTTATTTTGTTGGATGATTCAGCTATATACAATATTTTATAGATCGTTATACCTCAAGTGTCTGGGAGGTACCATATTACTGATGCTCAAAAACTGATGACCATCACGATGACACCTATATACGTTGTTTCTCCATGAGCTAAAACCATGACCTAATTTTTATAAAAGTTGACATCTAAAAATAAAGTTGACTTCATATTCTTGAATATTTAATGAAAGTAAACTACAGATCTATAGATAATCCATGTTTCCCTGGATAGTTTAAGTCCTTGAGAATATAAAGATTTTGTCTTTTGAACCATCAGTCTTAGCACAGAGAGTCAAAGGAAATTGAAATTTATTTAATTCCCTCCCATCAGGAACATCCATTCTCATGCATCCCAAAATGCTACTTCTGCAGGAAATAACCCAAGTAACTCCATTTGCTTGGGATTAATTACCAACTGTGTTTTCTCAAATATACTATATATTCAGCTTTTTTTCTAATCCATGTTTATCCTTTGTAGATAATTTTCAGTTTTCTGACTCTTTAATCTTCCTTAATAAATTATATACTTTAATCATTCTCTTACCTCAAATCTAGTTATTCAACAAATAACTGCAAATCCTTCTTATGGTTCTATCACATTTGTCCCATCTAACTAACCTCAGTCCCTTTCAGCCTTCACATCCCCCCATATTATCAGCTATATCTTATGAAGGCACTGCTTTGTCTGTATCACCATCCCATTTAAAATTCCATATTACCTATTGGATAATGGTCACATTCCTTCATGACCCTCTACAGTTTAGCCTCATACCACATCTCCACATTGATTTCCCACTAGTCCCCATCATGAAACTCATGTTCCCTGCAACTGCACTTGTTGCCAGACCTTGAAGTATGCTGTTCTTTTTGCTTGAAGGCCCACCCCAGTCATCCCCCTTACCAAATTTATTAATTTCTATCTTTCACTCATTTAGAATATATTTACTGTTTACTCACTTCCAAATCCTACCTCTTCTATTAATCCTTCCCCAAATAATTCAGTCCTTAATGTGTTCTGACTTCTTTAGTCTCACAGAGTAGTTATCACTTTATCCCATTCATTTGGCACATTGTGCTTTCTTGGCATATTTACTTATCTCTTTTCTGTCCGCATCATTTTGACTAGACTTATTTTCTTAAGGACAGGAAACAAACAATAAGCCTTTTCATTGCTGTAGTGCTCTCAGCAGAGTATCTATATTTAATTATCTTTCTGAGTAGTTATTCTCTTTGATCATAAGAACAATAGTGGATAGTGATAAAAAGCAAGGACTGATTTCCAGAAAACACACACATAAGCATTGTTCATAAGCATGTACTAAAACATTTAGAATTTATAGAGCAAAGTCAAAGGCATTCTCTACATGCTCCTCTATGCCTGCTGAATATGTTTTAGGATTTCTCAAGGAGTTTTCAAGTTTCTTGGCTGGTCTGAAGAATACTTAATTCCTTCAACCCATTAAATCATAGAATAGTGCACAAACCCAGAGAATTATGCCATACTCAAGTCTTAATAAGGAAGGTTGCCAATAAGTTCACTGGGTGTTATGTTCAGCTTAGGACCTGGCTCCAAGAAGTCATTCCATAAATATCTGGAAGAATGAGTATCAATGTGTATGCAAATTAAAGGGGCAGTCTAATTGAAATGGTTGTATAATAGTGTTGAAAATTCGTCTACACCATTGATGGTGAGTCCTCTATTGATAGATCATTCTGAGTCCAGATGAGGAGTAGAACCATATCTAAATACAGTGTTGACCAAGCTTTTCTCTTTCCTCAACTCCAAGGTCTCTTCTCTTTGGGACCTTTCACCTAAACTAATATAGCCTAGGGGTCTATGACTCCCAGCGCATTATCATATTGCTAAGAAACACATATTATTTTACCAGAAATCTTCTGGAGACATACTGTAACATGCTAACCTGTAGGGATAAGTCAAATGATAGGAGTTTTGGGCACTCAGATGAACATTTGGGGACTTTTTCTCTTCAAGCCATAGTTGAAAGACTACAGCCTACTTCTGAGTAATGGGACAGAGGCCTTCTTTTCACAATTTGGAGAGAAAATATTTTGAAATTAATGAGTCCCCCTAGAATTTTTTTTTTTTTTCAGTTTCTGAGAACACATTATCTTAAGTCTAGCCAGGGCTGAACATGGCCCAGGTAAGACTAATACATGACTTTATCATTTTAGATTGTTTGAAAGTGAATAAAAACAAATGGAAAAATATGAAATAAATCAAAAGTAATTTCTGGGCTCCAAAGATGACCCAGAGATATCACCAATTTTATCCCCAATCTCTAAAAAAGCATTTTTTAACCGATTTTCAAAAAGATGCTCTTATCTTTCATTAAGTATGCATTTAAAAAAAAAAAGAAGCATTTGTCAAATTTCCAGATTATATGTGTTTATTTTGAGTTAGTGGATACAATGGCATATTTAGATACCAGCACTCTGAGCTACACCTATGTATTTGCCTCTAAACCTTCACACATTGTCAGTTTCCATTCTTCTATCATTCCATCACTGGGTCTCCTATTTCTAGCAAAATCATAGTTCAAATTTTTTTAAAGTAAAATATGGATCACCATATTGTGCTTCCAGTGCCCCCAGAAGGATTATAATTGTCTCAAATAAGTGTTTATTTTCAGTAAAGGGGGAAAATTGAAAATATGAGCACTAGTAATGGCACTACTACAAGAGAAAGAATAGAATACAGATTAAAAGAAACATTTTGGTTGGATGAGTTAGTTTTTCCTTAGTAAAAAATCCACTTAATATCATGGATATGACTTCAAAGTTATATTGTTCAATTTGTGGGCCACACACTTCAGCGTATTGGCTAGTACATTTTTGCACTGAAACAGAAGCAATACAAGCTTTATGTTCTACCATTACACTTCCAGATTTTTCACTTATTAAGATACCTGCCAACCTAATGATTCTTGCATGCATTAGAGTTTGCTTTTGTAGAATTAAGTTTATTTTCCCCATCCCTCCCACTCCCATAAACATTGCGATGCGAACTCTTAGCCCAATTTTATGAGAATGTTGCAAAGGACAGTTCTGTGCCACCTCAGGACAGGAATTCCCTGTTCCCTCCCCAGCTACTGATGAATCAGTAGTATTGATCACATCTCATCTCACATGCAAACAGACACTGCTCCCTTAATTTCCCCATGCCAGAGGCATACGAGTCGGCAGGTATGCATACAAAAATGGAATTAAAAAGAAAAGGAAAAAAAAAAGCTTTCTTATTAAAGCCTATCGTCCTAGAATGAATCCATTGCTTTGAATTCACTTAAAGCCTGTACAGGCGAAATGTGTTTCTTCTGGGAACCTCGTCTAACTCGTGTCTGGAATTCTTCAGGCTTTTCTCTCTTCACAAGGGGCTTCTTCTCTGGAGCCTTCATCTTCCAAGACACAACCGGTGAGTTGACAGCTGCTGTCCCATAGACCTTCTGGTATTTGGTTGAGGCCACATAGGATGCTTTCACCGTAAGGACAACAGCATTCATCAGGTTTTTAGCTGCCTGGATGAGTGATGTGGCACTGTCCAGCTAGAGCAGGAGGAGAGAGATATACCTGGGTTAGTCGCGGCACAGCATTCACAAGATGGTGGTGTAACTTCACAGTTCAAATAGTGTTGTGCTTGTGCAAGTATACAGTATTGACCAAAAAAGAGCAAATTATTACATGATAAAGTGAACAAGTTACATAGCAGTCACTCTCTTCTATCCTTAATCCCAAGGTAAAAATAAAAAAAGAGGATACTCTATAAGGCATAGCTTTCTAAAACTGCAGTACCTCTAAAGACCAAGCTTTTTTTTAGCATGTAAGAATTCCAATGTAACACAAGTTTTCCAAAGTGGAACATCTCATGTTATTACATTAGGCTGTTTGGTAAGGGTGAGAATAACTCAAATGCTTAAAAGGCATTTGGCAGGCACTGTACAATAAAGAGGTATACAGAGTTATATCTCAATTTTACAGCTCTACCCCTGGAAATATAGACTATTTCTCCATCCTGAGCTCAGGTATGATAGGAATGCAGACAGCTAAGCGGAGAAACACACCCATGGTGCACTGCCTTTTATTGAGGTGTTCATTGAACTTGAATATCTATTTAACTATTCTCGGGTCTTGAATATACCTCTTAGAAAAATAATAATCATGTCAGGCTCTCATAGGTCAGAGAGCATTCAGTGAGACCCCCATATACACATGTTAATGAAATATTGATTTCTTACTATGTGGCAAACACTATTTTAAGAACTTTGTATTTCCTCACTTAACTCAAAAACACCCTAGGAGGTAGCTATTATTGTCACTGCAGTTTATGATGAGAGAATTGGTGCTTTATACAGCTTAAGTGATGAAGTCCTTAAAGACTATCATACTGCCACACTGTTGGGTAGGACAGCTAAAATACTGTAATAGTCACAACTTAGAGTAGGTCTAGAAGCTCATCCTTAGACTCTTAAAGCCAGGGTCTTTTCTACTTTTAACCAGTTTGACAGTGTGGTATATATTGTATATGATCCGTTTCAACCTGCTTCACTTCCCGGACTACAAATGCTGGAAAAGTTCAAAACTGCATTTCCCAGACTCCCTTTCAGCCAGGATTCTACAAGTGACCTAGTAAAAGGAAAGAATTAACAGCTGACTGCAAATATTAACTCTAGCCTCTCGGGTGCTTGAGTGTAATTTCTTACAATATCGGTTAAGGAAATATATACATTGCAATTAAATGAGGGATCCAAGAATATTTCTCATTGTTGAGACTGATGTGCTCTAGCTGCATTAATGAATGGGAGTTAGATATACACCCTCTGGGTGCAAGGTGATTAGCAAAGTTTTTTAAGCTAAGGGACCCCAAACACTCCCCTATGTGATGTGACTTGCCCTCACTTTAACTTCTTGCCATGTTTTGTGACCAAAGCATGTCCCAAGCAGTGACTCGGCAAATCAGAAGTTACATCTAAGGTCTCTGTAATGCTGTTGCTCGGGCTGTTCTCTGTTCTATATACTTCATTAGAGCTAAATAAATGTGATGCTAAATTTTAAAAAATTATGACAAATGAGCTCTCAGTTCTCCTACCACCAGAAAAGCTCATAAAGTCAGATCATTGGGGAAAACAATGGACAATGCTTTCTATGTAATAATTCCTTGTAATACCATAGAATTGAGGCCCCACTATTTAAAAATAGATTGGAGGCCAGTATTACATTGACCCCACAATAACATAGAAGCAAAGAGATTTGTGGATTAGAGCCATGATTCGGCAAATAATTAACTGCTTTGTGAATTAAATCAACCAAATGTATAGAGTAACTACTTTACCACTTCTTTTACACTGTACAAGGTACAAATATACCAAAATAACTACTTAACCCATAATGTTTATTTATAGAGCATAAATTTTGAAAGCTAGCTAAGAAAAAGCAAATTCTAGATTATTCATGTTAATAGAAGAAAGGCCAAGCATGGATTAGTACAGCGATTCTCATGGTCTGTGAACCAGCAGTATCAGTATCACCTGGGAACCTGTTAGAAATGCAACTTCTTAGGCCACTCTCAAACTTTCTGAATCAAAAATTTCTAATCCAGGGGATGCTGATGCATGCTGGAGATTGAGAACCACTGGATTAATGAAACCCAAGGACTATCTCAAGGTTTATTTCATCTAATGATTTTAGAACTTTGATCATACATGAGTTTGGTAACATCCGGGCAAGTTATCTGGCTGAATTTCACTTTTTACATCTTTTCTATTATACCCCCAGGTAGAAGTGTAAATAATGGAGGAGATAGATAGCAAATGTTGGGACAATTGGGTCAGTCATGGTTTCTTTAGTAGCTAGATACCATAGCCCTTGGCCAATTGACAGCTCCCTGTAAGTCTGTCAGGTTTCAGAAATGAGCAGTATTCATTCATAAAGTGAGTTAATTCTGTTGTGTATCATGGGTAAAGAGAGGAGAGAATGGCATCAGGGACAGTTCTGTGGATTGACTTCTGGGCAATAGAATTAGTAGAAGTAGAATAAGACAAAATGCATCTATTGCATTATTAAATGGTTCTCTGAAAGCAAATCTTGGGAGAATTGAATGGATCCAAAGAGAAGAATTACAAGTAATTTGGAAACTTTTACCACAGATTCCATTTTCAGATAGATGGTGTCTAATTCTGCAGCAAAAATATGATAGCCTGTCTCTTCTTCAGAACCCCTTTGCTCTCCCAGCCTGATGCAGGAATCCTGTGAATAAACCTAATACATTGGTTGAGAGTGAGACAGCTCTGAAATATAAAGCCAATGATTTCATTCAAGGCACCTGGTAAGGCAGATATGAATTTGTGGCAAGATGTAAAGCTAGCAGGTGAGGAACTTAGTGAACTAAACCTGATCAAGTATATTGCTAGACAATTTGCCCAATCTAAAATTAAATTTGACTTTCACTATTCCTCTATATCCATTTTAATTATTTAGATCATTGTTGCCACAATCAGAATTTCTTTTATTTAAAAATGGCTCTCCTTTATGCTTGTCCAAAATAGCACAGAGACTTGGCATGTTTTGTTGAAAATTCACTCCTAAAGAAAATACACTAAAAATACTAAGGCTACATGGCAAGAAGATCTTTTAGTACAAGGTTTAGGAAAACCTATTTAACATAATTGTATTCTGTTTTGCAATTTATACTGTAACTACGGCATTTTCAGACAAGACGTGTAAATGAATATGTACAAATGAAGTCCTAATAACCCATATTAGTTGAGCACTTAGGAGGTGCTTAGACATTGCCTTTGTTCTTTTAATTAAACTGCATGGTTTAAGTTCTAAAAATCCTTGAACTTAGCTAATAGATCTTGCCTCTGAAGTAATGGGCAAAAGTAGGGATTAGGACCTGTACTGTTTTTCTCCAAAAACTACCCTCTGAACCACTCTTTAATCTCTGGGGTCTTGTTTTTCAGTGACTACCTATCATTCAGAATGAACCTATCTCAATGTTAAGGACATGCCTGTCCTTAAACTTGGTACCATTCTATATGCATCATCTCACCTCTGACTCTTAGTGTCATCCTTGGAGCCTGAATTCTTTATAACTAGATCTCCTGGCCTCAGGTGTGTTCCTGTCCAGTGCACAGCCGTTCTCTGTCCTTCCTGGCTTGGATTCACCCTCATGGCAGCAGTGACTGGAATCTGATCCCTGCAGATTTCTCCTGTACTTGTTCAGCTTCTCTGAAGCACATTCACTACACAGCTATAAAGACTGGTTGCCTTTGGTGGGGCTCAGCTACTTTAGTGCTCTAAGCTTTTATCAGGGCTGGTGTTCCTAGCTTTATAACAGCCTTAGTGTGGACTATATTTCCACCATTCCTCTAGCTAGCCTGTATATGTACTGATTAAACTGGGAGTAGAAAGAGACTTGTATCTTTTCCTGCTTTAGAGCCTTTTTATTCCTATTGGACTAGTCTAAGAAAAGTGCCCCAATTTTCAGTTAATTAAAAAAAAAGAGCCTACATTTAGCAAATGCTACTATGTGCCAGTCTCTGCATTAACTCCCCAAGTTTCCTTTCTTTCATTCAATCTCACAACCATGCCTGAGACAGGTAATACTATTATGCCCACTTGGGACAAAGAAGGACCATGCAGCTTGCTAAATATCATATCACAGGTAGGTGGTGAAGCCAAGACTTAAACCAGCCAGCCTAACTCCAGAGCCCACGGACTAACCATTACTTGATGCTGTTTTCCAGAGCCATGCATGGCAGATGAAGCCACAGTCCACCAATCTATCAAGTTATGCTAGACTAATTAATTCTTCCTATTTCATTTCATAGGTGTCTGCTGTCCCTAACCATAGAAATCAGGCTTCTCCTAATTCTGTCACTATTTTTTTAAATATCAAAGTACTATTTTAAAAAGGTAGCAGATGTTTCCTCACATCTTGTTCTGTTACAATCCGTGAAAAGCAAATAAGGGTGGGAGAGCTGTTTCATAGTCATTTCTATAGGGTTTTTCTAGCTCCTTTTCTGCCTCTGTACTGGTCTTTTCTTCTTAACCTCACTTGAATCCTAATAGACAGATTTCTCTTTCCCTACACCATCCTCATTTTGTGTTTTGAATGCAGAGAAATATTAGAAGGTAGACATTCCTGAATTGTGATTCTTCCATTAATTGATATTTGTGCTAATTCCTTAATGTCAAAGATGAAGACTGTCATGAAAAGTGCTTAAAATGACTTAAAATTTACAGGATCACCTGAAAAATTCTGAAACCCCATGTCATAAGTTTTACAATATTTCATGAACATAGGGCTTACCTTGCAAGAGGTGTTCAGTTTCTATAGAAACAGACTTTGACACAAATATAACTGCATGACTCAATCAAATTCTCAAATGAAAGTGCACCTACATTTCTGGAAATGCTTCAATTCTTGTATACTCTTTTGGTCTACCCCTCCATCCTTCTACCTACAATGATTCATCCAGATATTTCTAGGTATTTCTTCAGATACTTACTATATATATAGTTTGTGCCAACCACATGGTTGTGTTGGGTATACATACACAGTCACAAAAATCACAAGATCTAATGCTGGTAAGTTGTTTAGTAGGATGTAAGGTACTAAAGAAACAATACAGGACCTACCTTGAGTCAGGTAAGGGATAGCATAGGAAAATAAATAAAGATGGTGGGAGTGATATTCTAAACTCACTTTAATGGATGAAATAGGTGGTTATTGGTGACTAGATGGCTAAGTGATAAAAAAGGACAAATCTGGAATTCCTAGCTAGTATAGCTGGGTATAAATTGATGCTCTTAAGCCAGATGATGGCAATAAGGGGAAAACGGAGGTGTTAACAATGTTAAGTTTAACTCTGGACATCCTGAATTTGTGTTACATGTCAGTAAAGTTATCAAAGGGGCAGTTGAAAGGGTGGGGATGAAAATCAGGGGGCCAGTTTTAAGAAACCACATGTCTTGCTTATATTGCTTTTCTCAGTTATTTCATGAACAGCATTCTGCGTGCTACAGGTATCTCTGTCAATTTCTGATTTCTTCTTCCCTTCAGATTCCTTATTTAGTGTTTTCACAAAGAGAATAAAGTGCTGAATGCATATTTTCTCTGGTCAAAAAAGTTCAATAGATCCAAAATTTTTTCTCAGCATTATACTTTCAGGATCAAAATCAATATTTTAATAATCTAAAGCATAACATCATCAAGAAATATCTTAACTATTCCCCTGACAACCAAGGCTACTTTCTGTTAAGTAATTAGCAATCTTTCACCTTTGAAAATAATGGTGAACTTCCTGGGACTACCCAGCAATAAAACAAATGCAGTTTAGACTTAACAACTGCCTTTAAATACACACACACATGCACACACACACACACACACACACACACACACACGGCATTGTCAAAAGTGCAAAGTAATGTAAAAGAGAAACACACTGGGTTAAATATCTGGGACATGGTAAGTGTCTTAGGATGTTAATTTGTGAGAGCCAGGTATATAATTATAGAAGAAAGTTAGGGTTTCACTGTGTGTTCTACATTAATCCACTTTAAGATTACATAGAGAGATATAACCTGGAAACAAGTCTACTCAAGCTGATTTTTACTGAAAAATTATAAACCATAAATGGTAGTTCATGGAAATCCCCAGTACAAAGCTATCTGTCCTTGGGACTATTAGCTAAACTAAATAGAATAAAATAAACCTAATTCATTTCAAGGTAATAAAACAGTTCTACTTAGTTACCTCAGAAGACTTAGAAATGCCTGGGGGATGGAACCCGGTCTCATTTGGACCTAGGCTAATTTAATTTTCTCAAGTCAGAGCTGGTAGTGCTAAGGATTTTGAGAATACTAAAAGGGTTCTACAAATATGGGTAGAGTCCATTTTAGCCTCTTGCAAGATCTTTCAGTGAGAATAACTTAGTATTTCATGCCTAAGATGTATTTTAATGGGACTATTCTATACATATTCAGGTCTGGGTTAGGGTTTGGCAGGGAGGAAGTTGTAATAGGAGAACTGACAATAAGCTGAAAGTAAACACCTTGAGAAAACTGGAATCGTTCCACTGGAGCTGGTCATTTATTTATATTTAAACAGTTACCTCCCCAAAAGGAGTCACAAATTGCTTGCAGGAGGAAAAAACAAAACAAAACAAAAAACAAACAAACAAAAACCTTGCTACAAGCCAGCTTTGCTATTAATGAATGGGAGGTTAGAAACCCAGATCATTGGAGCCTATTATCCACCAAGAAGAACATTTCATGTTTTAAAAATCCATGAGGCTTTGAAAAGATATTTGATCTCCTTAGAAACTGTGATACATTTGAAATACCTTGAAATACCTGCCTACTTCTTCCATAGTCTATATCAATAGCACTTTTTAAAAGCTCTAGCAAGTCCAGGGCAATAAATAACTCAAGCAAACAAAGACATGGTGAGAAGGTTCAGCCTAACTGAATCTTTCCCTACTTTGTGGATGTTTACACAGTTGCCAATAAGACAATTCCTTTGCAGTGAGCCCTCATTTCAGGCTCCTAGTCCACTCGTTCTTCATCAAACAACAATGTAGTGAGTTAGTATTCCTTCCGGATAATAGGGCAGGAATTGGCCACTTATCTTTATGGTGGCCATGGCTGGCATTATTACTCAGGGCACTTTGCTCCCTCAAAAGCTGCTGAGGGGCATGGAAACAGAAACATCTTTACCTCCTTTCTCCAAGAGGTCACCTTTTGACAGATTCGTCTACTCTACCTCTACTTCTATATCTAAATTGATTTGTTTAATACTTAGGTTTTTGTTTCTACCAATCAGATTGCTGACAAGTATGATGCTGTATTGACTCTTGTTCCTATAGCTGATGCCATAATAGTTGTTTAATTAATGAAATCATTAAACAGAAGACATATGTATTAAAGGAAGTTTGAAGTATTGGGGGGATTATTTTAATCAGGTGATAAAAGTTAGCTGAATATATTAACAAGTAGGGTGTCTGAAGTGAAATGACCATCACAGGTATGCAGCAATTATTGTTACAGAAAAGAAAAGTGTATTAAATCTGGTAACATTAGAACATGTAACAGTCCTTCATAAATGACAGTTGAAGTACTGTAGGATAACTCCTGAAGAGTTGGCTTAATCCCAGGGGTATTCCCATTTCATTTGGTATCTTGAGCAAATGTCGTATAACTTTAAGTAGTGGATCAATCACAACATAGGGGAGGATAAGAGGTCTGTTATATTTTTCTGCAGGGCTACCTTGAATGATGCCAGGAAGGCAGCTGGTGCTCTACCAATGCTGAAGGCCAGTTGTTAGGAAATCTGTATGTAATGGCTCAAGATTAAGTTGGCAAAGGCCTTACCAGAAAAGCACTGCCATCTAAGAAAAAAATCTCCACAGCACTACTGAGAAATTTACCAATTGGATCTCAGGTAACTTTTCCAACTGGACAAATTTGTGTCTTTAATTCATTTAGGTAAGAAGTAGCGCTTCATATTCAGCCAGTCCACTGATTAACTGTCTTCATTTGCATTTTTCAATTATAGGTAAGTAAACCTTGGGGACTCCCATGAAAGCTTAATTACAGTCAAATTTCCTAAATATGGCTTAGAGCCATTTTTTTTCTATTAAAGGCAGAACAGTTTTTGCTCAACCCAAAACAAGGCATTCTTGCTAACCGTGGAATCCCAAGGAGAAGTGGGAATATCAAGAGGTGTTGGCCCTTGGAAAGTTAGGAACAGATATGTCTGTTCATCTAGAACTCCCTAGCTCCTTTTTCTATATTTCTTTCTTCCCATAACCTTCCTTTTTTAATACTGCAAGATTTCCTGACCCAGAGGCCTTCTCTGGATTGTTCTCACATAACAGAACCATGGCAAGAGTAGTACCAATGGACTTTTAGGCACCCACCATGACTGGGAGATATTTCTGAGTAAAAAGACAATCTTTACATCACATAAATATACCATGCATTGACTGCTGATCTTGTCATCTGTAATAATGAGCATGTCCTCACCATCCAGGGTTCATACCATCTAGTAACTCTTCAAAGGGCTAAAGCTCCTTTTTACTTTCCCTATAGGAGAGCCAGCTAGCAGAAGATCACTACCTTTGATCAATTTCCTTGAGCAGCATCATTACTAGGAGACAAATCTCAGACAAGCCTTTGTCCAAGACTCCAAGAACATTATCTTCATAAAATGGATGAGCCACTATACTATCAGAAGTGTCTAACTTTGTATGGATGTAGGATCTGCTGATACATGATGAAAGCAATTTAACACCTCATGAAATATCTTCTAGGCTCCAACATGCAACCATTAAGAAAGGAGTAGACAAGAGTTAAGGACCACAAAGTTTGGAGAACTGTGCCTGGTAAATGAGCACAATCAGAAGGCCCTGGATTATTACTTCTCTTCACATTCAATCACTAGGAATTGTGTTACATGGCATTATTCATGTATTGGAGAAAGGAAACTCTTATCCAGCTCCTGACCCTCTCCTTATCAGGTAGGTAGAAAGAACTGTTTGAAGCCTCTGTTGCTACCTGATTCGTGGTGAAGTGGCTCCTTTCCCAGGAGGTTTTTTTGTTTTTTTTTTTGGCGCCTCTCCTCAGGATCTTAGACCCCTTTTCCAGTACATTATTACATATTATGCTCTACCTCCTGCCCCCCCCTTCCTATTTTTTCCTCTCTTACAGTGAATGAAAGCTTGCACTCTACACTTCCAAACCTGTTTGGACTAATCACTGGCTATGTGATTTTGAGAGAGCTACTTAACCTAGCTCTACCTCAAAATCTTTAAAGTAAAAATGAAATGAGCACTTTCTAGTATTAAATGAGATAATGCCCTCAAAGCTGAGTGCCTGGCAAATGATTTTAAGCTTTTGTTATTACTGTGATCCATGTTTCCTTAACTAACCATTTGAGCCCAAAAAGGTCTTTTAAAATTATATTTCTTGGACGCTACTTCTTTCAAGGTCCCCCCACTATGCTGCATTTGGACTTTCTCCAACTGTCTTCTTACTGAAGTTACCACCACTTTGGCTTGCTATCAATGCCTGTATATCATAGTTTTTTGGTTTTTAAGTAGGCTCCATGCCCATCACAGAGCCCAACATGGGGCCTGAACTCACAACCCTGAGATCGATACCTGAGCTACCCAGCTGCCCCAATGCCTGCATCTCATACTTTTAATGTGATAGGATAAATGCATGGAGAAATTCGCAGGGGCAAAAGAAAAGCATCAAAATATTAGTATCTTTTCTAACACTACTGAATTCTTTGGAAGGAAGAAATTTGAGATCATGATTCACTACAAGAAAGCATGGGTTTTACATAGATGTATGATACCCATAATATCTATGAACATTTGGGCCTTAAGTGGGGTTGGAGAAAGACTGACAGTAGAAAATAAAAATGGTCATAGTAAGAGATGGAAGATGATCTAGTCTATGAAAGTGAGGTTTAAACCTCTAATTTGAGAGGCAGTAAAATAAATAGTGTAAAATATTTTACTCGTGAACTTATAGGGCCTAAAATTCTGGCTTTTCATTTTGGTTAATTTCTTACTAAAACACAAGAAATAATTATTGGTAGAGAAAAAGTAACCCTCATCCACTTTGGAAAAATAGAACTACCCTATAATACAGTAATTCCACTATTGGGTATTAACCCAAATAAAACAAGAACGCTAATTCAAAAAGATTCTAAATGCTAAGTGATATTAGACAAATACCATATGATTTTACTCCTAAGTGGAACTGAAGAAACAAAAGAAGAGATCAAAGAAAAAAAGGCAAACAAAAAAATAGAGAACAAACTGGTGAGTGCCAGAGGGGCACTGAGTAGAAGGATGAGTGAAATAGATGAAGGGGACTGAGGGGTACACTTACTGTGGGGAGTACTTAGTAATATACAGAATTGTTAATTCATTATACTGTATACCTGAAACTAATAACACTGTTAATTATATTGAATGAATACAAAAAAAAGGAGCCCCTTCTGGCCTAGTGAAGATCAACCTTTAGCCTGGTGCTTCATCTCCCTCAAAACCCAAATAACTGGGTTAGCTAGACTTGTTTTCTAAAGTTTTAAATCTCTTTTCCTACAGAATAGGCTATTTAGTCCATTGGACCTAGCACTTGCCATCTCTACTTAAGATTGGCCTAACTCTCATTGTTGGATCTGTACATTCTTTAGGGGTACTTTAAAGTCCCATTTGACTGTGCTCACATTTATCAGGCAAATAAGTTAGCAAAGGGCAGGCTTTGAGAATAGAGCTTCTTATGAAAAAATCTGGGATGACTAAAAAATAAATCCTCAGGCAAGGACAGTGTGTGAGCTGTGGCCTGGAAAGGCCAGGAGATACAAAACAACACAATGGGAAACCTCAAGATTGGCCCTACTTGTCAATGCTCTAAGCCTCTTCCAAAACCAATAAAGCAAGAATGACTGTTGTGTATCACACTTGTTGCCATTTCTTTCTTCATTGGTACATGTAGTAGGCATGGCCGGTCAATAATAGTCCTTTGTCTTAGACATGGTCTCAGAATTCTCAAAGCATAGCCCAATCAATCACTAGCAATTGATGACAGTAATCCAGATGAAACCCATTTAAAGAAAAGGGCATACTTAGAGGAAAACTTATGAGTAAAAGCATACACTAAAGTCAGTAGGCAAACACTGTAAAAGACAGAAGTAGTAAAATCAATTATATCTTAAAATGAGTTAAGGGGACTCACAAAAGCATGTAAAATGTGCAAGGGTGAGTAAAAACAGTTTTTTTAGAATGTATCTAAACTTTAGTGACCATCAATATGGGCTCCTATATATTTAGGATGTTATATATGAACATCATGGTAATTAAAAACTTATAATAATGTCAAACATAACACTACAGAAAATCAATTACAAAGAAATAGAGAACTACAAAAACAGCCAAAAAAAAAAGAACAAAATTGCAATCAGTACATGACTATCAATAATTACTTTAAATGTAAATGATCTAAATTCTCCAAAACACATAAGGTGATGGAATGCATAAAAAAAAAGTACCTACCTATATGCTGCCTAGAGATACTGCCTGCAGATCTAAAGACACTAAATGAAGAGATGGAAAAAGATATACCATGCAAATGGAACACCAAAAACCCAGGGTAGCAGTATTTATATCAGACAAAATGGACTAAAACAAGAGACAAAGAGGGCATTCCATAATGATAAAGGGTCAATCCAACCAAGGAGATATAACAATTATAAACATCTATGCACCCAACATTGAAACATCTAAATACATAAGGCAGATATTAACAGACAACTGTAGGGGGATTTAAACACTCTTACATCAAAGGATAGCTCATTCAGGAAGAAAATCTGTCTTTGAATGACACATCACACCAGTTTAACAGATATGTACAGAACTTTCCATCTAAAAACAATACACATTATTCTCAAGTGTACATGGAACATTCTCCAGGATAGATCATATATTATTCCCCAAAACAAGTATCAATAAACTCAAGAACACTGAAATTGTCCTGCATCTTTTCCAATGACAACGGTTTGAAACTAGAAATCAATTACAAGAAAAAATAGAAAAAACACAAACAGGTGGAGGCTAAACAGCATGGTTCTAACAATCAACATGTTGACTAATTTATTAAATATGAAGGAGAAAAATGAAAACAGTGCAAAGTCACTGGGACACAGCAAAAGGAATTCTAAGAGGAAATTTATAGCAATGCAGGACTACCTTGAGGAAGAAGAGCAATCTCATATACTTACAGGAACTTGAAAAAGAATAAAGCCCAAAGTTAGTAGAAGGAAGGTAATGGGGGGGCCTGGGTGGCTCAGTCAGTTAAGATCATGACCTTCTGCTCAGGTCATTATCCCAGGGTCCTGGGATCGGGCTCCCTGCTCAGTGGAGATCCTGCTGCTCCCCCCTCCCAATCAAAAGAACTTTTTTTCTAAAAAGGAAATAAAGATCAGAGCAGAAATAAATGAAATAGAGACCAAAAAAAAAAAAAATCAATGAAATCAAAAGCTAGTTCTCTGAAAAGATAAAATTGATAAACCTTTAGACAGTCTCATCCAGAAAAAAGGAGAGGACCCAAATAAGATAAAAAAATGAAAGAGAAGTAACAATCAACACCACAGAAATACAAATGATTATAAGAGATGACTAATACAGAAGAAATGGATAAATTCCTAGATACATATAATCTTCCAAAATTGAGCCAGGAGGAAATAGATAATGTGAACAGTAATGAAATTGGATTGGCAATCAAAAAGTCCCAATAAACAAAAGTCCAGGAACAGATGGATTTACAGATGAATTCTACCCAAAATTTAAAGAAGTGTTAATATATATTCCAAAAAAATAGAAGAGGAGGGAAAGCTTCCAAACTCATTCTACAAGTCAGCATTTTCCTGATACCAAAACCAGACAAAGACACAACAAAAAACTACAGGCTGATGACCATAGATGCAAAAATCCTCAATGTTGGGCGCCTGGGTGGCTCAGTTGGTTAAGCGACTGCCTTTGGCTCAGGTCATGATCCTGGAGTCCCGGGATCAAGTCCCACATTGGGCTCTCTGCTCAGCGGGGAGTCTGCTTCTCCCTCTGACCCTCCCCCCTCTCATGTGCTCTCTCTCTCAAATAAATAAATAAAATCTTTAAAAAAAATCCTCAATGTTAATAAACTGCATTTAGCCATGCATTAAAAAGATCATTCAGCACAAATTGGATTTATGCTAGGGAAGCAAGGATGGTTTAATATGCACAGATCAATCAGCCTGATACATCACATCAACACAATAATAAAAATGAAATGATTGTCTCAATAAAATGCAGAAAAAGCACTTGACAAAACTCAACATCCAGTCATGATAAAAGCTCTCAAAAAGTGGGTTTAGTGGGAACATACCTGAACATAATAAATGCCATATATCACAAACTCACACCTGACATCATACTCAATAATGAAAAACAGAGCTTTTCATCTACAATCAGGAACACAACAAGGATATCCACTCTTGCTACTTTTATTCAACATAATACTGGAAGTCCTAGCCACAACAATTAGATAAGAAAAAAAAAATAAAACCCCTCAAAATTGGCAAGGAAGAAGTAAAACTGTCACTATTTACAGATGCTGTGCTATTATACATAGAAAACATTAAAGATTTCACCAAAAAACTATTAGAATAAATGATTTCAGTAAAGTCACAGGATACAAAAGTCATATAGAAATCTGTTGCATTTCTATACATTAATATAGCAGAGAATTAAGAAAACAGTTGCATTTATAATTGTACCAAAAAGAATAACTAGAAATAAACAACCAAGGGAGTGAAAGACCTGTACACTGAAAACTATAAAACATTGGTGAAAGAAATTGAAGATGACACATACAAATGCAAAGCTATATCCTGCTCATGCATCAGAAGAATATTGTTAAAATGTTCATACTACCCAAAGCAATCTACAGATTCAATGTAATACTTACCAAAATATCAATAGCATTTTTCACAGAACTAGAATAAAGAATCCTAAAATTTCTATGGAACCACAAAGACCCTAAACAGCCAAAGCAATCTTGAGAAAGAACAAAGCTGGAGGTGTCACAATCCCAGACTTCAAGGTATACTACAAAGCTTTAGAAATCAAAACAGTATGGGACTGGCATAAAAACAGACACACAGATCAATGGAAAAGAAGAGAGTCCAGAAATAAGCCCACACTTATATGGTCAATGACAAAGGAGACAAGAATACATTAGGAAATATATTGGGGAATATACTGGGGAAAAGATCTCTTCAATAAATGGTACTGGGAAAACTGGACAGATACATACAAAAAGAATGTAACTGGACCACTTTCTTATACCATACATAAAAATTCACTCAAAATGGATTAAGGGACTAAATGTGAGACATGAAACCATAAAAATCCTAGAAGCATGGGTGGTAATCTCTTTGACATTGCCTTAGCAACATTTTTCTAGGTATGTCTCCTCAGGCAAAAGAAACAAAAGCAACAATAAACTATTGAGACTACACCAAAATAGAAAACTTTTGCACAGCAAAGGAAACCATCAAAAAAAAAAAAAAAAAAGTGACTTACTGAATGAGAGAATTTATTTGCAAATACAGATTTTCAATATTAACCCCTTATCAGATATATTAAAGAAGTTGTGTAAACAACTCCACACCAGAAAAAACATTGATTTAAAAATGGGCAGAGGACATAAACAGATATTTTTCCATAGAAGACATACAGATGGCCAACAGACATAAAAAGATGTTCAATGTCACTTATTATCAGGGAAATGCAAATCAAAACCACAGCAAGATATTAGCTTACATATGTCAAAAAAGCTCAAAGAGACAAGAAATAAGTATTGGCCAGGATGTTGGAGAAAAGGGAAACTTCATGCACTGTTGGTAGAAATGTAAATCAATGCAGCTAATATGGAAAACAGCATGGAGGTTCCTCAAAAAATTAAAAATAGAAATACTATATGATTTGGTATTTCTACTACAGGGCATCTACCCCCCCCAAAAAAAAACAAAAACACTAATTCACAAAGATATATGCACCCGTATGTTTATAACAGCATTATTTACAACAGACCTAAGATATGGAAGCAACCAAAGTGTCCATGGATAGATTAATGGATTAAGAAGATGTATATACATATAATGGAATATTAGTCATAACAATGGATGAGATTTTGTCATTTGCAACAACATCGATGAACCTAGAGAGCATTAGGTGAAGTGAAATTAGTTGGAGAAGGACAAATACAATATGACTTCACTTATAAATGAACACACACAAAAAGCAGGAACAGACCCATAAATACAGAGAAAAATTTGGTATTTGCCAGAGGAGCAGAGTCGGGAGGAGGGATGGGCGCAATGGATGAAAGGGGGTGGGAGGTACCAGGCTTCTAGTTACGGAGTGAATAAGTCATTGGGATAAAAGGAACAGCATAGGAATATAGTCAGTGGTATTATAGTACCACTTTTGTATGGTGACAGTGGCTATACACTTGTAGTAAGCATTAACAGAGTTGTCCAATCACTATGTTCTACACCTGAAACTAATGTAACACTATGTGCCAACTATACATCAATTGAAATAAATAAACCAATTTAAAAAAACAGATTAAACCCACTTACCATACCCACTATGGGCCTTCTAAACCACCCCCTTCCGATAAAAGGCTGTGTTTTCAGAGTAGTATATTAATATCACTTCTCATTATCCTAATTTCTCCTCATATAATTCATAAAGAATGATATCTTAAATATAATGCAGAAAACTGTTAGACACATATGTAACTGGGTAAAATAATTCATTATCCTAACCTGAAATTAACTCTTCTTTCATTAGAGAAATGAGAATTACAAGAAGAAATGGATATCACTATTCAAGGGCTCATAAGAGGTCTTCAGTATAATGCATAGTAAAACCAGTAATTTTAATTAAACTAGTTTTAAATTTGAGCAGTTATTCCCTGGCTTTTTATAATTGAATACATTCTTCTGCCTACTCTGAAACATTTTTTGAGTAGACATAGAGTAATACCCTCTAAATCTTTTCCTTTCTTCCTGGTCACTTATTTTTAATAAGTAATCCCACTACAATTTTATCACATATTCAAATAATTTCCAAGCATTCACAGTGTACACAGTCACAGATTTAGGTAGAGGTTTCCTATCTTTACTTCAAAACACAATTCAATTAGTTGTACCATTAAGTCTTTAACTTCCACCTAGTACCACTTCAGGTTCTTGCAAGAGTTGTTACTTTCACAAAGATGACTCCTGACATTTAGAGAATGATCTAAGCTGATCTGAAGTTTTCTTATTGACTCTTCCCAACACTCCAAGATAGCAAGGACTCTATGATTAACTCCACCTCTCCCTAAAACCTGCTCCTCCTAGTCATTGGCAACACAATTTTTCCACCTGTTTAGGTTAAAAACCCAGAATCTTATGTTATATATCTTGTTCTCTTAGATCCAGCCTCCAATCTGCCATCATATTTTGGCAACAGCATTTTTGAAATCTATCCATTATTTGACCTCACTTTCTCTACTCTTACAAGACCCAGTCATCAGAATATCTTGCTGGATCGTTGCAGTATCTTCTTCTAACTAACTACTTTCTTCTCATTCCCTTTTACTTCTTTGGTCTATTTTTTTTTTTTTTATGTTCAGTTAGCCAACATATAGTACATCATTAGTCTTTGATGTAATATTCAACAATTCATTAGTTGCGTATAACACCCAGTGCTCATCACATGTGCTTCTTTGGTCTATTCTTAAAGCCAGAATTATCCTATTAAATGAACTCAAATAATGTCACTTTTCTTCTCAACATTGTCCTGCAGTCCTCCATTTCAATATGGGTAGAATCCACAGCTATTAAAGTGGCCTTCAAGGTCATATACTCTGATCCCCAATTGTTCTGATTTTTCCTTTGTTCACTCCACTCCAAAATACTGATTCCTTGCCTATTGCTTAGACAGACCAGTCATGCCCATACTTTAAGGACTTTGTGCTTATTACTGCCTCTGCCTAAATGCTCTTCCCACAGAAACTGTAAGGCTTGGTCCCTCATCTCCATCAGATCCCTGATGAAATACCAACATCTTACTGAAAACTTTCCTTTTCAAATTAAAATTCCATTCTCACCCTATTGCCTTACTTTGCTATTCTTTCCCTGTTTTATTATTTTTTTTTCATATAGTCATCACCATCTAACAAATATTTTCTTCTAGGTTTACTATCCCCCACCCCATGCTACATTCCAAACACC
The DNA here is from genome assembly GCF_003265705.2 of Callorhinus ursinus. Classification (NCBI taxonomy): domain Eukaryota; kingdom Metazoa; phylum Chordata; class Mammalia; order Carnivora; family Otariidae; genus Callorhinus; species Callorhinus ursinus. Next base: position 44,282,113 of record NW_027397072.1, read on the forward strand.
TGAAACTGTGTCTGGCAAATGGGTATTCCATAAATATTTACTAAATATTATTGAGTAATTGAAACTTTATAGATGAGGAAATAAGAGATGACAAAGTTTGTCCAAAGACAAACTGGGGCACAATGTCTATTATAGTATCCAACTCTCCATGCCTTCCACCTATTCATTCTTCCATGGAAGAGTACCCAAATAATGATATTGGCAGGAGAGTGGAATTTAGGGACGTTATAGACAACATAAACATTAGCCAAACTGCTACACAAATCTTATGATCTCTTCCTCTTACTGTGCTTCACTGGTACAATCAGGATCATCCTTTGATCAGAAAACATTCACAATCTAATTTGTGTTTATTGCTTTCTATGTATAAAGTACTGAGTTTTCATTAAAGATCATCTCCCTCATTAATAGTACCAGCATTTTTGAAGCTTGACTTGTGTTTGGTAGGTATAGTGCTGGTGTCTTAATGCATAATCTCTAATCTACAAAAAATAATATGTATGTATATGGTAGATACCACCATCCTTCACATATGAGGAAACAAATACAGAAAAAATTTCGTGAACTTGGGTTCACAAAATTCATATCAGATAGAAATGGGCTTCAGTCCATGTGACATATAACATCCAGTCTTCTTTGACCAGGTAAATCTACCACAGTATTTTCAAGTATGAGTCATGTGACCAAGCAGTAATGAGGTGAATTTCCCTTAGCCACAAAGGAAAAAAAAAAAAAGGCACACTAATTTCTAATCTTCCAATCATGATTCACAGGAGATATGACCTAGGCAAGAATCAGGGACATCATCTACTTACTCATTTTCTTGCCAGCTACAAAAGTCATCTACATGTTCAAAGAAAACTTGATTAAATACAACCTATAGTTCTCCTTTCCCCTATCCACAATATACACTGCTTGCTATTTATTCACATAGTATGAAAAGACTATGTAAAATTTCTACAACATAGCTTTTTACTCCACCATATAATGGGTACCATGATACGCTGTCAGGCTGACTGATATTAATTTTAAGAACCTAATATATATTAGTTGCTACCATCATCTACAGCATCTGACATACTATTTCCTGTTATCTCCTGTTCAACAACTAGTTCAACTACTAGGAGCAGCAACACCTTACATTGCAAAAAGCACAAGACTACCCATCAGAGAAACGGGCTCCAACCTTGCTTGTGCCAACCACTGACTGTGAAAGTTTTGGACACTATAGTAACCTCTCTGAACTTCTATTTCTTCAGCTATAAAGTGGGGTTAAGAATACCAATACACTTTCACCAGTCATTGAGGTCCAAGTGAGAAAGTAAACTTAAAACACTTTTTTTTTATTTTAAGAAATGTCACTATAAAGTATTAATAATATAATACCTTTTGGGAATCCTTTTAGAGTATTTATCATAATTTATTGGATCACCTGGGTAACTTAGACCTAAGAAACTCTGCATAGGTAAAAGTATTTCAATAAATACCGAGGGTAGTGTGAGAGTACCATAAGCCCAAGTAAGACAAGAACAAGGTACTTCCAAAAGAAGGTAAGCTTGCTTCTTCCACCTGACAGTGGACATTGCTAAAGATAAAGCATGGCTGGGGAAGTCTGGTTACAATCCCACTTTTCCCATTTATGGCGAATGGTTAGGAAATAGGAGTCTCAAAAAATACAACACAGGAACTTTCTGTTTGGGATCCAAAAACTGGCTGTGGAATACAGTCCAAAAAGAGATCCAGATCAACCAGGAAATAAAGGTAAACCATTCTTGCAAGAGGAACAGCTTTCCTTAGTGATTCCAGCTCAAGCTTGGTTACATTCCTTGCAGCATCATATAATTAGTTACTTTCCTTAATGATTCCAGCTCAAGTTTGGTTACATTCCTTTCAGCATCATATAATTAGTTACTTATTTGTTACTTTATCTTCAAAAGTTTTGTATATATGTGAAAGTCTTATCTCCAGAGCTAGACTTCTGGATATATATAAACAAGTACTTCCTGGCTCTTTACTGGTTATGTCGTCTGCAGAGGCTAGCACTGCATAAGCCGTATTGGGATTTGGTCTACATATACCACTGTTTAGTCAGTTGAATGATGGCTTCTTAGTTGAGGCTGCCTCTTAAATTGACCTATAAAAGACCAGCCTACTGATAAAAGTTGATTCATAACTTCTCTTTATTGAGTTAATATACTCTGGATATTTTCCAGATTCAATACATATTTAAGCATCCCAACCAATTAGATCTTCCCTATATGTTACACCATTTAATCCTCACACACAAAAAAATAAAGTATTATATTACTTTACTCTCACTATCCAACAGATGAGGGAACTGAGGCTTAAATTTCTAGCTAATAAGACAATTACCAGAAATACAAGTGTATGACTTCTGTTCCTGGTGTATTTAGGAATATACTGCAGCTCCAACTGCTTTTGAATAAAATAAGAATAAAGGCCATTTAAGGTAGTTCCCCTGAGAAGCCAGGATACTTCCCCTTACATATGCCTGCTAGGGCTTGACCTGGTTTGGAACCTTATCATCTGTTTCTCCTGGAGTGACTATACTTTAGGGGAAATGCAGCAAAAGCACCAGAGGGTTCCCTTCAATCTAAAACTGGAAATATGATTTGTTTGGTTAATAAAGAACCTCTATGGATGGACAACATATTGTATGTTTCTTTGTAAAAGAGGTTGAACTATGCAAGAAACTTTCAAAACCAGAGATAAAAGGACAAAGCATCCTCAAAAGATGGGAAATGTATAACAGTATTGCCAAAAATCACAGAAAAATATTAGTGGTTCCTTCGAAAGAAAGCATCAAATCTATGAAATTGGAAAACTTCTTTGGAAAAAAAAAGGACTTCACAAACTTTCATGAAAATGACAACTTTTAACCAGTGAACAAAGATAAACATTAAAGGGTTTGAGAGAGTCTGATACAGTATCTTGCCCCTACTAAAAATCGGACTTAATATTAAGATGAAAGCTTCTTCAAGGCACAACCCCTATCTTAAGAGTCCCTGTGAATCTAGTCTTTAACAAAGTTAAATCACCTCCACATTTATTATAAGATGTAAAGGCTACCTCATTATTTCTTTACCTGATACACTAAAAAATGCCAAGGCAAATTCTTCAAATGCACTACAGCTACACCTTTGAAATAGTGATCTCTGTTCTATCTGGAGTCACCACCTGTTAGATCTCTCCAAACTTCTTTTAAAGAAATTAATGCTAAGCTACGAAACATAATCAGTTTCTACCTACCACTTGCTTGGTTTCAAGGGCTCGCCCACTAATTTCAGCATTATAAATATTATCTCAAAAACACCTGCATAAGTCATTTGAATTTCAAGGAGACCATAGGCCTGATGCACATCTTAATATTAGTTTGTTAAGGAAAAAATATGCTTAGCTTTTTTCATATTTAAAAAAAATGTACTTGTTATCATATAAGGATTTAAAAATATAGAAAGAATGGCTAAATATATAATGTTAAAATGATTTGTTCTAAAAAAGTGCTATAAAAACAACTGAATTATTTTAACCTTCAAAACCCTTTTTTATAAAAAGCAAGAAACTGAAGAAATTTTACCTTGTTTAAAACTTTCTTTTGAGCAACATTCTCACCAAAGCCCTTAATTGCCTCTGATAGTAGAAATGCCTGCATCTCTAAGACAGGAAGATTTATTTGGGGTAAACAAGAAGAGAGGTGGATGGAGACCTTTAAAAGGTATATGAAGGCTATGGCCAGAGGAGGACTGTGATGGATTCTCAGGAGTCTTTTCTCTAGGAAAGTGCATATCCACACCCCGCTGCCATGCTAGGAGTGGGCATTTGGCAGATGAGTCTGGACCATTTTATCGGTCATCTCCCATCTTTCCAGAAGGAAGAAATAAAAGACTCCATTTCAAATAGTATGTACATTCTAGGTGAAAGGTCAAGATCAACCAGATCTATAGTTCTCATCCAGGGGCAATTTTGCTCCTGTACCCCAGGATACATTTGGCAAGGTCTGGAGACATTTGATTGATTGTCACTACTGGAGAAGGAAAGTTGCTACAAGCATCTATAGAGAAGATGCCAGAGATGTTGCTAAATATCCTGCAATGGACAACTGCAACCAGCTCCCCATAACTGGGAATTATCCAGGCTAGGCTAGGCTAAAATAGCCTAATGCAACAAGCCAAAAAGGGTTTTCTAGGAAAGAGTCCAAACTGACGTCAAGTACTGGAAAGCTTTCACCACAGCTCATAAGGCTCTCTTCCCTCCACTTCCTAGACCAGTATTTTTCAAAGTGTGATCCATGAGCCCTCTGCATCAGAAACATTTAGGAATAGAATTATATATTCCTGATCTCAGATGTGGTATTAGAACTGTGGAAGGAGAGCTCAGAATTCTCAGCAAATTTTTATTTGCTTCCCGTGTGATTCTTTATAGATTGTAATGTGAAAATCACTACTTCATTTCTCTGTTGAGGTCATTCTCTTCTGTACTGTCAAATATCACCTCTCTGTGAGTGATTCCTCCAGGACTCCCCATGACAAACTAATTGAATCTCTATTAGGGCACAGACCTTGGCTGGTTATTCACTACTGTACATCCAATGGTTTAATTGGAGTAGACATGATGAAATAAAACAAGTGGCACCTACATCATCAAAAAGAATGTCATCTTTTGGGAGAGACAAGATGAGGAAAAATAAATTAGCTACCCATTTATTTAGTACTTCTCCATTCTGTACACTGTGCTTACGTGCGTGACACACATTAACACATTTAATCCTAACAACAGCACACTGAAGTAGATACTAATATCACTCTCACTTTGCAGCTAAGAAAAATGGGGTTCAGTGAAGTCAAGCAACTTGCCCAAGATCACAAAACAACTAGAAGTCAGAATTCTATTTGTGTTCCATTTAATGGAGGGTATACATGGGCAAGAACTACCACTCCATGCCTAACTCTCCCATTTTTTCAGGTTTCCCATATGATGTAAACAGAAGCTGTTGGGGTAGGGGGACAGATGTTCCTGGGAAATCCCTTAAAGGGTGCTAACACAGCTAGGAAGCACACCATTTTGCCCTCACACTTCTTTTCTTCTTCCTGTATGGAAAATAGAAGGAGCACAAGCAGTCATCTTGGACCAAAAGATGAATTTGAGAGTAGAAGCCTCACACTAAGTAGAGCAGATCATAAATCAGAAGGACTCTGGGTCCTTGATGATTCTGAGTTCACTATATTGGCCCTGAACCACATCTAGACTTAGTATATATAACAGAAAAATAACTCCCTCTTTGGAGGTTTTATCATATGGAGCTGAATTAATATCTAATTAAAATATGTGAAAGAATATACAAATTGTTAATACTATTATTGGGCATTAATAATTTAAGGTAATTAAAACACAATATTTCACATCTAGATATAATTAACATTTTAGTGTATCATAACCTTCATGTGAGAAAGCCAATGAACTCTGTCACTGGGGCCCTTACTTTCAAATTCCTTTTTAAAATAAATTATTTATTTGATTAATTCAGCTATTTTGGAAGAAATTTTGCATGTCTCCATACTGTAATCTTAGAAAACAGTCTATGTAATGTACTAGAAAGTTTAACAAAGTAAATTACAAAGGAATTAAGCAAGCTAGAAAAAAATTAGGAAGCTGCTGTATTAAGCACATATTATGTGCTTATTGTGCAAGGAATCAGGGAGAAATTCAACATTCAGACCCATTCCCTACCCTTATGGAGTTCACAGAGTAGTTGGGAGACATAATTGGATTAAGTTCTTACACTGCAGTGTCCTACTAGGAATGACAGAGAAAACACATCATGCTGTGGGAGAATATCAAGGGAGTCTTCTTGGAAATCACTATAGTATGTCAGTCACTAACTTTGTGACCTTCAGGAAGTTACTTCAATTCTATGAACTTCATTTTCCTAATATTTTTAATGGGGATGACAGTGTTTCCGCCTAAGGATAACTGTTAAAAACATTGCATACTGCATTTAAAATACCTAGCACAGTGCCTGGAACATACTAAGCCCTTATTGTATCTTGGCTAGTATAATAATGTTATTTACTACATGCAGTTGTCCTATTGTCCCTCTAAATGTATTGCTATTCTAATTTATAAAGCAAAAACAAAAATTCAGAGATTAGGAATGTTGCCCAATATCAGCCAAATTGTAAAAGAGTCAGTTTCCAAATTCACATCTAACAGCAATACATTGCTTATAATTTTAACATCTACCTTAAGAGAATATGGTGTACTCGAACTTACTTTTCAGACAGCTGATATCAAAACCATGTGGTTGTTACTGTTCTCTGCTTGACTTTTTTTAAAATTTTTTTTAAAGATTTTACTTATTTATTTATTTGAGAGAGAGCATGAGAGGGGGGAGGGTCAGAGGGAGCAGCAGACTCCCCGCCGAGCAGGGAGCCCGATGTGGGACTCGATCCCAGGACTCCAGGATCATGACCTGAGCCGAAGGCAGTCGCTTAACCAACTGAGCCACCCAGGACTTTTATTCATGTAAAATGCAAGGCCTTCTTCAGGTAAATAATTTTGCCTGGCACGTCCTCTAAGAACCACTCAAGGTTATTTTTGCCTGGGTTGGTGTGATACAGTCAGTAACAGAGCTACACACCCTTAGTAAAAAATATCTAAGAATTTTTTAAAAATCTTTAGGTCACCATGCCAAAATCAATTTGCTCAATGAATGGCAGGCACTGGCATTCTGCCAGTCAACTGCTTCTAGTATGTGACAGGATCACCATCTCTGCCACAGCAATTACTGCAATTATCTGCACAGAGGTGAGTATGGAGAAGAAAGCAAGGTTCCTTATCACTTCTTAACTTCAAAGTTTTCAAAAAACAAATACAAGAGATTCTGACAATTTGAAACAGGAGAACTGTGTGCAAAACAGTTAGGGGGTTGAATCAAAAATGGATTTTCCTTGCTCTGATCTGAGGGCCACCTTCTTCCAGATCAGGGTTCATTCTCATGTCTTAGTCAAATGTGAAATACCTCTGTAGTGCCTTTCTCTTCTTGCATCTGAACGCCTGCGTAACGTTTACATTGACTGATGGGTAGAGTAATTGTTGTCCATAAAGAAAAATACAGAGGAAAAAAAAAAGTCACTTCCAAATGATGATTTAGATGATTCGTATTTTTCAACACAGACCCTATAGATTAGGCTCTATATTGGCATGAATGTTTGATTTTCCAGTCATGATGGTAATGCTAATTTATACATTTATTACTTTCAAGAAGTTCCCCTAATTAAAATGTAAAAGTAGTCAAATAGTTCTACCAAAAATACCACCCAGAAATAAATATTGCTCTGGACTGTTGTAAAACAACTTGGCCCTAAACTTCATTAACTCCTTGTATTGGAGCATAAAAATGAAAGATACAAGACGGTCCCTTAAATGTTTGTCTCATGCCTTTCCTTCAAGGAGATGTAATAGCATCACTTGGCAGTTCTTTACACTTAATAATCACCATTCTTATAAAGGTTTTTATGCTTAGTCATAAGCATAAAAATTTAAGCCAATTTGCTCAGGAACATTCTTATGTTACCTTTAAATACTATTTTTCTCAAGTCTTTTATTCTTAATAATTCTTTTTTTTTTTTTGAAGCTTTTTCCAAGAACACAGAAACATAATGAGTCAGTTTTGTTGCCTTGTAGAGATTCTAAAACATGGGGGTAGGATGGGGTAGTTGGTTACAGATTCTAAAACGTACTCCCCATAATACTGATTTGAACAGGTCTGCATTTTAGCCACAGGTCTGCATTTTAGCAGTCTTCTCCCACCACTTGATGGGTTTGGCATGCAGATGATCTTTGATCATTGTGAGAAACACTCACTAAAATCAGAATAGGTCAGAAAATTTTCTTTGCTATACAGACCCCACTTTTTGTCTTACTTCTAACTCCACTTTTTACTTTTCTCCATCTTTCCACCCATCTCTGACATTTTCAGGTCCAATCAGCACAGAATACATCTATACCTCAAAACTATGGGCATTCCGTTCCTCTCCTGAGCTAATCCTTTCTCTCCTCTTCTACCTGGAGAACTCTCATCTACTTATCCATGAAGGTTCAAAAAAATATTACTCCCTTTATGAAGTTTCCTCTTCCCCCTTCTCTTCAGGAATGCCCACATCACCTTGTATATATTTCTGTTACAGTGATTATTAAAACCTATAATTACTGTTACAGTTACTGATTATGGTTCTGTTTTCCATGCTAATTCCATGTCCATTCACTGGACAGTAAATATCACATATTATTTACTCAATAAACACTTGTTGAATTATAATCTGATACTAGAATCACCTCTAGAGGTGCTAGCATTTATCATTGTTATTTTGAGACAAACATAATCCTAATATCTCTAATATTCCTTTCATAATTTATACTGTTTGACAACATTTTATCTAAGTTCTACTTGAACTTTTTTGGGAAAAATTATTTCTAAGAGAACACAGACTGATCATGCTATTTCATCATTCCCATATATATAAATTTTGCTTTTGAAAGTGATTTCCTGAGATGGCATATTCTAGAAATTCATTTTTATGCCATGATAGGAAATTAAGAAACATTTTACTGGGTGATGTAAACTAAGTCTTCAGAATCTAGGATAGGTGAAAAACCAGTTCTACTCATGGAATTCCAGTCTATTAGAAAAGCCAAAGTAATAACTTAGAAGGAATTTGGATGGCAAGAAATACAAGAAATAGTGCTCTCTAAATGATGCAAAGTATACACTGCAAATCATCTATGAATCTACAGCACCAGAGAAGCTTTCAAACATAAGTGTGCTTTGTTGTCAATGTGGGCAAATCATGCCCAGATGAATACCCTCTTTCCAAGTGCACTGGGGAAGGAAACTTACATAATCGTGTGAGGTTTTAGTGATTAAACCTTCTCAACATTGGCTGTTTGAGAGCAAAGTCTGACATAATTCCTGCTCAGTACACAGAGAACCTTCTGGAAGGATCCCTCTCTGTCCTGCTCGATGATCTGCAGGGCCTGAGTGAGGCCATTTCCAAAGAGGAAGCTATCTCTCAAGGAGACAACCAGAACTGTCCTGCTCCAGTCTGCCGCTGAGCAGCCAGACACTGCGCAGCTGGGGGCTCAAGGGGGGTGGGGGCAGGGAGGTCAGCCAGCTGCCCTCATGGACACCAGCCACCAAATGCCTGTGAATCCTGTGGCTTAATAAAGATGACTACAGAAAAAAAAAAAAAATTTTTCCCAGAGAGGGAAAATTGTCCTGCTTACGTGGATTCTCTAGCTTATGGGCATTTCTTCACGGCCATCAATATTTCTAAATCTGTCACTGGTAACATAATCCCTTTCCACTTTTGTCAGAAAATCAGAATGTATCAGAGATAGAGTCTCCTGTCCCTAATTCCTTCCCTTTTATTTATTTCTCTTCTGCTGGCTGTGAGTGATGATATGATCTTTCGTATAACTGAGAAAATGGCTGCCTGATTACATCTTAATAAATAATCTTTACACTTCACTCTCTTGCAGCCTCCTCAACTCTTCTAAACAGGTCTATCATATATTATAAAGTCAGCAAATGATTAAAAGGAAGGGCTCAGGAAAGGTATGGGACTGGATTATATGCAAATATTTTGATGTGTCGCTCTGACACATGGTATATCTAAACACAAGACCTCCTCTGCAAGATTTACAATTCCATGGTCTTGATGACCTGAAATGCTTCCCTGCTCTCCTTATGTGCAGTAACAAAAATCTAAACCACTGCTGTGTTCCAAGTGAGCTGAAGCTCTCAGATTCTCAAAAAGCCTTCCCAGTGCAATCCAGTCTACCCAACATCACAAGGATATATCTTAGTTCTTTAGACATGTACTGTCTTTGCCTCTAAGTTAACATTTGGCACATGTCTAGACACCCAAAAAGGTTGCATATTCCTCAAGAGCAGGAGCCAGGCCCTATATGTGTTCTATCCCGCATAACACATCCCTTAATACCCACCAATTCTCTACTCATCAACTCTTAACCAATACCACAAAAGAATTCCTACAATACTGCATAAGTAGTTTTTAATTTTACATTCCCAGTGATATGTAGATCCATCCATTACCTAGTAGTTAAGGATTTTTTTAATCTCGAAATATCAGAACAACAAAATTATGGAGTTAAAAAAACAAATCAATCTTCCAAATCAAGACATAGCTAACTAGGGATGCCTATGTGGCTCAGTCGTTAAGCGTCTGCCTTCAGCTCAGGTCATGATCCCAGGGTCCTGGGATCGAGCTCCGCATTGTGCTCCCTGCTCAGCAGGAAAGCCTGCTTCTCCCTCTCCCACTCCTCCTGCTTGTGTTCCTCTCTTGCTCTCTCTCTCTCTCTGTCAAATAAATAACTAAAAGCTTTAAAAAAAAAGACATAGCTAACTATCACAGGTTTGATATTGTCCATTTAAAAGAACAGAGCCCACTTGTTAACCAAATAACACTACATCAAATATAGGGTACATTCTAAAACCTACTTTGGACTGAACTTTTCTTTCTGGTCTATAGAATGCTAGGTCTCATACAAAAACAATGTCTCATCAACTATTCAGTCTTTTTCCCATAAGCAATTTCTTAAAAAATATATTATAAAACCACACAATTTTAGAGCAGGGTACTTTAGGATATATCCTGTAGATGATCAATCACCACTTTACAAAGAAAACTGAAGCCCAAGAGATCTAAGTAATTCTCTTTCAGTTACCTAATTAGTGACAGAAATGAAATTACTATTACCAGTGTTGAGACCCCAAATTAATTCAACTTCTGTTACACTTCAGTGTTTTATTTACAGCACAATATATAGTATTTTTAAATTAGAACTTTAATACATACAAATAAATTAAAAAATAATGAACACCACTATAAATGAAACATGCACATGAAGATAAACAAGTGCATGCACAATGCATTCCATGATAGACTCTCTGAATTTGCACAAGTGCACAACACAACTGTTCTTAACTCACGAAGTTAAAGATGATTGTTTGTAAATATGAGCATTCCTTACCTGGCAGCTGTATGAAGGGTTGATAAAAGACATTAAAAACTTGAGCTATAGTTAGACATTAGATTTTTCTGGCACTGAAGGTCTCCTTCTACCTGGGTTTGAGGGGCTAGCATTTTTAAAGGAAGGTAGGCCAAAGACTTGAGAGAGATCACCCAATATATAAGACTTTGGCATTGTTCCCCACATTGCAATATTAAGTTGACTATAGGTGATTATCACCTAAGTCTTCCTATTGGCCAGTTATGGCTCTATTTTTCATTATTGTACCTGAAATCTCTACCATTACAGTCACTTCTTTAAGTTAGAAAGTGTAGGTGGGAAAATTACTTCAGAACTTGCCATGCTGCTTCACCCCAGGTAATGAAAAGAACAGGATTAGCTCTAGTACTTTTGAGCTCTAAGAATGCATAACTTGGTGGGGCAGGAGGGAGAGAGGTTTCTACATATAACAGAAAAGCTAATGATGAGAAAGGACTCTTCCTTTTAAACTGCCTCCAATGTTCCAACACCAATATCCACACATAGTTAACTAGGGATGTACACTTTGAAGAAAATGAATGATATCCTCTTAACATATTTCCTAATACCCATGATCCACACCAAAAAGCTTTTATCCCACCCCATGAAAACTAACAGGGCCTCACATTCTGATGGTCAAACCCTTTTAAAAACACCCATCCTGATGCTTCAACATCCTTTAAAGATTTAACCACCTCCATGAACTTCCTTTGCCCTTTTATATAAAAGCTGACATCTTGACAGTTTTAATAGGTACCCTGGAGAGAACAAGGCAAGTGGAGGAAAAATGCTCACTCCAGTTGATTTTTTTCTTTCTAAATACTAAGGCATACAAAAGAAGTAATCGTATTATAGAAACCCAAATGAAACAAAGAACAGTGACATTTCACAGCTCTTAACTACGAAGAAATCTTACAAAACAGCGTCAGTGTTATGACATACAACATCAACAAAAAAGTTAGCAAATTTGGCTGTGACACCTTGAAATGGCTGCAACCTTAATCTTGCAAGAGTGGTGCCTCCTTTGTTTTAAATATTATTTTCTTTACATTAGAATGTTTTCATTTGTTTACATCAAAACCAAGTTTGTTAATTCTTTATATGTCAGTTTCTTCACAATTTTACCCCACAATTTTAAAAGAGCAGACTGATTCTCTGCCAACATCAATAAAGGATATTTTGTGACCCTGGAATCTTTCAAATGAAGAAGAACACATTCTCTTAACTAGCCTTCCTTAAAGAAGCTCACCAAAGAACTACAGAATGGATTCATTCCACATATGCGTGACTTTCAGTCCCAAAGGGAAGAAAGACTAAGAAATAAAGGAATGAAATACCATTTCTACATCTCAAGTTTAGATCATGCTTGAAGAATATATCTGTGCTGTGGAATTCTCAAAACATACAAAGAATAAATAAGTAGATCCTTTGCCCAAAGTTGGTTAATAGTAAATAAAGAAGACTTGAGTGGTCACATCTTTATTTCTTTGAATCCCCATCCACCTGCTTTCAAAATTAATGTTTACAATGAGACAGATTACATTAGAAAGCAAAGTTACTCACCATGGAGGAATCACTGCTTCCACTCCCGATCGGAGCTCCCTCAGCACAGGTTGGGAGGTGGGTAGAAAGTTGACTAGCCCTGCCCCCATCTATGACATCACAATCTACCTCATAAAAGGTAGTGAAAGTGCTCTGAACTCCTGTCTGATTTCCGAGAGATACAGAAAAGAGTGAGTGAGAGAGAGAGCAAGAGAAAAATAAAAAACCGTACCCTATTGGGAAGGGATTAGGGAAGTGGAAGAGGGAGTGGGTCATTGGGTGAAAGAGGCATATGAAGGAATTAGGTGCTGAAAGAGATAAGGGTGGGCATCCATGATATTAAGCAGCCCAGCCATATGAATTCCTCATTGGCTCTCTTGAACAGATAAATGGACCATCTGGGAGAAGGAGAATGAAGAAGCACCCCGCCTTGTCAGGCATTGTCAGGGACAATCATAGTGGGGTTCAAAGGGGATGAAACCCCTGTTTAAAGCATTGAAGATCACCAAGAGAGAAAGCAAGGGCTGCAGCTCTTAAAGCCTGGAACGGTATGCGGGGAATCTCAGATGTCTTTCTTGGAAGTTCCATTGCCCTGCTGTGTGACCTTCATCAAGCCCTTGGCCTCTGCATCTCCAGCCAGTACATGGTACTAAAAGGATACTTACCCTTTTTACTGGAATCACTGAAGAACTAATGCATTCACTGTTGCTACAACTGCAACTCTTTTTACTCTTCCTTTTTGTACCCAAGGAGGGGCTGTGTGACAGGCACATTTTAAAAGATAAGCCAAAAACCAATGCCTATTTCTACTTCTTAAAATGTTATCTTCAGCATAAAATATTACTGTCAATCTTGACCAGGTTTTCTGTGTGTACAGAATATAACATATATCTAAATGGGGTTATTAGAGCCCACCTTCAAAATTGAAGAAAAATCAGGATTTCTATAACCATAGGGTCCCTATACTGCCACAGTCAACGGTCAAGTTTAAGTGACCCAGTGATGCTAACTGACCAAACATTTGTGTCACATGCAGGAAAGCTAAAGTCATATAGCTTTATTTAAACTCTGAGTCCATTTGCGGGGGTGGGGGGGTGGGGGTGGGGAGTAAATCAGGCAAGATGGGAGAATAATATGGAGAACACTAAGATCCTTTTTTTTAAATGGAGATTTAGAAGTTAAAAATGATGAACCACTCAAAGTTGTCAAGTGGGTAGTCTGATAAAACAAAAAAGGGGTGATATTGAAGAGCAGGTAGGTCCAGAAACCATCCACATGGAAGCCAGATTTTTATCTGCCTGGTGGGATATATGAAAAGTGAAACCCACTCTTTCCACAGAAAATATTTTAGTAAAAGTAATAGCTTACAATTCATGGCATCATGGCATCATAAATGGGTAAAGCTCAAAGAAAGCTTGTTTCTATATGCAGATAAAAAATATTCTTTATTTAAAATTTTTTCTTATGTTTCAAGCAAATATAATTCTATTTTTAGTCCTGCCATTCTTAGCTCACTAAATATGTAAGTGTATTAAATAATCACAATTTAAAAATTAAGCAAAATCAGCAGGTTAGGAGCATTTTGAAACACAGATGCTACTACATTCAAGCTGATAATGGATTTGGCAACATTACTCCCATCTTTCACTTCAAAATAAATGTTAGAGACATTTAAAGAATGTCTTTAGAGAATTAAAGACAATAGAAAAAAAATATCTGGAATGTATTAAGAAAAAATGGAATTTTTCTTATACTTGACGTTTTCTGTGCTTATTAGAGAAAGCAGTGATATTCTGCATGTTTCCCTCTCTGTATTATTGTATTTCTATTTTCAGTAATACTAAATCTAAATTCAAATTCTGTAGTCAACAGCTCTTTTTCTGTGGGTTTTCACACTTAATGGCCCTATGAAGCCTTATTTTCTTCCTATTTTTACTTATTGGATCATTGACTAGTTGGCTTATCCTTGCTTTTTTATGCTTTATAATGATCCCATTTGATTTAGAAATTAGGCATCTCCTGACTTTACCATTATAGGGAATGTGCTATTCATTTACCATTATTTCTCAGTTTCAGAAACTAATCTTTTGTATTAGAAACTTATTTGTGTCATCTCACCTTTCATACAAAATTTAAAGTTCATTATTTTAAGATTACTTATGGCAATTGTTCATTCTTCCAATAAACACCTTAAAAATTTTACTACCCAACAAAAAAGGTACACATCTGCCAATGTTAAGATATCAGAATAAAAATGGAGTTAAACACTTTGTAAATATTGAAATAAAACTAACTTATAATCTACTGATATTTCTTATTATCTACTGCTTATTTGGAAATGGAGCATGACTTCAGGAACCCAATGCAAAACTAGGCTGCATCAAAAGGATGCAGAGTGGTGAACTGTGCTGACTTTTTAGGTGAATTTAGTATGATTGATTGCAATAATGTCTTTAGTTATATTAGTTAAAAAAAATTTCTTTGACACAGAATGCAATGCCAGGATCAGATAATTTCCAACTCTTCTTAGGATCTAGCCTCTTGACATTTTTATGAAAACTAAGTGTCACTACAATTATGGGGTTGATGCATACTTTCTATGATATCATATAAATGGATGAGTTAGCCTTTCAAGACAAGGTATGAAGTGATTGTAAGATTTCAGTCAAGAGACCCCATTATTGAAGTCACGGTTATAACTTTATTCTGAACAGAGATGTAGGATTGGTTTCAAAATTTTGCTTGTTGAAAAAGTGTTTTTATTTGACTTAGTGCAAAAGATAAAGAAAAGTCAGGTGGAATAATTTGTACATTCTGAAAGAATAATCTGGAGGTGTATTTATAAAGTAATTAATCGTGGAAGACATGATCAGGTAGTTGGCATGCAATCTGACCAAAATGTTATTATTGAAGAGAAATAGCAAGACAGAATCCAAATAATTTTGATAGCAACAGATTTGAACTGGGAGTTCCTAGATAAAGAGATTCTATTCTGAGTTTGTTTTATCATAATGTCTCATATACAGAACCTTGAACTTAAAAGAGTACATGGTTCTTATAAGATGATGCTGACTGGAACTTCTCCAGGAACTTCTCTAAGCTGAGAAATAGATTTGCAGAAGGAAATGGATGAAAGAGGTCAAGATACAGATTGTGCAGATTTGACAGAAGATCTAGCCAGAGTTCCCACCAAGTTCATTATCAGCAAGGCATCTGCACAGATGAAGGTATTCAGAGAAAAGCAATAAAATAAGATATAGTATTGGTGATGAAAGAAAAGATTAAAGTCTAAATTAAGTAAGACTTGCCTTCAAGAAAATTGGATTAGGATGAAATATTTGAAATATATTTATTGCCCACAAAGAAAATGACTGTTCAAGATAGAGTAAGACAATCTGTTCTGAAGCAGGAAAAGAAATCTGAACTAAGAAAACTACACACTGCCCATCCAGAAGTCTTTCCTATTTGTAAGATACATGGGCCATAACATGGCACATATTTCTCTCCTAAGGGCTGTGATAAAAGCCATATTTTATAAATCATTTAAATTAAGCTGGAGAAAGCATTTGACAAAATAATCTGTAGGGAAAGAATGAGAAGATAGTAAGTTAAACACACTTTTATTTCTAGAATATAGTAAATCAAGAACAACAGTGAATACACAGAGATAGCCATCAACAGACACCCTGCTATTCTTGCTGAGAAAGCTAAACAGGATGATGAGAAACTAAATGGAAAAAAAAAAAAGAAAACCCAATGGACTACACAATCTAACAAAAGCACAGTGGACAGAAAAATTTATCCTCTTCATGGAAATTATTTGCTACTAGAAATGAAGGACTTTGAATACCTTCACCCAACCAATATTTAGCACTGTGCCTTTTAAGGAGTTGCAACACCCCAGAAATGTTGTTCGATGAATCAGAAAATATCCTTATGTGAACAGGAAGTATATAACTCTTTGAAGCCCTGATTGCTGGTTTGTCACTAGAAATTAGGAACAACATACGGAAATGCTAATCTTTTTCTAGAAAAATAGGATTGTCAAAATTTTATCAAATCTAGTACCAAACATAAAATCCAGTCTCAGTTTTGCTATGGAGTCTCTTAATTTCCTTTATTTTGAGTCATCTGAGGTAATGGAAAATTGTGCAAAATCAGTCATGAGATTCCCCAGATAATATTTAGTATAAGATTTTAATATTCATCTTCTCTTATTTATTTATATATTTTTTATATCAACTTATTCACATTTTAGCTTCTTCTTCTTCCAACTGCCTTCAGTCCAGGAATTCTTGAGGTATATCCAAGTAGGAACAAGGAAACAAAATCACAGTGGATTTAGGTAACCAATTCAAAATAATGTATTTCTTGACTAAAGCTGACCAATCCAAGTGTACACAGGAAAACCAGAAAGCATAAACTAAATTACAGATGCTGTTTCTAAATAAAGGTATTCTATCCAACACTGTGGCTTCCCATAATTATTTGGTTCAATTTAAGGGAACAGGTTATTATCTGGATTTGTTCTCACATATCCAAAACTAGTTAAAAATGAGGAGACAGCTCCTAAGACACTACTATAAACATTAATTATTTAAAATATATTAATGAAGAAAGAACATCTTAGGATGAAATCAATTATAACAGTATCTCAAAATTAGAATATGTCTCATGGGAAAATGTTATAAAACAAGTACTTCTTCAATAGGTTTGCCTGTGTTGCACAGATATCAAAAGCTATGCAAAATTAGTGTTCCTCATCCAGGTACCTCCCATGTGTCTAATTTCCAAGTTTTCATAAAATATTACTCATCATTGGCTGCCAAATAATGGTCGAATATTAACTGAAATCTAAAACATTAATTTCTAATAGATTAAGGTGTGAATTATTTGCCTTCTTTTTAATTCGAGGCTTTTAAAACTTGAATAGCTTCTAAAACCTAAAGGAATGCAAGTGCACTGACTGAAGGACAAGTAATGGCACTGACATTTCTGAGGCAGAGACATTCTTCATAAAGCCACTAGCCACTTCTACTTTAATGCGCAGTAATGAACACCCTCAAACTAAAATAGAAATGTCTCCATTTACAAGCACAGGTGATGCAATCAAATCAATCCACTGAGTAGATCCAAGTTAGGTCAACCCATGTCTCCACTTAAGGTAAAAAGAGTTCTTTGCTTGTTTCCTGTTCCAGCTTTGCCACAAAGGAGTCTGTCTTTTTACTTTAAAATGAGAGCATTAGAATAAAAAGAATTTTTTCCAGGCATAAAACAAATTGAATAACCAACTGATTTAATTTCATCAGTGAAAAACTGATTTTTTTAAATGAATAGTTCGAATTGATAAGTTTAGGGTCACCATCACCGAGTAACTACAGAGCTACTTTTTATAACAGAGCAATATACCATCTTCCTTTGCACAAGACTATTTAAATTTAGGGAGACACCTGACAGGTGTGGTATACTACACTCAAAACTTCCTATGATGCCTGGCACTCAAGGAGATTTTCACTTTTCTTATAAAAATCCCCATCTCCAATTTCTTCCACATGTAAAGCCTCGAGTTTGTTAAATGTCACTTTTATAACACTGGGAGAATGAATTTGCACTGAAAAATCACTTCAGGGTTATTTTTCCCTGAAGGTTTGCATAATTTTGTTTGTATAAAAATCAGTGACCATGTACACCGGTAACTAAGGAAGACTTAATGCAGGAATCAGAACTTAAATGGTTATAGTTTTACTATCATAACAGATTGGGAGGGTTAGGCTTTTTGGAGAAAGACTGAATTATGCTGCAAACCATCTTACTAGTAAAGTATATGCAAAGAACTATGACCATTCTGCCAATGATAAATATTTGTTTAATTTTCTTACTGCTACAGAGTATTTCCACCATCCTTCCATCCAGATTTATAATCTGAAGTTTGTTTTAGTCTTACTCTCTCTAGATCTGGACTCTCCTACTGTTCCATAGTTCAGGAAAAGTCTGTAAACCCAAACACTTAACGGCCTTCCCTCTGAAAATCTGGAGAAAATTATTTGGAACTGCTGTTAATTTTCTGAATACATATCTTTTTTTTTTTTTAAATGAAGCATAGAAATGCATCCCAGAGCCCAAATTGAAATAGCTAGCAATTTAGATTTGTTTCCATTACTACTACACTCCGATCAGCAGAGATAATCAAGAATTGACAATAGACAGACTCAGAACATATAAAAAAAAAAGACTCCCCAAATAAGGGTACAAGTTGTACAAAAGAATAAGGCTACACAACTAAGTACAATGCTTGTTTCAATGACTGCTTCCACCCATTACAAAATCTATTTTTTATAGATGAAATACAGAATTTTTCAAATTAAATGCAATTCTTATCTCAACAAGTCACGTTTTTAAAATATGTTTTTTAAATATGGAATACAAATATATAAAAATGTAATCTATAATATATATTTTAAAACATATAATATATATAGCATTGTACAAATAATTCCCAACGTTTTCTTTTCCCTAAACTGTCTTGGATCAGATATGTCAGTTATCAACCACTAGTTCAGTTCCTGATTACTGCTTATTCAGGGGGTAAGGGAGTAAATATCAAATCATGTGTATTTGTTGCATATGTATGTTTGTGCATATGCATATGCACATATGTATCTTTATACATATCACAGTCAGGTAGGACTGATTTGACCATTATCAGTTTCTAGTATTGTATGAATGGTTTTCATTTATTACCATGAATATTCATGTTGATTTTAATTGAGTCCAATTGTTTTTAATGATGTGAAACATAGGCAATAGAGACTATAACTGACTGCTTATTCTCCAATTTTCTCTTTACCAATCCAAATCCTACCAGTATCACAAATTATATTTGCTCACCTTGTCAAGCTTCTCTCCATAACCCAATTGAGAGGGTCAAATTTGGAAAGGAGAGATTTAAATGGCAAAGAACAAAAGTGCACATTAGACCTTTTAGTTACTCAATCCTCAGGAATAGGGTAGGGCTCCATTCCATCAGGCTGAGGATGTAGGAAACTAACATTACTCGCCTCCAAACTCTGCTCCTATATTTTGTTAAGTATGAGAAAAAGTCATTTATATGCAATAAAATCTATTAAAATTTGTAGCATTTTCATGTGGAGTCAACTATTACTTAGAATCTGTGTCCTTCCGCCTCTAACCTAAACACTGAATTCCTGTCCAATGTAGGGTTAACTGCTCTTGCGTTCTGGCTTCATTGTTTTAATGATGTATTTGAACTTCAAAAAAATTTAGGTGGAATTTTTCAGATTTATCAGAATGCTTGATGCTTAGCATTCTCCATTCTAAAATTCCACATTAGCATTTCCAGTCTCATTCAGAAAAATTCAAAAGTATAAATTTTAGGGTAGCTAATCAAAGGTTATGGAATGGTTTTTATTTCTCCAGATCCATATGTAAATCTTCATTTTAAAATTTAAAAGAATCCATTAAATCCTCTGAAACCTAGTGAAAAAAATTAAAAACACAACAATCAAATATAGAAGTAATATCCACTTCACAGCATTGGAACGAACTTGTATTTCAAAATATGTTTACATACTTGAAAAAAAATTGGCTCAACTTTTCTGCCATGATGAATATAATGCTGTCATGTTTAATGGCTATTAGCTGCACTACAATAATTTACAATATGCTATGGTTAAGTTTCTCTTTCCTTTATTTTCTTCCTTCTTTCATGTCTCTTCCCTCCTACTCTCTCTCCTCCCTTTCTTTTTTCTTTTCTTCTTTGAACATTTCTTTTTCCAAAAAGCATGTAAGCTGACTTAAGAGATTAAATAAACACTAAGCAAAGAAAGCCAGTTTATAAATGAATGGATGTTTAGTATTCTGGACTTTGGTTTCCTTTATTTTCTCATTAGCATTTCTAGCACTGTTAGTTTTAGTTTTTGTTTTTTAATTTTCTCTTCCCCATTGACCCCCTTAGCAATCATACAAATGGCTTAAGCTGAATTGGCTCACAGACACATCTTCTACTTTGAGATTTAGTAAGAACAGTACTTTTTTGGCTGGTGAGGAAGACGTAAGCCAGTAACTTTAAAAACAGATCTCTAGCCGGGAAATTAATGGTGCTTCTTAGACAGCAGTTGTGTGAATGAGCACATGTAGGCATATATCCGGGACTGAATTATCTCTCTAGCTTGCCATCATGATTCAAGAGCTTTTGTA
The DNA here is from genome assembly GCF_003265705.2 of Callorhinus ursinus. Classification (NCBI taxonomy): domain Eukaryota; kingdom Metazoa; phylum Chordata; class Mammalia; order Carnivora; family Otariidae; genus Callorhinus; species Callorhinus ursinus. The sequence continues at coordinate 44,302,963 of NW_027397072.1, forward strand.
CCCATTGTCCCTCTGCCCATGACCTATTGAGTTTCCTGCCACAACCACTCAAGCCAAACGCAGATACAACAGAAGCCTTTCCCAGTTTGTACACACAGAATCACATAAAACATATACATGCTGACATGGTACATAACTGTGCACATGTGCATTTTGTTCATCATGCTAGCACAAGGCTCTAAAAATGCAGTTCTCAGCACTGAAATTCAAGTAATTTTTCTTGGCAAAATGGGAATAACCTATCCAAATCACTTATTTTAGGGGAAATTTTGACTACTAACACATATACCTTCTTGGGGGCTTTCATATATTTCAGAGAAGAAGCCACAACCTTGAACCCCATGTACATAAACACATAAGGAAAAAGGAAGGAAGATTCAAACATTTCTTTTTTTGATTGCATGTTATATTCTAGTAGTTTTTCCTTAAAAATGTAGCAACTTTGTCATGCCAGACAATAAAATAAATGGGGCCCAAAGCATGGGCACATTTTCTTGGCAAAATCATTGAAAAGTCTGTGTGTATGGGGTCTTACATTCTTGACTCTTTCAGAACCTTGAAGGCAGTCATTTGTGGTTATTTTGCAAAATAAACATTGATTTTTTTTCTCCATTGGCCATCAGTGAAGGAGGATGAAGAATAAGATGGAGGCAGAAGTGGCAAAGACAGCAGACTACAGATGCAGGTATGGCACCAAATAGCAATCAAGCTTGGAAAAAATGAGGAGGCCAAGAGCAGGTCCATAACTAAGCAATATATAGCAAACCTTTATAATGCATTTGACTCAGAATTATTATAAAGTCATATAACATTCCACTAAAAGAAGCCTTCTCCCATGCAAGGAGTTTTGAACTTTGCCAGTAAGACTCAAAGAAGGAAACAGGCTTCTTGATGGTGTTCTCAATCTTAAACACCTCTACAAATGCCAACAGTGCAAGTGATAAAAGCCAGTGATGGTTTGGACTACATCTAAATGAGGAAAAGACAATGGAAATGAGGCTCTGGAAGCAGTGATGAACAATGGGTACTGAGAGGATAATGGAGAGCAACTCTGCCAGTCAAATACCGCCCAGATGAGGTTGTGGAGTCTGAGATCCACAAAGATGCTTTGCGCATCCATGTAAATAATAAGATTTGGAAAGTGACAAATGAAAGCACACAAGGCAAGCTAAACAAAAAGCACTCAGTTCCACAGGTGCTATATACAGATGGACATGAAAGCCAAATGGTATGGGAGACTATACCATCGAGTCTGAAGATAAGAAAGGAAGCAAGGGATATGCAATGTTTTGATCACTTCTTGGCAGAGAGAATCTTGGTAATTACCAACTCAGCAGAAAGGACACATTGCAAGACAGATTGCTCTTGGTTGTTGAAGAATGTTGAAGCAGGATCATTTTGGAAATGCAAAGAGGTGACTATGCTTTGGGAAGAGGCACAAAATAGCCAATTTATTGGACTCTAGGTGAGACTGCATGGAACAGGCTTTCCAGATGGCATCTCCATGCAAGCCAGATCAGCTCTTTTCCCAGCTGTTTTCTGCAAGCCAAACAATATAGAACCTGAAACCTTTGAGTTCAAGAATGATTTTTCCACATATTTTTATTAAATGGTCAAACTGCTGAATTTCTGAAAATGTCTCAGTAAAGAATTGAGCTTCATGACTAGTCTGATTCTCATAAGGCATTCACCATGTTGATCATGTTATGTTCCCGGTAATGCCACACTTAAAATGGCAGCATCGTGGTTGACTGGGAAAAGAACTAAAGGTGGCAGAGCCACACTTTGGAATTTGCAAATAGTTAACAATAGATGGCACCTCATGTTCAAAGAAAGGGACTGAGGGAGGAGAAGCCAAGGTGAAGAACCTCAACACATACATTTAGAAATCTTGCCAAGAAATCATAATGCTTCTATTAATTGAACTTATTTCTTTACATTTGATGAAAGTGGACCAGATACTAAGGGAAATACTGGAATGATTAAGCAAAGAATACATAATTGTTAGTGTTTGACAACTATGTTAGTTTTGGCAACAGCACATCAACCTGTATTAAATTTGGGCTTTCAAGGGTTACTGATAACCTAGTATGCATTGGAACCTGATGAATGAATTCCTATTGTTTTCATCATCTCTAACATGTGAACACAATCCACACATAGAGAGGCTGGCTCCTGAACGAGAGTGAAAATTACTAGGACTAACAAAGGGAAGTAGACTCACAATGAGTAAATGTACAAAAGCTCCAAATAATTATAATAGTCACAGCTTGGCAATGAGTTTCCAGACTATGAAATTAGTTTTCTTGTGAAGAATGGAGATTTTACAAGGCTAGTATAAACACAGGGTAATTGGAAAATCAAATTGCTCTTTGTGAGTTATTGTAAGGTCTGGAATAATGGTGATAACATTTATTTTAAAAAAACTCCCTATGAATCACTGTAGTTTGATGTTTTTAGCAGTACTGTTGCCAAGAATGCTTGCCTTGGAAGTACAAAAGTGGGAACTTTAATTGTGAAGCCCAAATCCCGGCTTACCCCTGACACAATGAGCTCTCCTCCCAGATTCTGTACTTCTGCCTTCACCTTGCTGCAGATATTAAGCTGATGGCAATACAAGGCAATTCGTTGAAGGTAGGCTAATAAATCCTGCTTACATGCTGAATCAGGACACTATAAAACATTAAACAAAGTGATCTCAATTAGTAAGTACTCTTCAGTTTCTAATACTTACTTTACAAAAGCTGTGAGAAGAAAAGGTTTTAGTGTCATATACCTTAATTACATCCATTTAACTTCACTTTACAGCACATTTTAGGAAGGCCACAGCCAGTAGTTTAGAATGGTCAGCTCTACTTTGATACAATTCTATAAAAAGAATATTGAAGATCTTCCAGAAAGTTTTACTGGAACTTCTGTATACATTTATGAGTATTTTACTAGTTGTCTTCTGAACTGTTAAGAAAACTAAATATTCAGTTTTTTTCCTAGTGGCCCATCCAACATTCACCCTGTGTAGTTATTTTAATATGGACAACAAAGGCAACAGAAGCTAGAAGGAAATCGCTCCGGGTAGCAATCTCTGGGACACAGCATAGGATAGAATTTCAATTCAGTTAGTTGGGGGGAGAAATCACTTGTTTCCTTTGGCTTTCTCAGAAGTGTCATTCACTAAAGGAAGCCTATTACACTTTTTGGATTTTTATATTTATCAAAATTTTAACATTATAAACTTTTTTTTAAAGATTTTATTTATTTATTTGACAGAGAGAGACACAGCGAGAGAGGGAACACAAGCAGGGGGAGTGGGAGAGGGAGAAGCAGACTTCCCGCGGAGCAGGGAGCCCAATGTGAGACTCGATCCCAGGACCCTGGGATCATGACCTGAGCCGAAGGCAGACGCTTAATTACTGAGCCACCCAGGCGCCCAACATTATAAACTTTTTTAAATAAGAGACTCTGAGAAGGATCATGACCACTGTTAGAGCAACAGATTTAAGTAGAATGAGTGTGAAGCCAATTGAAACAAACTCCTAAGAGTAAAAACAGAACTCTTCAAAGGTTGTTCTAGAGTCAACTAGGACCAGGATTTTGAGTTCTCTTCGTTACTTAGTGGGTAGATGCCCATCAGATACAACTGAACTTAGCTGAACACCTCCACAGACATTTATATGACTCCCTAAAGCATTTCTGAGGCTTCAATACCAATGGCTATTCAGTCACTGAAATATATTTCTATTGCTAGCCGAAGTTCATTTCAAAATTCTGCAGGCTATCCCATTGTTCTGGCTCAATTTGGCACTTGTAAAGGACATACACTCACCAGATCCTTGATGAAACACTGCAAGAAATAAGTACCTAGACCCCAAACTGAAGTAACTTATTTAGAATAAGAGTATGAAAAAAAGACTCCAGCTAGGTTTTCTTCAAGCTGAAGAAAGGCAATTCTGAAAAGAAAGAGAGAGAGAGAAGAAAAGAAAAGAAAAGAAAAAAGAAAAGAAAAAAGAAAAATGGAAAGGAAAGGAAAGGAAAGGAAAGGAATAGAGGGAAGGAGAGAGAGGGGGAGGGACAGAGAGAGAGGGAGGAAGGAAGGGAAGGAGAGAGAAAGAAAAGAAAAAAAAAGAAAAGGAAAGGAAGGAAGAGAAAGAAAGAAAAGAAAAAAGAAAAGAAAGGCAGGCGGTTTTTCATTAATAATGTGAAGCCAGCAGTTGTGACATAACCATTTCTTTAATAAATGACATAGGGGTCTCTTTTATATATAACACCATTATAGTACTTTTTTCACTAACTGCATTTATCAAGAAAGAATCCCACAGAGACTGTTTTTAGCTTTCTACAAGTACTTAATACTGTAATATTTATCCTACTCCCGAGACCTATATACTGAAAGGAATTAACTTTAAAATGATATCTCCCTAGAGGGCTGACAAGGCTTTTGATACAAATACCTTGCAGCAAATTAAACTGGAAGTTCTATCTCAATGGAACAGTAATTAAAAATGCAACAGTCCGTAAAAAGTTTATATTGCTTGTGTATCTCAAATCTTCATAAAAATATTTTCAGGCAAAATAAAGGCAACAAATCAACCCCTTGTTAATGCTCATTCTATTCTATTATTTAAAACATACATAAAAGCATGATGGACCAAGAAAAATAATTCTTGTATCATGGAAATAGGTGCAGATTTTGAGAAAGAAGCGTCCTATTCAGACAAAACATTAGCCAAAATTGCAAGTTGTTTCACAGCTGATGACAGAATGCCACAAAGAGAGGGTTATATTTAACCCTCATCTGATTATTTTAAAAGTCATCATAGAATAGCATTTAAATACTTTGTCATTTAATTTCAAAATACATCTAGAATCCTGGGATTTGTTTGTGTGCATGTGTGGTATGCTTTCCAGATAGCAAAACTGTTTTTGGCTAGGATTCAAGTTGCATAATGGTTGGAAATAAGGGTCTAAAAATGCAAAGGCAAAAACAAAAATCACAATAAAAAATATTGAACTCAAGGAGCCTAAACATACTAAGAAACAGTTTCAGTGACTAAGATTCAGAGTTTAATGGAAAAAACATCCAAATTCCATCCACCTTCCCTTCTGGGAAGAAGTCCTTCCTCAGAAAACTCTTTTCAGGACCACCACCAATCCCTTCTCACTCTTCTCATCCCAAGTACCCTCAACATTTGCAAGGAAAAAAATGTGGTATTTTTTCCTGGCTGGTGTATTTTTGTTTGTTTGCATACATGCATGCATATTCCCAAGTATATTCATTGTCTCCATGAACTTTCTGAGATACATATGGAACTCTGTATAAAGCAGTTCGATGTATGCTGCAAACTGCAGGAAGCCTGGCAGTTGATAGTGCCCTGAAATTAGCAACTCAGTAATGGTTTGGTCTTCAACCCACAGAAATTTTAGGGGATAGTCAAATGATGGTAATCATTTGACTTTCATACCATGCCCAGCACTATGTTGTATTAATTATATTTGTAAGTCTACTTTGACATTTTGAAAGCAATGGTCTCTCATACATAACTGGGAACCATTCAGCCAAGAACTAATTAATGAATAATCTTTACTATTAAGTGTTTCTCAAAATTAATAAAATTAAAATGAGACAACCTGTTGGCTTATTTTAAATGTAGACTTAATAGTTCAATCATGTGTTTTTCTTTTCAGTGTTTAGAAGATGAGTGAATTTGGTATTGACCCAAAGGACTTTAGAATCTGGGAGGTTGAAGACAGCATGTATTTATGGCAACAGCCAAATATTAAGGAATGAAGGAAGAAAATGATGAGAAGCAACTCAAAAATCATAGGAGATTAGGGCCATCTATGGAGAAGGAAAAATCCTGTCTCAGTGTCTCCAGAGAGCATCACTGCATTGCAGTCTAGTAAGCAAATTCATGCTCGTAATAAGAATAAGAATTAGTTACCTGTAAAAGTCTACTGCCTGAAGTACCCTTATAAGGAATGGGACATTATTGCAATGAGACATATTTAGAACAGGATTTTAGAGTTCCAATTTAAGCCACATAACATGAAAAGTGTGGAGATAAACTCAAACATTCAAGGTGAGATTGAGAACTACTTTAACGTGTATCCGATTTCAGTCTGAAAAGATACTCTGTGAATTTCATTGATCTGTGATACCTTCAAATCCGGATGAAAATGAGATCTGGAGGTTCCTGATTATGTGGATTAATCCCATTTATGCTAGTGCATTAATTATTATGAATTATAAAGAGCATCAATACAGAAAGATCAACATGAAATAACAAAAGTTAAAGTTCTTCTTTCTCTTCCTCCCTATGTAGTGTACTTGACTTGCTGAATGAGGGCAGCCAGCATAATCCAAGCTTTGGGAGTTATGTCTCTTAAGTAGCACGTACTCTTCTTTCTCAAGAAGTTTTGGTCATGGGCTTTAATGAGTCCCTCCTGAACTGACCCTACCTTTGCCATCAGCTCAGTCTCGGCAGAGTTACAGGCCTGTTTGTAAAATGTTAGTGATTACAATTCATCCTTCAGAAGCATTTTATAGGGTACATAAAACCCATTACAGAACCCAAGAACTAATTAATGATACCAAGCAGCATGTGCTTGCTCTTCCCTCTAACATTACCTGATCGGCTACAGCGCGGGCTAATTTGTCCATTCGAGAACCTGCTTCAGCAATTTTCTTGGCAGCATTAATAACATCAGATGTATTTTTCAATGGGCCTTTGCCTCTGAAACAACATATATAACATAATTAGAAATTCACTTTTGGGAAGAAATAAACAAACCTACCATATTGTTTGTCCAGGACTTTGCTTTTATATTTGATTTTATTCTGGCCACCTTAGAGGAATTTTGAAAAATTTCCGGATTCACTTCAATTTCCATGTTAATAGTGCACTCTACTTCCATTCACTTTTAAGGAATATTTTTCCCTATTTTGATGTGCATGCTCATATTTTATTCTTTACATTAACTTCTTTATTTTTAAACAGTGGTTCATTAAAAAAAGATGATCACTACAAGGGCAATAGGAATTTAATATTTAAATACTTAAATGTGCCTGTGCTATTATATATACTACCGCATTTGTGTTTATTACAACCCTAGCAAGTAAGCATCATTATTCCCATTTTAGAGAGAAAAACTAACTAAAAATTATTAACTCATCTAATCTTGATAAAGGTCATAGTGTAAATTCTACATTTAAATCAGAGTTTAACCAAAATAAATGCACATGCACTGTCTTTCATACCATGCCCAGCACTATGTTGTATTAATTATATTTGTAAGTCTACTTTGACATTTTGAAAGCAATGGTCTCTCATACATAACTGGGAACCATTCAGCCAGAATTTCAGAAATCTTTTGAGCTCTCACTCTCATTGGCTTGTATATGTTTCTGGTACTGATTTATGAAGGAACACACGAAACATTGTGTGACAGCAGATATCTTTATGCTTCCAAACCATTGTCCCATATTTTCATGTAAGGTTTTCAATTTGGTGGACTGTTTAATATTACATGATTTTAAATATGTATTATAAAAGGAAACTATGCTGCATCATAAATCCTTAAACAAAATGTAGCATGTAACTTTACTTTTTCTTTTCTTGAGAGGTAAATAAAACAATAAATTTATTCTTTTTTTTAGCATTATTACATATTCTGCTCTCCATATGTGCATCTAAAAATCAATGCATTTTTTAAGGCTGCAAAATTAAATTCTTAGAGATGTGGTGAGATGTGGAGAAAAACTACTCAGAAGTGATTTATTTAGACATGTAAAGATCTATAAAGTGGGCAATGACTGCCATTGTTATATAATAACATTTTATAAAATGGGAGACTTCAAATGGCTTAGAAAATAAATGTAAATGAAGGGCATTTTGTTCAGTCTCCCTCCCAATTTCCCTTCTGGCATTTTTTACATTCATAGCAAAACCAAAAATATATTGTGTTCATGTCAATGCTTAAACACACACACACACACACACACACACACACACACACACACACACACAGGTAAATTCAAAACTTAAGATATTTCATTTTGCTATGGTAACATCAATTCTTCCACAAAGGACATAGATTTTTTTTTTAAATTACTGCTTAGATTTTTAAATATGACAGGGATTTTACATGCAAATATTATGTAATATGGATAAGATTCTGTGACAACCTGGCTCCCATTTTCTAAAAATTTTTTTGCTATCTCTAAATAAATTTTTCCTTGTTTTTGCTATATATTTCTTAAGATGCAGAATCTGTCAATGTTTAATACTGTTGTCATTATTACACATTTTTCTGTAACATCCAGGCCTTAGAATATTTTTTACAATTTTACTCTGACATAATATCTGTTACTTTTTCCTCATCTTAACCCATTCAAAAAGAGGTGCATGCTGCTTACTTTTTTTATTACTGACATTCGTATGTGTTTATTTCAAGAATTTCAAAGGATTTGGGAAAACAATTCCTCATCAATTTTATATAACTTTCAACAGTTGATTGATTATTACAAAATATGCTAAGTTAGTAAGGAACACCTACAGAGTGATTTGGCTAAGTCGCAGACTCCCATCTTGCAGCCAAAGAATGATTAGAACAGATTTTGTGATTACACAGGAGACTACAGTACTTACACAAACTAGTTTATTGTTACTTAAGAAGTTTGAGACTAGAGTTCATTTTGTAGACTCAGTTCAAATTCCTGAAGTGGCAAGCTGGTGATAGGAACGTATTTCATTAAATGAAACAGCAAAATAGAAGTTCTGAGATCATCAAATATTTCCTTATTTTCTAGTTGAGGAAACAGAAACTGAAGGAGGAAGGCTAACTGACATGCCCAAGATGATACTGGCAGATAGACTGATACAGAAAAAGAGAACTACATTTGGGACCTCTGTGTCCTGAATCACAATTTAGTACTCTTTACTCTTTTTACTATATATGTTTCATTCTTATAAGAATTCTAAAGTAGTGATCTCAGAGGAAAACAAATGGCCTTCATTACAAACATGAATGTACCAGAAATGATGGAAATAATGATCTGACTCAGGAATTTAGAAAGAAGTAGGAAAAAATTAATAAAATTACGAGAACAGATTAATGATTTAGAGAATAATGAAACACTGGAAATAAATCTAGAATAGGCTCAAAAAAAATAAAGAAGACAAAACTGATGTAAAAAAATATACCTAGATTACTATCAAGAAAAAATAGGAGAAAACAAATATTTAAAAGTAAAAAAAAGGCAACAGTGAAATAACCTAGAAAATAGAAAATTAAAAGTATCATAAAACTATTTTCAATACATATAAATAAATTTGAGAACCTGGAGGATGTAACTTTCTAGGAAAATATAATTTACCAGTGCTGACCAGAGAGGAGATTTTGAAAAATCTACAGAGTCTGATTTCCATGGAAGAAATAAAGCTGTTAAAGAGAAAGCTAGTCCAAATAATCAGTAAACCCAGGTGGTGTCTCAGAGGAGTTCACTAAACCTTTAAAAAGAGGATAATCTCAATGTTATTTAAACTCTTCCAGAATACAGGAAGCCTTCAAAAACAATTTAATTAAGTAATATAATAATACTGATGTTGTGAGAAGCAGCTAATACAAACTATTTGAGGATGCTTATTTAGGTAATAAAACTTTTTTTAAAAAAGGAAGAAAAAGAAGAAAAAGCAGAGAAGTTAGGAAGTGGCAGATGAGTGCTAGAGTAGATTTGCACATTCTCACAAGAGCTGCTGTTAAATTTTAAAGAATATGGTGAGTCAGTTGACTTGCTGGTTGATTGAAATCTGCCATGATGAGTACTTATTCCATGGAAATCAGCAAATGCTGCATAAGTAAGGGTTATTCTGCACTCCATCCCCTACCACAAAATCAGCACACCACTGCCAAAACTTAAGGTAATAGTTACAACCAGTGGAGAGCAAGGGTACTGTGATCTGTGAGAGGTATATGGGGGTATCTGGAGCTGGGTGATGGTTATACAGGTTACTTTTACAATAATGTTCAAGTTGTACATTCATATTTCATGAACTATTCTGTACATATATGTCAATTTAAATAATATTTACTTGCTTATATTTCTGTCAATCTGATGGATATGAAAAAATTTAATTTCCATTACCATAATGACAGAGGAGGCTGGGTCTGTTTTTATCATTTATTGATCATTTTTATCTCTGAGTTGTTAATATAAGCTTTTGCATATTTTCCTAATGACTTGCATTTTTTTTACCTAAATTGGTATCTAAGCTTTTTAGGTATTTTGGTTTCTAATCTTTTGTTATTTATTCATGCTTCAAATTACTTCTAGTCTTAGCCTGTATATTTACTTTCATTACAGTTTTTTAATATAAATTGTAATTATACTGGACCAAATGTATAAATCATTTCTACTAGAGTTTGTGCTTTTCCTCTGATCTTTAAGAAGTTCTTCCCTGCTGGAGGTGTTAACGCTATGGTAGTAATCATTTTGCAATATATCTGTGTATCAAATCAATACACTGGACACCTTAAACTTGCACAATGATGTATGTCAATTATATCTCAATAAAGTTGGAAAATAAAAGCTCATCCTTACCCCAAGATCATAAATATAGTCTCCCATTTTATTCTAAAATTTTAAAGTTTCCTTTTCATATTTAGATATTAAATCCACATGCAGTTTATTTTTTGTGTATAAGATGAGATAGAAATCACAATCCTACTTTAGTTTTACATACCAGTAACTAAATGTCCCTGGATCATTGATTGAAAAGTAAATTTTTTCCTCTATAGTCTTTGTTATGATTAAATTATGTACCCTTTTTTTTATTTTTAAATTCTACATGAGTAAATGTATTACTTTAAAATGTAAATATAAACCCACACATATATGGTCAGCTCACTTACGACAAAGCAGCCAGTACTATCCAGTGGGGAACAGTCTCTTCAATAAATGGTGTTGGAAAAACTGGACAGCCACAAAAGAAAAAAACTGGACCATTATCTTACACTGCACATAAAAATAAACTCAAAATGGATCAAAGACTTGAACATAAGACATAAAACCATAAAAACCCTGAAAGAAAACATGGCAATAAGCAACTTGACCCTGGTTTTGAAGATTTTTTGGATTTGACACCAAAAGCAAAGGACACAAAAGCAAAAATAAACAAGTGGGATGATCCCAAACTAAAAAACTTCTGTACAATAAAGGAAACCATCAACAAAATGAAAAGGCAACCTACCAAATGGGAGAAAATATTTGCAAATCATATATCTGATAAAGAGTTATATCCAAAATACATAAAGAACTCATAAACTCAGTAGCAATAAAGGCAACCCAATTGAAAATGAGCAAGACACCTGAATAGACATTTTTCCAGAGAAGATATACACATAGCCAACAGGAACCTAAAAAAGGTGCTCAACATCACTAATCACCAGGGAAATGCAAATCAAAACCACAATGAGAGATCAGCTTACACCCGTTAGAACTGCTATTATCAAAAAGAAAAGAAATAACAAGTGTTGGTGAGGAGGTGGAGAAAAGGGAACTCTCATGCACTACTGGTGGGAATGTAAATTGGTATAGCCATTATGGAAAACAGTATGAAGGCTCCTTGAAAAATTAAAAATACTACTATCACATGGTCCAGCAATACTGGAATGGACTGGATGGAATTTGACTCATCCCGAAAGAATGAAATCTTGTCATTTGTGAAAACATGGATGGGCCTTAAGGGTATTATGTTAAGTGAAATAAGTCAGACAGAGAAAGATATATACCATCTGGGCTCACTTATATGAGTAATCTAAAACAAAACAAAACAAAAGTCTAACAAACAAACAAAACCAATGAACCAACCACACAGAAATACTCAAATTCATGGATACAGAGAACAAATTGGTGGTTACCAGAGGCCCGGGGTGGAGTGGATGGTGGAGGGTAAGAAGAGAGCAGGCAGTGAAATGGGATAAGGAAATTAAAAAGTACAAACCCCCAGCTGTAAAATTAAATTGTCGGGATATAATAACAATAATAATTCAATAAATTGTATACATGAAAGTTACTAAGAGAGTAGATCTTAAAAGTTTTCATCAAAGAAAAAAATTTGTAAAGTTACTTTACTTTCAAAAAAAATTTGAAAGTTACTAAGAGAGTAGATCTTAAAAGTTTTCATCAAAGAAAAATAATTTGTAACTATGTATGGTGATGGATGTTAACTAGACTTACTGTGATAATTTCACAATATATATATCAAATTTAAAAATGTAAATATAAAAACAGAAAGCATTATAATTACCCAGAAAATGGCACAAGAAAAACTATCAACTATTAAATGGAATAGTCTAGATATTCATAAGTTCTTTAGGTACTAAAGTGAAGTTAAAGCTATGTTCATCCTCATTGCTTCATGAAAATGAATTAAAATTCTTTGAAACATCTGGAAAACACTATCTAGTATAGGATTCTGAACATCATGCAAGTTTCAAGAAAGTTTCAAAGTACAGATTTCTTTGAGTATAGAATCAGTGACATGACCCACTTTCCCCACATCATAAACAGAAGAGAAAGGAGATAGAAAAGATAGTTGTGTCACTAGGGGGAATGGGGGAATCAAAAAGTTACTAGCTTCTTTATGTTGTGCCAGGTTGTGTGGCTGCTCTTACTGGAAGCTGGGTGGTAACTGTGGGGTAACAAGCAGTATCTTTAAAAGAAGAGACCCTGAACTCAACATATGTACAAGGGTAGCATTTTCTTTTAATGTTATCATTGCAAAGGTCAGGAGTGAATTATGAAACTCCATCAGACATCAGAGTATCTATCTATAGCAGTGCTGTCCAAGAGAATTTTTGTAATAATGGACATGTTCTATAATTCTACACTGTCCAATATAGCAGCCCCTAGATGCATGTGACTATAAAACACTTAAAATGTGGCTAGTATGACTGAGGAACTGAGTTTAATTTGATTTAATTATTTCTTCTATTTTTAACTTTTCATTTTGAAGTAATTATAGATTCCCAGGAACTTACAAGGATATATATGAGGATGTCCTATGCACCCTTGACCCAGCCTCCCCCAATGTTAACATCTGGCATAACTATAGTACAATAAAAGTGGGCAACTGATATTAATAAGATTTATAGAGATTATTCAGATTTCAGCAGTTACACATGCAGTTGTGCATATATGTGTGTAAGTTACAGGCCATTTTATCACATGTGTAACTTCATGTAACTATTACCACAATTGAGGTACAGAAATATACTATCAACACAAGGTTCTCTTATACTAACTCTGTATCACCTGCCCCCCCTTCCCTAATGGTAATCACCCATAGTTGACCCATAGAGGATAATCAATAATTTGTTCTCCATCTCTTTATTTTTATTTCAAGAATGTTATCTTAATGGAATCATATAGTAGTCATCATCTGAGATAGGTATTTTTCACTCTGTGTGAGGTCCATGAAGTTCATCTAGTTGCTGCATATGTGTATTGCTAAGTAGTCTTCTGTGGAATGAATGCACCAGAGTTTATTTGACCATTATTCAAATGAAAGACATATGGGTAGTTTTCAGTTTTAGGCTATTAAAAATATCTGGTATAAATATTTGTGTACAGGTTTTTGGGTAAATATAAATGTTCATACTTCGGGATAAATGCCCAAGAACAAAATTAATGATTATGATTATTCTATGATTAATCCATTTTTAGTTTTAAAATTGTCATATTATTTTTCAATGTTATCTGATCTTAAATAAAATTTTAAAACCTAGAGCTGACATCCTTCCCTCAATGGTGAAGGAATGAAAGCTTTTATTCTGAAAGCAGAAACAAAGGTGCCCCTTTTGCCACTTCTACTCAACAAAATACTAGAAGTCCTAGTCAGAGCAATTAAGCAAGAAAAAGAAATAAAAGTCATCCAGACTGGAAAGGAAGAAATAAAGTTATCTTTGTTCACAGACACATGATCTTTTATGTAGGAAACCCTAAATATTCTAAAACAAACAAACTTGGAATAAATAAATTCAGCAAAATTGTGGAATATAAAACCAACATACAAAAATCTATGAGGCAACATACAAAAATCTATGAGGCAACATACAAAAATCTTTCAGCATTACCTTGATACCAAAACCAGATAAAGACTCCACTAAAAAAGATAACTACAAACCAATATCCCTGAAAATGTGGATGCAAGAATTCCAAATAAAATACTAGCAACCTGAATTCAACAATATATTAAAAAAATAATTTACCACAATCAAGTGGGATTTATTCCTGGTTTGCAAAGGGTGGTTCAATATTCACAAAAAAATCAATGTAATACACCACATTAATAGTAAAGGATAAGAACTATATGATCATTTCAATAGAAGCAGAAAAGGCATCTGACAAAGGACAACATCCACTCATGATAAAAACCCTCAAAAAAGTAGATTTAGAGGGAACATACCTCAACATAATAAAGGCTCTATGTTTAAAAACCCACAGCTAATATCATCCTCAATGGGGAAAAACTGAGACCTTTTTCTCTACAGTCAGGAATAAGACAGGAGTGTCCACTCTCACCACTGTTATTTAACATAGTCTGGAAGTCCTAGCCACAGCAATCAGACAACAAAAAGAAATAAATGGCATTCAAAACAGCAAGGAAGAAGTAAAACTTTCACTATTTGCAGATGACATGTAGTTGTGTGTATATGTGTGTAAGTCACAGGCCATTTTATCATATGTGTAACTTCATGTAACTATATAGAAAATCCAAGAGACTCCACCAAAAAACTGCTAGAACTGATAAGCAAATTCAGTAAAGTCATAGGATACAATATCAACATATAGAAATCTGTTGCATTTCTATAGACCAATGATGCAGCAGCAGAAAGTTAAAGAAACAGTCCCATTTACAACTGCACCAAAAATAATAAGATACATAGGAATAAACCTAACCAAAGAGGTTAAAGACCTATACTCTGAAAACTATAAAACACTGACGAAAGAAATTGGAGATGACATAGAGAAATGGAAAGACATTCCATGCTCATCGATTGGAAGAACCTATATTGTTAAAATGTCTACCTTACCCAAAGCAATCTACACATTTAATGTAATCCCTATCAAAATACCAATAGCATTTTTCACAGAGCTAGAACCAACAAGCCTAAAATTTGTATGGAATCACAAAAGATATGGAATAGCCAAAGCATCCTTGAGAAAGAAAAGCAAAGCTGGAGGCATCACAATTCTGGACTTCAAGTTATATTACAAAGCTGTAGTAATCAAAATGGTATGGTGCTGGCATAAAAATAGACACACAGATCAAAAGAACAGAACAGAAAACCCAGAAATGAACCCACAACTATATGGTCAAGGGATCTTCAACAAAGCAGGAAAGAATAGCAAATGGGAAAAAGACAGTCTTTTCAACAAATGGTGTTGGGGAAACTGGACAGGAACGTGCAAAATAATGAAACCGGACCACTTTCTTACTCCATACACAAAAATAAATTCAAAATGGGTTAAAGACCTAAATGTGAGACCTTAAACCATAAAAATCCTAGAGGAGTGGGGCGCCTGGGTGGCTCAGTTGGTTAAGTGTCTGCCTTCAGTTCAGGTCATGATCTCAGGGTCCTAGGATGGAGCCCTGCATCAGGCTCCCTGCTCAGTTGGGTGCCTGATTCTCCCTCTACCCCTTCCCCCATTCTTTGCTCTCTCTCTCCCCCTCCCTCCCTCTAATAAATAAGTAAAACCATAAAAAAAAATCCTAGAGAACACAGGAAGTACCCTCTTTGACATCAACCATAGCAACTTCTTGCTAGATATGTCTCCTGAGGCAAGGAAAACAAAAGCAAAAATAAACTATTGGGACTTGATCAAAATAAAAAGCTTCTGCTCAGTGAAGGAAACAATCAACAAAACTAAACAGCAACCTATGGAATAGGAGGATATATTTGCAAATGACATATCTGATAAGGGGTTAGTATCCCAAATATATAAAGAATTTATAAAACTCGACACCCAAAAAACAATCCATTTAAAAATTGGGCAGAAGACATGAATAGACATTTTTCCAAAGGAGGCATACAGATGGCCAACAGGCACATGAAAAATGCTCAACATTATTGATCATCAGGGAAATGCAAATCAAAACTACAATGAAATAGCACCTCACACCTGTCAGAATGACTAAATTAAAAAACACAAGTATCAGGTGTTGGTGAGGATGCACAGAAAGGGGAGCCCTCTTGCACTGTCAATTGGAATGCAAACTGGTGCAGCCACTCTGGAAAACAGTTTGGAGTGTGCTCAAAAAGTTAAAAGTAGAACTACTCTATGATTCAGTGATTGCACTACTAGGTATTTACCCAAAGAATTCAAAAATACTAACAAAGGGATAATATATCCTGATATCTATAACAACATTAGCTACAAAAGCCAGATTATGCAAACAGCCCAAGTGTCAATCAACTGATGCAAGGATAAAGAAGATGTGGTACACACACACACACACACACACACACACACACACACACACACACACAGGAATATTATTCAGCCATAAAAAAGAATGAAATTTTGCCATTTTTAATGACATGGATGGAGGTAGAGAGTATTATGCTAAGCAAAATAAGTCAGTGACAGAAATATAAGTACCATATGATTTCACTTATATGTGGAATTTAAGAAACAAACAAATGGGGAGAAAAGAGAGAGAGGGAGACTAACCATGAAACAGACTTTTAACTATAAAGAACAAACTGATGGTTATCAGAGGGAGGTCAGGTGAGGGAATAGATAAAATTGGTGATGGGGATTAAGGAGTGAACTTGCTGTGATGAGTACAAGGTATTGTATGGAAGTGTTGAATCACCATGTTGTACACCTGTAACTAATATTACATTGTGTATTAACTAAGTGGAATTTAAATAAAAACTTTTAAAAAATAACATAAAAAATAAAATAAATAAAAAATTGGCAAAGGACCTAAATAAAAATCTTTCCAAAGGCGACATACAGATGGCCAACAGACACATGAAAAGATACTCAACATCACTCATCATCAAGGAAATGCAAATCAAAACCACAACGAGATATCAGCTTGCATCTGTCAGAATGACCAAAATCAAAAAGAAATAACAAGTATTGGCAAGAATGTGGGGGGTAAAAAGGAACCCTAATCACTGTTGTTCGGAATGCAAACTGGTACAGTTACTGTGGAAAAGAATATGGAGTTCCCTCAAAAATAAATAAATAAATAAATAACCAAAAATACATAATGATCCACTAATTCCAGTACTGGGTATTTACCCAAAGACAACAAAAACACTAATTGGAAAAGATACATCCACCCACATGTTTATTGCAGCATTATTTATAATAGCTGAGATACAGAAGCAATGTAACTGTTTATCAACAGATGAATGAATAAAGATGTGGTATATACGCACACACACAATGGAATATTACTCATCCATAAAAAATGAGATCTTGCCATTGGCGGCAACACAGATGGACTTAGAGGGTATTATGCTAAGTGAAGTCAGAGAGAGAAATATAAATACCATATGATTTCACTTATCTGTGTAATCTAACAAACAAAGAAACAGAATAAGCAAGTTGTCTGATACTGGGATGTCTTGGCAGGGTTGGGGTGGGGGGTGACATAAGTGAAGGGGATTAAGGGTTGCAAACTTCCAGTTAAGTCAAGGGGATGTAATATTCAGCACAGGGAACATAGTCAATAATATTGCAATTACTTTGTATAGTGACAAGTAGTAACTACACTTAACATGGTAAACATTTTGTAACATATATAGTTGTCAAGTCACTATGTTGTACACCTGAAACTAATGTTATTACATGTCAACTATACTTTAATTAAAAAATAAAAAATAAACTTTTTTTCAAAAAAGTGTAATACTGGCATAAAGACAGACACATAGACCAACAGAACAGAATAGAGAGCCAAGAAGTATACCCTCATGCATATGGCAAAATGATATTTCAGCAGGGTTGTCACAAGACCATTTAACAGGAAAAGGACAGTGTTTTCAACAAAGAGTGTTTAGAAAACTTGATATCCATATGCAAAAAAAAAAGGATGTGGGACCCTTATACCATATATAAAAATTAACTCAAAATTGATCAAAGACCTTAACATAAGAGCTAAACTATAAAAATATTACAAGAAAACAAAGAAACTTCCTGACATTGGATTTGGCAATGATTTCTTATATATGATACCAAGAACACAGGTAACAAAAGAAAAACTGATAAATTTGACTATACCAAAATTTTAAAAACTTTTGTGCATAAAAGGACACAACAGAGTAAAAAGGACACCCACAGAATCAGGGAAAAGACTTACAAATTATATATCTAACAAGGAGTTAATATCTAATATATAAAAAAATCTTACAACTCAACACTAAAAATAAATGAACCTGATTTAAAAAGGAGCAAAGGCCTTGAGTATACATTCCTATAAAAAAATATACAATGACCAATCAATACATGAAAAGATGTTCAATATCACTAATTATTAGGGAATGCAAATCAAAACCAGTGAGATACGATCTCACACTCATTAAGATGGCTATTATAAAAACAAATAAAAACAAAGACAGAAAATAAGTGTTGGCAAGAACATAGAGAAGTTAGAACCTTTGTGCACTGTTGATGGGAATGTAAATGGTGCAGTGGTTCCTCAAAAAATCAAAATCAAATATCATATTATCCAGCAATTCTGCTCTGTAGTATGTGCTCCAAAGAACTAAAAGCAGGGTCTCAAGAAGACATCTGTACACCAATGTTTACAGCATTATTCACAATAGCCAAAAGTTGGAATCGATCCAAGTTTCCAACATGTATGAATGGATGAACAAAATATGATATATACATACAATGTGATATTATTTAGTCTTAAAAAGGAATGAAAGTCTGACATAAGCTACAACATGGCCAAACCCTGAGAACATTATGCTAAGTGAAATAAGCCAGTCACAAAAAGACAAATGCACGATGTTTCCACTGATCTGAGATACTTGGTCAAATTCATACAGACAGGAGAATGGTGGTTGCCAGAGGTAGAGGAGAGAGAGGAATGAAGAGTTAGTGTGCAATGGTACAGAGTTTCTGTTGGGGAAAATGAAAAATTTCTTGAGATTGATGGTGGTGATGGTTACACAGTATAAATGTATTTAACGCCACAGATCTGTACACTTAAAAATGGTTAAAATGGTGAGTTTTATTATATATATTTTTGTGCAATAAAAAATAAACAGCCACGTGGCTACCTATATTTGACAGCACAGGTCTAAATGAACCACAGCCATCTGAATAATGCAAAGTGGGACAGAACCCACAAACAAATGGCCAACAGAAAAAAAAAATATGTATCAGGCCTGGAAAACAGAAGATAATGTTTGAGTCTTCTATCAGTGAAAGGAAATGTTGGCAAAGGAACTGGCCCCATTAGCTGTATAGCTTCTAGTCTCAAAATGGTGGCTTACACTTTTTGTGTTTCCCTACCTTAAACCAGATTCACTATTTTAGGCATGTTAAAAGGTGCTTTGAGGAATCTTATGATCTTAAAGACAGAAACCATAATATTGTTCCACCTGGAACATGTTTTTAGGTTTTTGGGTTTTTTTTTTTTTTTTTGAAAGAACATCAAGTCATAGAATTGGCTCTGTTATAGAGGCTCACATAACCTCTTCCTCTTCTCTTTTGGTAAGAGGTCATTCTTATATAAGGCTCAATATTTGGAAGCTTTCCCAGGAAGTAATCACTCATAAAAAGAAAGTCATGGAAAACTATTACTATATCATTGCTATCTACATTTACCAATGAATTCACATGTATTTCATGGAAAGGTAGTAAGTATTAATGGGATGAATCAATGTGCGAGTACATTCTGAATTAATGTACTCAGTACCCAGAATTCTGAAATTCTGAGTTATTCCAAATTAAAAGGTTTATTTGTTATACCTCTAACTTGTCAATATATTGTAACTCTCCAATAATGATATAAAATATATAGGAATGTATCTGCAAATGTACTGAATTATAGAAGCTTCTTTTCAGAAACAGAGTTCCATAAAACATGCTTGGAAAATACACTTTCACCAAGTAGTTGATACAGTATGATGTATAAAAACAATATAGTAGAAAAGTTGAATGAATATGGGGAATGATGATGAGTCAATGGGACTGCAAGACCATGACTTCAAGTATTAGAAGAAGTAACATTTACGTTATGGCCTTGAAGTAAAAATACGTACAAAGCTGAGAAATAAGTCTAAGGGTCAATAAAGTCAGGGCTTGAGTTTCAGTCCAAGATCACATTGAGGAAAAACCTTGAACTCACCTCCTCCATGGACATACCAAATCTATCCCTATTTATAGAGCAGTTCCTCCTAAAGATGAACTGAGGTCTGAGTGAACAGATTCTGCACACTAAAGGATCGAGAGCCTACAGAGAGATCAGCGAGACAGAGACCCAGTAACAAAGGTAACCCCTACCCAACACTGGGAACTACAGTGGATAGAAATAGCACTGAGGGACTATGAACAGATTTATCTGCCCTAGGGCACCAAGAAAAAAGCCATGGTTTCAAAGAGCAACTAGCATGTAACAGAACCCTGCCAAATGGTGGGGGAGCTGCTGAAACTCTCTTCAGGTTGGACGCACTGACAAACACCATGGTTTATGTCCCTACTCCACCTTAATAACAGATATAGAGTAGGGTCTAGGCATCATTGCTGGCCTGCCACTTCGGGGATCCCTGAGTTCCTTGGACTACACAAGCCTGGGATGATCTGGGGCATAGTAAAAACAAACAAACAAACAAAAAAACCACAAAAAAACACACAACTATAGTTTAAAAAAAAACAACTAGAATATAAAAGATTCAGCCCTAGAACTCTGCCAAATGGTGGAGGAGCTGCTGAGATTTTTCTGGCTCAGATGGCCTAGTGAGTGCCATGGTTTACCTTTCCCTTCCACTTTCATAGCACAGATGAGAGCAGCATCTGGGTGCTCTGGCTAGCTTATCACCTCAGAGAACTTTGGGCCCTTAGCTCACACTAGTCCAAGGTATCTCACCAAGGTGGCCCTAGTGTGGTACATACTAAGACACCCTTGGTAAGTGTGCACTATTCACCAAAGTGACAGAGGTGCAAAGTACCCTGGAACACTCCAGGCTTGCACTACTTCACCTCCAGATAACTTGCCAGGACACTCCAGACACAGAACACTCTGGGACCTCACAGCTCAAGCCCACTTCAGCTCCAGCTACCCCACCAGGGAACCACCCTACAAAGATCATCCTGGGAACCCCTGGTCCATGCACACCCTATAAGGGCACCCCCTGCACTAAGCACCCTGAGATACCTCAGCTGTATCCACTTTAGTTTCAGTTGTCCTACTTGGATGCCCTCTACACAGAGAGCCCCAGTACCTTCCAGGTTCCACCCACTTCAGCTCTTCTGCCAGTATGCCCTCTATGTAGAGAGTCCTAGGGCCACCCAAGCCCACACCTACTTCAACTCTGGCCATTAAACTAGGGCAGCCCCAGCATGGAGTTCCCCGAGACCCTCATCTCTCACTAGCCACAGCTCCAGCCCACCAACCAGAGTCACCAGGCACACACAGGGAACACAGGGGAAAACCATACACAAGACCATCCCTTCAAGTTTAGGAAAAGTAGCTATTCTGCCAAATTCATAGAAACAAACACAGAGAGTCAAGCAAAATGAGGAGATAGAAGATGCTCCAAATGAAAGAATAAGAAAAAAAACCTCAGAAAAAGTCTAAATGAAATGGAGATAAACAATATACCTGACAAAGAGTTCAAAGTAATGGCCATAAAGATGCCCACTGGACTGGAGAGAAGAGTGAAGGAACTTAGTGAGAACTTCAAAAAAGAGAAAATATAAAAAAGAACCAGAGTTGAAGAATACAAAAACCAAAATGAAAAATACACTAGAGGGAATCAACAGTAGATCAGAGGATACAGAAGAATGGATTAGCAACCTGAAAGACAGAGTACTGGAAAGCACCTAAGCTGAACAGCAAAAAATAAATAAAATTAAAATTTTAAAAAACAAAATTATGTTAAGGGATTGCTTAAACAGCATCAAATGAACAAACATTTGCATTATAAAAGTCCCAGAAGGAGAAGAGAGAGACCAAAAGGGGCAGAAAACTTATTTGAAGACATACAACTGAAAACTTATCTAACCTGGAGAAAGAAACAGACATCCAGGTTCAGGAAGCACAGAGAGTTGCAAACAAGATAAACCCAAGGTGGCTCACACCATGGCACATAGTAATTAAAACACTGAAGAGTAAAGATAAAATTTTAAAAGCAGCAAGAGAGAAGAAACTAGTAACATACAAGAGAAACCCCCTAAAACTATCAGATGATTTTCAGCAGAAACTTTGCAGGCCAGAAGGCAGTGTCATGATATATTCAAAGTGCTGAAAGGAAAAAAACCTACAACCAAGAATACTCTAACAGGCAAGGTTATTATTCAGAATTGAAGGAGAGATAAAAAGTTTCCCACACAAAAGTAAAAGAACTCATCACCACTAAACCAACTTTACAAGAAATGTTAAAGAAACTTCTTTAAATGGAAAAGAAAAAAGTCATAATTGGAAGAAAATTATGAAAAAAAAATCATGAGCAAAAGCGAACATACAGTAGAGATAGTAGATCAATCACTATAAGCTAGTGTGAAGATTAAAAGACAAAAGTAGTAAAATCAATTGCATGTTAAAAATTACTTAAGGGCATGTCAAGCATAAGAAAAAAAATCTGGAAAGACCACAAACATATGGAGGTTAAATAACATGCTACTAAACAATGAATGGGTCAACAAGAAACTAAAAGAAGAAATAAAAAATAGTACATGGAAACAAATGAAAATGAAAACACAATGGTCCAAAACCTCTGGAATGCAGCAAAAGAAGTGTTAAGAGGGAAGTTTATAGCAGTACAGGCCAACCTCAAGAAACAAGAAAAATCTCAAATAAACAACCTAACCTTACACCTAAAGGAGCTAGAAAAAGAACAAACAAAACCTAAAACCAGCAGAAGGAAGCAAATAATAAAGATTAGAGCAGGAAAAAAATGATATAGAAACTAAAACAATAGAACATCTAGATCAATGAAACCAAGAGCTGGTTCCTTGAAAAAAATCAGTAAAATTGATCTCTAGCCAGACTTATCAAGAAAAAAAAGAGAAAGGACTCAAAAAAAATAAAATCACAAACGAGAGAGGACAAATACATACAATTATAAAAGAATATTATGAAATATTATATGCCAACAAATTGGACAGCCTACAAGGAATGGAGAAATTCATAGAAACATATAAACTAACAAAACTGAAACAGGAAGACATAGAAAATTTGAACAAATTGATAACCAGTAAAGATATTGAATCAATGATCAAAACACTCCCCAAAAAACAAAAGTCCAGGACCAGATGGCTTCCCAGGCAAATTCTATAGAACATTCAAAGAAGAGTTAATACCTCTTCTTCTCAAACTGTACAAAAAAATAGAACAGGAAGGAAAAGTTCCAAATTCATGCTATGAGGCCAGCATTACCATGATACAAAGACCAGATAAAACCACCACTAAAAAAGAAAACCACAGGTCAATATCCTTGATGAACATAGACGTAAAAATCCTGAACATAATACTAGCGAACTGAATCCAACAATATATTTAAAAAAAATCATTCACCACAGTCAAGTGGGATTTATTCCTGAGTTGCAAGGGTGGATCAATATCCGCAAGTCAATCAGTGTGATACATCACATCAATAAGAGAAAGGGTAAGAACCATATGATTATTTCAATAGGTGCAGAAAAAGCATTTGACAAAGTACAATATCCATTCATGAAAAAACCATCAACAAAGTAGGTTTAGAGGGAATATACCTCAACATAATAAAGGCTATTATGAAAAAGCCACAGCTACCATCATCCTCAATGGGGAAAAACTAGGAGTCTCCTCCCTAAGGTCAGAACAACACAAGGATGTCCACTCTTAACCACTTTTATTCAATAAAATACTGGAAGTCCTAGCCACAGCAATCTGACAATAAAAAGAAATAAAAGGCATTCAAAACAGCAAGGAAGAAGTAAAATTTTCACTATTTTCAGAGGACATGATACTCTATATAGAAAACCCAAATGAATCCACCAGAAAACTACTAGAACTGATAAATGAATTCAATAAGGTCACAGGATACATCAACATAGAGAAAACTGTTACATTTATATACACTGATAATGAAGCAGTAGAAAGTGAAATTAAGAGAACAATTCCATTTACAACTGCATCAAAAAATAATAAGATACCTAAGAATAAACCTAACCAGGTGAAAGAGGTGAAATGTCTGTACTCTGAAAACTATAAAACATTGATAAAAGAAATTGAAGACAACAAAAAGAATGGAAAGACATTCCAGGCTCATGGGTTGGAAGAACAAATATTGTTAAAATGTCTATACTACCCAAAGCAATCTATCCATCTAATGCAATCCCTATCAAAATACCACCAGCATTTTTCACAGAGCTAGAACCAACAATCCTAAATTTTGTTTGGAACCACAAAAGACTCCAAATAGCCAAAGCAACCTTGAAAAAGAAAGGCAATGCTGGAGGTATCACAATTCTGGACTTCAAGTTATATTACAAGACTACAGTAATCAAAACAGTATGGTACTGGTACAAAATAGACACATAAATCAATGGAACAGAATAGAATACCCAGAAATAAACCCACAATTATATGGACAATTAATCTTCAACAAAGCAGGAAAGCACATACAATGGGAAAAAGACAGTCTCTTCAACAAATGGTGTTGGGAAAACTGGACAACAACAGGCAAAATAATGAAACTGGACTGCTTTCTTACACCATAGACAAAAATTAATTCAAAATGGATTAAAGACTAAATGTGAGACAGGAAGCCATCAAAATCCTGGAAGAGAACACAAACAGTAATTTCTCTGATACTGGCCTGAGCAACTTTTTTCTAGATAGGACCCCTGAGGCAAGGGAAACAAAAGCAAAAATAAATTACTGGGACTTCACCAAAATAAAAAGCTTCTGCATAGCAAAGGAAACCAATAACAAAACTAAAAGGAAACCCACAGAATGGGAGAACATATTTGCAAATGATATATCTGACAAACAGTATCCAAAATATATTAAGAACTTATCAAACTCAACACCCAAGAAACAATTAATCCAATTTTAAAAATGGGCAGAAGACATGAACAGACATTTCTCCAAAGAAGACATACAGATAGCTGGCAGACACATGAAAAGATGTTTTTTTGTTGTTGTTGTTTCTGTTTTTTTAAAAGATTTTATTTGTCCATTCATGAGAGACAGAGAGAGAGAGAGAGAGGCAGAGGGAGAAGCAGGCTCCCAAGAAGCAGGGAGCCCCATGTGGGACTCAATCCCAGGACCCTGGGATCATGACCTGAGCCGAAGGCAGACACTTAACCATCTGAGCCACCCAGGTGCCCCACAAGAAAAGATGCTTATCAGTCTTCATCAAAGAAATGCAAATCAAAACTACAATGAGATATCACCTCACACCTGTCACAATGGCTAAAATCAACAAAACAAACAATAGGTGTTAGTAGGGATGTAGAGAAAGGTGGAAATGCAAACTGGTGCAGCTACTGTGCAAGACAGTATGGAGGTTCCTCAAAAAGTTAAAAATAGAACTACCGTATAATGCAGCAATGCAGTACTGGGTATTTACACAAAGAAGAGAAAAACACTAATCAAAATGATACATGCACCCCTACATGCACTCCATGAATAAATAAGGCAAAAGAGAGAGAGAGAGAGAAAGAGAAACCAAGAATTAGACTCTTAACTATAAAGAACAAACTGATGGTTATAGGAGAGGAGGTGGGTGGGGGATAGGTTAAGTCAGTGATGGGGATTAAGGAGTACACTTGTGATGAGCACCAGGTGATGTACAGAATTGTTGCATCAGTATATTGTATACCTGAAACTAATGTAATACTGTATGTTAACTAAGTGGAATTAAAATAAAATCTTAAAGAAAATTAATCAAGGGGACTTCCAAAATAAAGAAAATGTAAAATATAACGTACACACAAAATGTGGAGAGGGGAATAAAAATGAAATTGTTCAGAAAGTGTTTGGACTTAAGTAACCATCAATTTAATATGGGCTGCTGTATACTTAGGATGTTATATATGAATCTCATGGTAACCACACATCAAAACCTAGACTAGATACACAAAAAATAAAGAGAAAGAAAGCCAATCATAACACTACAGAAAGTCACCAATCACAAGAAAGAGAACAAGAAAAAAGGAACAGAGAACTATAAAAACAACCAGAAAACAATGAACAAAATAGCAATAAGTACATACCAATCAATAATTACTTTAAATGTAAATGGTCTACATGTTCCAATAAATGAAAACACAACAGTTTAAAATGTTTCTAATGCAGCTAAAGCAATTTTAAAAGGTAAGTTTTTAGCACTACAGGCCTACCTCAAGAAATGAGAAAAACCTCAAACAATCTAACCTAAAGGAACTAGACAAAAGAACAAACAAAGTTCACAGTTAGTAGAAAGGTAGTAATAAAGATCAGAGAAGAAATAAATGAAAAAGAAACTAAAAATAATAGAAAAACATTAATGAAACCAAGACCTGCTTCTTTAAAAGATAAACAAAATCAGTAAGCCTTCGGCCAGACTGGAGGGAAAAAGAGAGAGGACCCAAATGAATAAAATCAGAAATGAAGAAGGAGAAGTAACAACTGACACCACAGAAATACAAATGATTCTAAGAGCGTACTACAAAAAAAATTATACGTCAACAAATTGGATAACACAAGAAAGAGATAAATACCTAGAAAACATACACTCTTCCAAAATTGAATCAGGAAGACATAGAAAATCTGAATGGTCATGCAACTGGATTTGTATTAAAAAAACTCACAACAAACAAAAGTCCAGGACCAGATTCACAGGTGAATTCTGTCAAACATTTAAAGAAGAATCAATACTTATTCTCTGCAAACTATTCCAAAAATGGAAGAGAAAGGAAACCTTCCAAATACATTCTGCAAGGCCAGCATTACCTTGATACCAAAGCCAGATGAAGATAGCTATCTGCAAAAGCAGTGAAACTGGATCACTTTCTAATACCATACACAAAAATAAACTCAAAATGGATTAAAGACATAAATGCGAGACCTGAATCCACAAACTCCAAGAAGAAAACATAGTAATTTCTCTGATACTGGCCTTTGCAACATTTTTCTAGATATGTCTCCTCAGGCAAGGGAAATAAATGCAAACATAAACTATTGAGACTACACTAAAAAAAAAAAAAATCCTTTGCACAGTGAAGGAAACCATTAACAAAACAAAAAGACAGCTTACTGAATAGGAGTAGGTATTTGCAGATGATATATCCAAAAAGGAGTTAATATCCAAAATATATAAAGAACTTATACAATTCAACACTAAAACAAACAATCCAATTCAAAAATGGGCAGAAGACCTGAATAGTCATTTTTAAAAGACATACAAATAGCCAAGAGACACATGAATAGATGCTCCATATTGCTAATCATCAGAATAATGGAAACCAAAACCACAATGAGATATAACCTTATAACTTATTAGAATGGCTTGAATCAAAAAGACTAGAAATAACTAGTGTTGGTTTGGATGTGCACTGTCGGTGGGAATGTAAATTGGTGCAGCCACTACAGAAAACAGTATGGAGGTTTCTAAAAAAAATTAAAAATAGAAATACCCTATAGTCCTGTAATTTTCCTACTGGGTATTTACTCAAAGGAAATGAAAACACCAATTCAAAAAGATATATGCACCCATATGTTTATTGCAACATTATTTACAATAGCCAAGATATGGAAGCAACCCAAGTGTCCATCAATAGATGAATGAATAATGAGGTCTCTCTCTCTCTCTCTCTCTCTCTCTCACACACACACACACACACACACACACACACACACACACACACATCAGAGAGAGATCCATAAATACAGAGAATAAAGTGATGGTTGCCAGAGAGGAGAGGGGATGGGGGTACTGGTAAAATGGATGAAGAGAAGAGGGAAATACAGGCTTCCAGTTATGGAATAAATAAACCATGGAGGTGAAAGGCACAGTATAGGGAATACAGTCAGTTGTACTGGTAGCTACACTTGTGGTGAGCATAACATATGAAATTGTCAAAGCATCACGTTGTACACTTGAAACTAATATAGTATCATGTGTCAACTATATTTCAATAAAAATTTTTTAAAAAGGTAGGCACTATATAGCAAACTCAGTACTTTTATTTTTTTCTATGAACAGAACTAATTGAGGGTGTTGGTGTAAAGGGAGGCAGATGGTTGCCCTTTAATGGCCAGATGTGACTTGGAATGAAAAGAAAAGTGTCAAGAACTGGAACTGAAAGGCTGGTCAAATGACACCTAGGCTGAGGTACTGAGTGTCTATTCTAAAGCAGAAATGAAGTTTGGGAAGAATGTGGTGATTATATGTTTTTTGAACCTAGTGCTTAGCATTTTACAGTTGACTGTGCCCTGAAAGTCACTTTTCTTAGCCTAAATCCTTTTCCTTACAGATCAGAAGTTACAGTTGGTCTCAAAAGGCAGCTTTGTTCCTTGCTATACAATTAAACTTGGGTTTCTTTTCTGAGCTTCTGCCATCTGCACACCTTATGTTATTGGGACAGAAGACTGGTATATGCTATTTCTTACTGAGAATGACATCAGAAATATGGATTCACCTTCTGCAGGACAGTGCTTCTGCCATTGCCCATGAGATAGAAGTCAAGAACTCAACAGGAAAGAGACATGAGGCATAATTAGTTTTATCCTCCATGAAGAAGTTATTTCACAAATAATGAGGCAGAACCTCTCCAATTTTAATAATAATGGAGTGTAGATCACTGAAATTACTGAATCAAATTAATGAGTTAGCGACTGATAAGAATGAAACAACAAGATAATAAATGCAAGGGTATTTTTTTGCCCCCAGATGCCATTTAAACATATGATTTGAGAAGAGTCAAGTTTTGATTCCTAACCAGCTATCGCCTTTCCTTTAAATACAGAATACAGTACATTGGGCTCCTTAGAGGTATACAGCTGAAATTATTCCTCCTTGAAGCAGAAAATGCAAGGACAATAATAATAATACTGTGTATGGTTAAGTGTAGAGAACTCAGGTGACAGTCCACCAAAAAAAAGGCTCAAGTCAGCTTCCTCGCGGCCAAGGAAGAGACTCTGCAGATGGAGGCAGCAGCAAAAGCACAGCCTCCTGTGTTCTATTGCCAATGCACGCCCTCTTCTGTTTCTCTCATTGTTAATTTTTGTGCTCCTTCCTCTGCCCTCACAAAGAGGCACGAAACTACTCATCAGGCGGTGGGAAAAATGATAACCAGTAGCATTTTAGACATTTCATTACTCAAATCAGCATAAAGTGATTATATGAAATCCCTAGGAAATTGAAGTGGCCTTCTTTTCACTTTTAAAACTGTACTTTGACTAATAGAAAGTCCATCTTATTTAACGTCATCTAACAAGCCCCTCTCAAATCTCTCTCTCTTCCTTGACCACAGTTTATAATCTGGAGCATTATAAAACGTTCTTCTGATCTAAACTAGCAACTTGACTAGATTCATTATTCACTTTAAACTAATGAGATTATTTGTTCAAGTGATGTTATTAATGGATTCCATAATATCCATCAGATAAAATACTAATACAATCTTGAAAACAAGCAAATTAAGTCATCACAGGCCTAGAAAAGCAATGACTGAGGCTGCCAGGATAGTCTGATTCATAGCAAATTCAGACCGAAATAATGGCTCAGACTGTTTTTTCCTATTATTATTTTTCGTGTGTGAAATAAATCTGTGAAGCCAACAAAGACTAACCAAATGTACAAATTTGAACTTCTAATGAATACAATGACATTTAAAAGTCTCAAAGGTCACCCTCATAACACTAAAGTAATTCCACCGAAGTCAAAAACAATTTAAAAATATTTAGAGAAAGGGCCCAGCAATGTCATTAGTATATATTGGCCAGAGGCAAAGGGTAAGGGGGATGAAGCAGAGATATTCTATATTTTATTATAGCCTAAAATCAATTGCAGCCTTCTCTTATTAGAAGCATTCAATAATCATTAAAAATATTGTCACCCATAAGGTGATACTTTGACATTGCCATATATCTTACATAGTTTTATTAACCACTATCATGTTTAATCATTAAAACACTTCTGCTCATGTGTATTTGTGTTTCCCGGGGGGGTAAATTACAATAAAGTGATAGCTTACATTTGTATAGCAACATAATTTATAACCACATTACCTCTTTGGATTTTAAAACTCTCCTGTGAAGTTGATGAGAAAAGCATTATTTCCCCATTTTGCAAAATAAACAAACACAGTAAGAGGCTGGTCCAAAATCACCTGGTATTCAGCTTCAAAATCCAGGCATTTTTTTTTTCATTGAGCTTTGCTCTCCCTTGATTTGCCCTTTGTGTAGTAGGAAGGGCAGAAATGTCACCTCCCTTTAAAGAGGAGATTAAAATTGCAGTGGCAGAAACAGCAATGACCCCTGGAGAAGAAAAGGCTCCTGACAAAATTCTGAAGGGTCTCTTGATTTATTAAAAGCAGTGCTGAGAGCAAAAGGGAATAAAAGTTATACAATTTTTAATTTCCCTGTCAAAATTATGGAATCAGATTGTTGAACCTGATTCTTTATATGCAAAGGTAGAACATGAGTTGAAATTAATGCTAGGTCATGACCTAGCATTCAGACTATTACATGTACAGATGCACACACATATGCATCGATATACTTTTTTTCCAAAGGGATATGAACAAATCATTCACCTCATCTTCAAAACAGTATTTAAATACACTGCAAAACAACACAGAACAAAAATGAGTCACTCAACCCCAAGGGGTTAGATTTTATGACTGACTTTATGACTGATAGATAATTAAAACAATAATAATCACAAAAATGAATCTGTCCTCCTTGACTATCTGCTAAGAATTAGGTCCAGATCATTTTGACTTACACATGTAAATTTTATAATACCACTAGCTTGCTTTGATGTAGTATTTTAATTTTTCAGCAGGCTTTCACATGCTAATATACACTGTTACACTTCAGGGCTTAATGAGAAAATGATCTTCCTGTCTCTGGGCCTCACCTTGTGAAGTCTGTCATTTCCATCATGATCATACACATCTGCTTGGCCAGCACAATTATATCATTGCCGCTGTCATCCCATTTGGCCACTTCGGCATCCAGCTTGCTTTTCTCTTGGTGGAATATCTCCACCTGCTCAGCTATTTTTGCCTTCTCCTCCTGCGGTAGTTGCGCCATGATGGCCTGTGTGGGTTACAGAAACAGTGTGACTAATGGTGACAAAGTAAATACAGACAGTAGATTGACTTTGCCTCAAGCTAATGGCAAAGCCAGACCCTGACAAGTTCACAGGCTGCCCCACCACTCCAGAAAGGATGTTTTCTCCATTCCTAGGAAGGCGAAAGCGCAGACTGGTAAGGTCCCCCAAATCCCATCCCTATTCCTATACACAGAAAATATAGAGATCCAAAAGGTAGGTGCACACTGACAGTAAGAGAACTTCTGTGTCTCTTTGATGACATATGTTTGTTCAAAAGAATCTATTCTTGACAATTTTTATATTTGGTCTCAGGAAACTTTTACCAGATGAAAGAATGCACCTCTTTCAACACTGAAATCTGTTCAGAGAAGGAAAAAGAAAAAGAAAAAGGAAAAAAAAGGCTTTCTGTCGCTAGGAAGGACAGGAATTTTAAACAATATCTGAGCATCCAAGTTGGGGGGGGGGTGGAGAGACTTGCCATGAGTGTTAATGAAGGAATCCATGGTTAGATACCTAACAATCCCCTAGCCCAAGGCATTTCAGGGATGGCATACCTAGACCCAGCCCTCTTCCACCTCCTCTGTGCAAATCCTGAGGTAACCATGGCTAACCATAGAGTCTATAAGTATGTAGAATAAGTTGTGATGGGATAAAATACAGGTTTAGGAAGCAAAGGTCAATTTTCAATAGTTGCTCGGTAAGGGAATATAGAAAAGCAAGAGCCGATTCTCGTCATTCATGGATTCTTTATTTACAAATTCGCCTATTCTCTAAAATTTATTGGCAACCCTAAAATCAAGACTTGTGATACTTTTGGTCATTCACAGACAAGCACAGAGTTGCAAAAAAATTGAGTCACCTAACAGGCCTGTTTCCGGATGTGGTTGAACAACAAATTTTCTGCCTTCTTGTTTCAGCACTAAACAAATGTCCTTTCTGTCATCTATTTAGTGCCACATTTTCCACATCTTTGTGCTCTTTGTTGGTAATTTTGCTATTTAAAATGGCCCCCATGCATAGTGCTCAAGTGCTGCCTAGTGCCCCTAAGAATAGAGAGGCTGTGATGTGCCTTATGGAGAAATATACGTGCGTTAGATAAGCTTCATGCAGGCAGGGGCTATAGTGCTCTTGGCCATGAGTTCCATGATAATGAATCAAAACTATAAAATAAAGTATCTGAGAAGAAACATTCGTTAAACATTATTTATTGATTGGTTGAAACAAAATGTTGAGACTAGCAGCTCTCAGGAACCTAACCCTCTATTTCCTCTAGAAGCAATGACTCTATAGTTGCTAATTAAGTGTTCATGGTGACTTTGCAGAATATAAGTATCACAAATGAAGACAATCAACCATATCTGTTAAACACCATGTATGTAGCAAGCCCTGAACGCGATGTTTGGCATCACCTCACTGCATCTTCTTAGAACCATGTGCAACCTGATTCAGAGAAAGGAGCATGTGGGTAAGTACGACAGCACTAGTAGCCCTATGGTTCTGGGATATGTGTATTCACCAATGAGAGCATGATTTGCAAAGGACAAGTAAAATAACACATACAAGAAAACTCTGCTTCCTTAATTATAAAGCTCCTCCCAATGTAAGTGAATTGTTGGAAGGAAAGGTAGTTGATTTCTTTCTCTTTTTTTTGTTTGATTTTATTTAAATTCAAGTTAGTTAACATATAGTGTGTTATTAGTTTCGGGGTAGAATTTAGTGATTCATCAGTTGCATATAACACCCAGTGCTCATTATATCAAGTGCACTCTTTAATGCCCATCACCCAATTACCCCATCCCCCTACCCATGGTAGTTGATTTCTAATAAAAACATCAATGGACATAAGCTCTGGAAAACTGGGCTCAGTCACTGACTTAGGTTAAGACCTATTTATTACTGGATCATATTCTTATATTCTTCAGATCTAAGAATAGTAAACAATTACCTCAAAGTGTTATGGTGGACAGCAAATGAAATAATAAATGTGTTCTGTCAAAAAAAATGAAAGCATATATGGGATTACTGCTAATATGTTATCATCACGTCTGTATTAGTTTTCCTTTCCAGCTACCTCTCTAGCTTATTATCTAGGTGCCATGAAAGACAGGGATGGGCCCAGGGTCTACGGGACTATACGTAAATAGAAGATTGACAGGATTCCTTGAGTACAGAAATGTATACCAGGTCGTGTGCTAAGAGGCTTATGCTTATAAAATAACTTAATTTACTTAATCACTCTACAAGATTAATAATAGTATTATTATTTTATTAATGATGATACTAAGGCCCAGAGAAATTAAATTCTCAATATTACACAACTAATAAGCTGCAGGAATAGGATTCATACCCAGGTCAACTAACACCATGCTTAATTATTGAGCACAACTAGATCACCATGTGCAACCATGCAGGTTAGACACTGCACAATGATCCCATCCCAGTGGGGCATTGTCTCACCAGGCTGAGCAACCTAGAGATGAGGCTTTATCTGCCAGAGTAAGGGGTGTCTTTGATTTGCGTGAAGGTGTCTCAGACTATTACCTGCACAGATACATTTTACTAATACACAGCCATGTTTACTAACTTCCATGCATGCACGTGTGTGACTTTATATAACTAGCATGTGAGTCTCTGTGTATGTGTATACATATGTGTATGTGTGTGAGTGTGCATGTGTATATACAGAAATTACAATCCATATTTAAAAAAACAGACTGGTACAAATACTATAGTTAAAATATTTAAAACACTGTATTTCTGAAAGATATTTTAAAGTACTTTAAAAACTGTATCCAGAAAAGGTGGTTAATATATAACCAAAGAGTTGGTTACAAACTCACATATACAATATTGTACTAATAACAAGACAGCTATTCCAATGCATTTGAGATAGATTTGGATTTGCAGAAGTTAAATATGCACTTTTCTCCTGAAGCATCCTTGTCTGATGATGCTTCTATCCTACATTAATTTGTCCTCCTCATATAAAGCTGATAATCATGTTTTACTTAGACCTCACAAGTCCTGACCATCATCATTTAAGCCATTCACTAGGTACTTCTCTGTTGAAGAATCTGTAAAACTACCCGGCAGAACTCCAGACTCTACATTCAATCCCCAGATGTAAAGCAATGAAACTTTCATTGTCTGAAAAGAGTTAATTTGTGCATTGAAGGGTATACATTTATCTTTCAACTAAATCACATGAGTTTCAGTTGTATAATTTAGGATTTGAGTATTAACTTCCTTGCTCCACTCTCTAATTCCTATTAATGCTCTACTTCTGACTTCTCTCTGAGCTTCCTTAGGGTAGAGGTTTCAGCATCCTGCAAAGAATAGAAGCTCAATAAATATCTTTTGATTGACTGTGTAACCATTTTTCCACTTACTGCGTCACAATAGTTCAAGAGAATTTACCAGAACTGACAAACATTTTCTAAGGGCACAATTCTGAAGGGGAAAAAAATGTCCCCTTCAAAGCAGATTTGCAAAAGAAGATGTTATTTTGACTCTAGGGGTGCTCGACCCGCATAATGCACTTAATGGTGTGTGACTTGGGTGCAAGTGTCATTACTTTTGCTTCTGCTTATGTAGCTATCGATGAGCCAAAGTCTTTTCCTAAATATTCTTAAAATGCTCCTGGCTTTTAAAAATTCATAATTGACCTTTTCTGAAACTGGAATTAAAAAAAAAAAAAGGTTATCTATAAACAGTAGATCACAAACTGAGAAATTTGCAAGTTAATCAAATTAAAATTCAACACATGAGTTTTAATTAGGTCTTATCAATGTAACTCAGCAGTTTGAAATGTTAACACATTAAAGTCATTCTAGCTAGAAAAAAAAGAGGCTGACTACATTCAAATCAAGTTGAATACAAAATATGTAACATGCAATTGTTCCTTCCCTCAAACTAAGTGAACATGAGAAAAGTGATTTTCATGGCCAAAAGGAAAGGGAACAAATCAGCTTTTCTGTTTCTCTGATGTGATCACCTGGGGCGGTCTGAGAGTTTCTGCTCCTTCTATGCACAGTAGTCAAGCACAGCTCTACAGATCATTGATCTGGCTGATCTGGGGCCCGAAATTGTGGCATCAGAGACTTGAATCCACAGAATTTCCTGCGCCCCCACCCAGGCTCCCAGCCTTTCCTCTGAACAGCCAGCCATTTTTTTTTTTTTTTTTGTGATTGAAGTTATAAACTCTACTTACTAAATAAAAGTATAAATCACTGAAACAAGCCAATAATCACTTGGCCCAGAATCTTTTCTTCAATCTAAATCTCAGGAGTTTTTGATATGATTATTTTTCCAATCTCAAAGAGAGAAATGACATTTGAAGTCTATGGGCTTCCAAACTAACAAGTGTTAGTTCCTTAAACTAGAGCAAGACCCTCACATTTAGGTTTCAAGTACAAGAATGTTTATAAATAATGATTAAAAGGGCTAAAACTCACTGTTTCCATTCCTACTTACTTGGTTTTAAAGCAGAATAATAAATATAAGCAGTTCAAGAGTGGGTCCTTTGACTTTTACCAGTCTCAGACCACGAAGTAAATGGGAAAATTGAGGTAATTGCCCCATTTAGTCAAGTAAAAACTTTCATGATTTACTAAATTGTCCATGCTTTTTTAGTTTCAATTATTTGACCAGCCTTGTAATGAAGAACTATGTTATGCTATAAGCATCATCATCATCTTCTTTGTCAACTTGACAGCATGTGACACATCTTGTGAGACATTTTACCATGCAGTTCTCTTAATGACATTATGAGGTAGAACGCTGCGCCTAGACACACATACACACATACACGGATAAGGCATGGAGAGGTTAAGAAAGTTGCCCAAAGTCACACAGCTTGGCCAAGCCCATATTAAAAATAAGGTCTGTGTGCCTCCAAATAATATATTCCATCACCAAGGGTAAGTGTCCAAGAGTTGTCGCTGACCAATTTTAACCACATCAACCTGTGAAGAAACAGTTTATAAAATGTCATGTCTAGGATCATAAGGTCTGATTACTTCTACATTTGATCGGATCAGAGTATGATCATTCTCT
Organism: Callorhinus ursinus; assembly: GCF_003265705.2. Taxonomy (NCBI): domain Eukaryota; kingdom Metazoa; phylum Chordata; class Mammalia; order Carnivora; family Otariidae; genus Callorhinus; species Callorhinus ursinus. The sequence goes on from NW_027397072.1 coordinate 44,339,518, forward strand.
GCCTCTCCCTTGCTCATAAAACGCTGTAGAGAAGCATCACGTAGGGACACATAAAGGAAATAAACACTCCAATCTCAGAGTTTGGGAGAAAAGTTGGGAGTGGACACTAAAAGCTTTTCTTCTACCTTAACCTCCTATTAGATTAATTTACCCTTTTCAGAGAGGAAGAATTTATCTGAATGAGAACACAAAGTGAAGTCCATGAACATCAGGGAAGGACTGGGTACTGCAAAGAGCAACTACTTCTGTCAAAGACAACTTTTGCCTCCTGCTACCGTACTTCTCTGGTCAAAAGTTCGACCATCTGTCATCTCAGCAATTCAATGCACCCTCTTATTTCCAACTTACAGCCATAATTCTAGGTCTCTGATTTGTCATCATATAATTACAGGCTAAAATAGGCTGACTCAACAACTAATTCTGCCTGCTGCAAGTTAATCACACAGACCACATGATGGATCTCAAAGACAAATCAGCAAGTGCTGGATTATAGGGGTACTTTGTTCTTACCATCCTGGACCATGTTCATAATTCACGCTGAAAAACCTTTCAAACAAGACTACTGTCTTTTCACCTAATGGGTGAAAAAAATAATAAATGATACAGACAGGGGCTATCTGACTTTTGTTTCCACTTAATTGACTTGATATCTATCATAAGATGCACGAAACGGAAGTACAACAGGACTGCATTCTTCCTGGTAAGAAGTGGGACTAATCATGCCGTTTTGACAAGATAGTGATTATAAAGTACGGTAAGGGTAGTATAATATGCCTTGGTCTTTGAGAAAACAAGTCAATGGATACTGGACTGTATCAATACTGAGTTGCAGTCAATCAAATTTGACTTTGAATTGATTAATGTTTGGATGAATTACTCAAATTTGCCCTTTGTCATTGATATAAAAATGCTGGTTTTACCTAATTTTGAAGATTAATTGACTTGATGGATGAACTGATTTAGTGTTATGCCAACACAGGCTCAAAAGCCTCTCAGCTTTATGAATTTCTTAGTTTTCAACACTGGTGGGGGGGATGTTCGGGGTGGGGCTTAGAGTCTACAAAAGATTTTCTGGGTAGGGGGTCTCATATTCTTTTGTGTACTTTTCTACTGTCACCAATCTGTGATCCAAAATAATTTCTCTTCCAAGGGATGACAATTTTTAGTCATCCTTTATTGAGTATTTAATGTATGTCAGGTATTGTGTTCATTATTTTACAAATATTAAGTAATTAAACCTCAAAAGAATCCTATCAAGTAAGTCTATTATTCACATTTTACAGATAATAGGACTGAAGCTCAGAGAAATTAAGCAACATGTAATGGAGCATAGCATGGTCCTCACTCCACTCTTTACAATTCAAAACCAAGTCTGTCTAAAATCAAAGCTGGTGCATCTTTAATATTCTGGCTTTTACCCTCACATTTCCTCTATCAGCGTCCATCTATATCTTGTGAATCATTTCACTGTCGCATGAGACTATTAGGACATAAAGCATGAAAGAGAAATTGGGTTTTATGTACAAAGATTTTCTTGACTCAACATAAGGCTTATTCTTCTTTGAGTCCTCTTTATTTTAACCTCTGACTGGCTATTCCTACTCTTCTTTCACAATTCCTAAACCAGTGTAAGCTTTCTGGGGTTTCCTAGCCACTATTCTAAATTACCACCTCTGTCTCAACTCATGCATCCTCTACCTTATTTTTTCTTAAGTAAAACTTAACAGAGAATTAGAATGTAATTCTAATTAGAATAAGAACACAATCTATAATGGGACTGTTTTTACCACATAAAAACTGAAACTTTAAAGGGAGGAGAATCTCACCTCCTTTTGGAATCCCCAGAGATTTAATCTCCTGATTACCTGCATCTACTAGCCTCAAGGAGATACGATTAAGAGAATTAGTCAGTATCCTCTTTTGAAACACTTGTGTTGGCAGAGAGTGTCATGGAGTGCTCCAGAGTGTTCAAATGTCAGCCAGAGCAATGATCTTTCTGTTGCTTCCTGCTCCATGTCTTAAGCTGGCATATTTCTAGTATGTCTCGATAATTTCTCTTTCTATCCTATGGCAGACAGATCTAGGGCTACTGCCCTTGCCATAAGTAGATATTGTGGAGGGGGTGGGGGAGTTCTGTCTCTATTTCGATGTCCTTGAACCAATTTCAAAGATGTGGTCTTACTCATGAGAGACCCTACGTCAGAGTATGTAACAGTAACAGCCCAGCCATTAACAAAGTAGTACTCTAACTTTCCATTTGTCATTGCCTCTTGTGTTAACAAGCTCGGTGACTTCAAGCGGCACTATGGTGTCTGTGCCAATGCAAGATCTGAGCATTCCTGTGTCCCCTAGCTGTTGAAGCATCTCATCATGATGCTAAACCCAACAACATCCACTAGACTCTTAAACTGTTTGCATTGATGTGACTGCTAAGTTTCAAGTGATGGAGAGAGAATGGAGTTAACAGAAATCAGAAGCAGTGATGGTTATTTCCATTGTGTAAAATATGAATTGCTAAGAACAACCACAGATGAAAGCACAGATTTCTGAGCTACAAAATCTCTGGGATTCCAAGACCCTGGATCAGAAATTCCCTCAAACCAATTTGGTGTTCACAACCCCAGTGCATGAAACCCAAGTCCTGAATGTCCACTCACCCGTGCACTCTGTCCCGCAATGAGCTGGTCGTCCTCAGTCTGAACACTTGTCCGGCTGCGCACATCGTAATCTTCCTGCTCAAAGTCAGAATCATCCTCTAGTTCTTCTGGGGTCTAAAGGTACAAAGGAAAAGAGAAGAATCAGCATATTTTAAATTGATAAACTTCAACTGCACCCATATATTGTGTGGCTGCAAAAGCTAAGTAGCTCCCAGAAAAGAGATCTTGTGGGCAGTTACGTGTAGGGGGCTATGGAGGAGGGTATTGGCTCTAAATGGAGTCAGAAAAACCAAGTTGCCCTGATTTATCTCTTAAAAAAATACACTCTATTACTTCCTCCTGTAGGTATAAAAAGTCTGTTTAGCTCTTGACATGCTTTCTAATTTTAAGAAAAATATATTCGTGTGTTTTTCCACCCATAGAAATCTACTCTAAGATAGAAAATCACCATCAACAACAAAAGTTGTACCTATACTTGGTCTATAATGCCCTTTTTGCTCTATTCCCAGTCTTTTCTAGTCTTAATAAGCAAAAAGAATTGATCATCTCCAAGCCAATGGTTAGTCCAGATGAAATACCTGATGTGGTCACTAAACCGTGTAGTGTACAGGTTGCAACTATAGATTCCAGAGTCAAGACTGCCTGAATATGAATCCCTGTGTGACCACTGGCAAAATCCTCTTGGCTCTGGTTTCCTCCCCTGTGAACCGGTGTTGATAAAAGTTCCTCTATGATTTTTGTGAAGATTAAGGAATGTACTCTGTGTAAAGTGTCTGGCATATAATAGGCATTTAAAAAATGTTTGCCATCATCATTACTTAAGATTCTGAAATCAATTCATTCAAACACTTTTAAAAAGTGAAGCTACCAATCACTATACAACCATCAAGGATTAAACAGCTCTTTCATTCATAGTATCAATTTAGCTAAAACCAGCACAGTGAAATAAGGATCATTCTATTCTTAGAGATAGAAAACCAAGATTCTGAGAAACAGCATGCCCAGTGTCTCTAAACTAGTTAATAACAGAATTAGAATATAGACCCAAATACCCAAATGTGTCTATCTTTTTCACATTATAAATCAGGTAAGAACTGGAGCTATGGAACGGCTTTAAAGTGAGTAGTTACATGAAGATCCTATCCATTGTGTGTCAGAGAAAAGGCATGAATTAATCCATAAACCCAGAAATAAAAATACTCCATATCTTTAATGACCATAATAGATAACATACATTAAGTGCTTTTCATGTGCCAATCATGGTTTTCTCTAAGGACTTTCCTTCACAGACCTATGATGTAGACACCATTTCCTCCACTTTACAGATAAGGAAACTGAGGCATGATCGGTTACACCTTGCTTAAAGCCCTCTAAATCATGCAGCACGTACTGTAGACTATCATCCTCTGTTAATTCTAAGAAGATGAATGTGGAGTTGGTGAGGATGGTGCATGAGGGGAGACAGTGCATTAGTGAGAACTCAGATCAATGGTCACTAGACTGAAAGCTGACAGTTCACTCACAGACTGCCCCTTGGCATAGGGAGCACCACCATCCAGGGCTCTGTATTTCAAAAAGCAAGAAGCAGACCACTGCAGTACTGATGATACAGTTGCCCATTCCCAGAAGGGCACACTTTTATTCTGCTGGTTTCTTTGGCTACCTCAGTGTAATTAATCAGGTGTGGTTATGATGAAGGCTTGAGATTGGTCAGACAGGCATAAAACGGGGTCTTCGTGCCAATATCACATTACGCATAGTAATTTCCAAGCCTTGGCATCTCCTTCTTGTTTTCCTTCTCTCTCTCCATCAACCTTATTAATATTCACTCAGTCATCTACAGATGTTCAATTTTCTTTCACAGAATTATTAAAAGAAAGAGGGAAGAAAGAAGTTTTGTTCCCATACTTTATTAACTAAATCAGGGGTGGGGTGGGCAGAACCTGGTTCCAATAACTGGTTGTATTTCCATTGTGGACAGAGACAACAATCTCTGATCATTTTTCACTCTTCTGGAATGTGCTGCAGAACAATTAAAGCAAGTTGGTAAATTCTGCTGACAGATGAGATGACAAGATTGCAAGCGCTTTTCATCATTAGTTTTTGAAAAGGAGAAAAGTAAAATGAAAAACCTCACTCAATAGAAAAAGGAAAATATGACTATAGTACTGTGTCCAAACATTTCAATGATCTGTGTGTTTAGCAGATGAGTCAGTGACAGACACAACCCGGCAGCATAAGGTTAATGATGATGAGCTTTCATTCAAGTGACTAGGGCTCAGAAACCAAAACAAAGTTTAAAAATGAAAAAATAAATAAATCAATAACCTGGATGTGGACCCAGGGAATCTAAGTGTTTTTGGCCCAACTCTGCCACCTATAAACTGTTTGTCACTTACAGTTTTTCTGCTTCTCTCTCTCCTCACTAATAAAATGGAGATAATAATTCCTATTTGCCCTGTCTGCCAGACAGGATTCTAGGATAAAATATATACGAAAATGCTTTGTAAATGGTAAAACTGAACTCAAGTAAGTGATAACATATACATAATAACGACTGTAATAATCATAATATAGAAATAATTTTTACCAACCACTATGGGCCAGGCATTCAGCTAAAGGATTTAATCCTTGTAACAACCCAATGAAATAAATATAATGCCTAGGGTGCCTGGGTGGCCTAGTCAAGCGTCCAACTCTTGATTTTGGCTCAGGTTATGATCTCAGGGTTGTGGGATCGAGCCCCGCATTAAGCTCCAGGCTGGGCATGGAGCCTGCTTAACCTTCTCTCTCTCTCTCCCTCTGCCCCTCCCCTCCCAAAAAATTTAATGCCCATTTTACAGTTGTATAAATAGGCTCAGAGTTGTTAAGTCAGTTTTCCAGGGTGTTACACCTAGCAAGTTGAGGGCGTTCCAGAGCCTACACTTTTGACCATCACAAGTAACACCAGGCAAATGGATGAGCTTAAAATACTTTCTTGTGCCTTAATCATGCAGCAAACCCATCCAAGCCACATAAACAGTTCTGTGCATGTGCAGTTTGCTAATTGCATGTAAATGTGCCTACTTCTCATGCTGTTATTTTTTGAATTATTCATTTTAACAAGTAGCAGGTTCTGGTTGGTCAAGGACCTCTGTACATTAAAGGAGACATGGGAAAATAGTGAAGGTCTGCAAATGGGCCCAAAGATAATAAGACCTGTATCATTAGGTAGTGTTTATAGAGTAAAAAGAATCACCAAAACGTATAATTCACTGGATTGGAAGCCGGAAACTGGGGGGTCAAGCCTCAATTCTGCCTTTCTGTGTTCCCAGGGAAGGCCTTTTTACAACCATCAAAAACTACGTTGGGTCTACTCTTGGTTCCCTGGGTCTATTATCTGTTAGGCTGCAAAAGTGGGTTTTATTTGTAAAATGGCACAATTAAAGTATTTGGCCTCTAAAATCTCCTCTATGAGATTAGTGTGTGCCTATTACAAAGGCCCAAGAAAATCATGTGCTTGTCCAGGGTCACACCCCCTGTCAGTTACAGAACAGCATCAGTCTATGAGCCTGGCTGCCAATCAAATGCTCAATCTTCTCTACAACAGTTTCTGGAGGGGAGCAAAATGAGAAAAGACTGTAGGATTTAGAGTTGTTTCACCAGGACACATGAAAAATATATTACTGACAATTTAAAAGAGAGGCTCCAATGTGTAGGAGAGCTTAACTGGGAGTAGAAAGATGAAGACATGGAGAGGCAACAGGAGGGTTTGGGTGACGCAAGAAGAAGGATTTCCCAGACAGAAAGCTATACCGCTGGGATTACACTTTCCCAATGTAGAAGAAAATCCCCTCAGTCAGGACTGATTGGCTACTGGCATCTCTATCCTGGATTTTTCTGGAAGCCTCCTGATTGATCTCCTTCCTTCTATTTTTTCTCCATCCATTCTACTCTCTCCAGCAGAGCCAGGGTGATGATCCTTGTATGAGCAAAGTCAGCTCAGCACACATCAAGGGCTCCCATCTCATTCAGAGTGATCCTTAGACTGCACCTGCCATTCCCCCGGGCCTGGAGCATTTTCCCTAATATTTTTATGGCTTGTTTCCTTCTCCAACTCTCTTCTCAAATGCCATCTAATCATTGACCACCCTTCATAAAACTGTCTCCCACCAGGGGAATATAATTTTCTTGAATATATATATAAATATATATTCAAGAATATAAATTTCTTGAAGACAGGGACTTCTATTTTGTTTACCTCTCCATTCAGGGCCCCTCCAACCGTGTGGGGCATCTAGTAAGCATTCAACAAATGCCCAATAAATGAATGACCAAAACTAAATTACTGAATATTTCTGAAAATTCATATGAAATTATTTCTAATTACTTGAGTTAGGAAAACAAAACAGGGAACCTTACAGGACCATGTTAATTAACTGGATAATAGCAGTCTGTAATAGGAAAATCAGTTTTGTCATAAAAGTCTTTTCAACTCCTCATTTTCTAGCTCTGATGAGTAACTCCAGTACCTGCAGTTTTAATAATATTGTTAATTTATTTAACAAATTGTATTTCATTAATTGATTGGAATAAGAAACTTCATCCCAGCAGGATGAGAAAAGAAAAATATTTCTTTGGAACCTACTAAATGCCAGGTCTAGGCTAGTGCTTTACAGCAAAGGCAGTATCTGTCCTCATTTGCAGATATGGAAACTGAAGCAAAGAGATGAAAACAAGCATGCCAAAGACCAAAAAATACTTAAGCCATAGGTTCCCAAACTCTCTTGTTTCAAATACTCTCACTGAGTCTCAGTAATTTTTTCAAGGTGCCCCTTGGCTAAAAACAAAACAAAACAAAAAGCAAACAAAACAGCCACAAACCAAACAGTTGTGTTGATTAAGCAGTTAGGTCACAAAAATGGATAAGTTGATTAAACTTAACAACCTAGTTCCTGGTGCCTGTTGTGCACTGCATGACTTCTCAAATCTCGGAATATAACCAAAGCTTTCTTTTTATCATGGCAACCACCAAAAACCCAGCTTCACAAATATAGAATGTTATTAAAAGGAATATACCAACCTACTGTTTAAACTTTGAGCTGCTGTCGGCTATTATTTCACATAATATCTGAGAGACATCTGTATGTCTCCCTTGAAATTTTAAAAAACATCTTGCAATGCTCCAAGGGCCCTTTCAGGCACAGTTTGGGATTTATGAAGTTAAACTTTAGACTTTTATCAGGCCTTAACTGTTTTCCACGACCTGCTTTCAAAAGTATCATGTGCAACCAAATTAATGGGTTCCAATTATATTATAAAAGAATATAGATATAATAGATTTTTTCCAGGGTTATTCTTACGAGAAGAAACTACTGTGTTTTGTTTTGTTTTTTGTTTTTTTGAATATAGATATCCTAACACCAAGATATTACCTCCTTCTACCCTACCCAGTTATCTTAATTTCCAATATTAAATGTCTAACTCTGTGTCTTAAATGTACACTTCGCCCTCATTACTTGCAGACACCTCATTTGTGAGTTTGCCTATGCACCAAAAGCTTCTTTGTAATCCCCAAAGCAATGCTTGTGTAGTTTTTCACAGATATGTACAATGTGGCAAAAAATGTGAGTCACCTAACCTGTGCGTTTTTCCAGCTGAGGTCAAACGGCACAAAGTTCCGCCTTTTTGTTTCAGCTCTTATACTGTAAATAACCTTTTTGCATTCATTTAGTGCCACATATTTTGCATTTTTGTGCCTTTTGTTGCTGATTTCTCTGTTTACAATGGCTTCCAAGTGCAGTGCTGAAGTGTTGTTTAGTGGTCCTAAGTGTAAGAAAGTTGTGATGTGCCTTTACAGAGAAAAGGCCCGTGTTAGATGAGTTTCCTTCAGGAATGTGTTATGGTGAGGCTGGTGTGAGTTCAGTGTTAATGAGTCAACAATATATACAAAATAATGTGACTTTAAACAAAAACATGCATAAAACACAGTTAAATATTGATCAATGAATGAATGTAACCAGAGGCTCATAGGAACCTAGGATGTTCCCCTAGGAACAGTGTTTCAGTATTCTCTAACTCAATGTTCACAGCAACGTTATAGGATATAACTACTGCAAATAATGAGAATCAACGGTATGGTGGTGTGCCAGATTGGTCTGTTCGCTTTTTAAATTACCACGCTCGGATAATTTGTAAATTCCTTCGTAGCTGATAGGCCACCAAGGAAAAGTCTCAGCAAGAACGAACAAAAGAAATAGTCTCACGGCAGGGGGGAAGAGTAGACCTGTTCAAGGGAGAAGTGGGGTTCTGAAAGGTGAGGTTAGGATACAGAAAAGATAGTTTTGTCTACTTCAGAGGGTTGCCTGGAGCTGCCCTGGAGTGCCTGGATACCAACATCACATTAAATATGTGTTGATCACTGCAAGCAAGGTGATGGAAAACTTAACCCTTCAGGGTCTGTTCTGCATTTATTTTTTCAGAGAAAAAGATTTCTTATTTTTACGAAGTATAATCGACACTTTGGAGGGAAGGAGGCATGGCCAGGTTTGCTGGGAAAGAAACAGTTCTACTTGTCTCACTGTCTTTCTTTAGAACTAGCGCAATGGATTTTTTTTTTTAAGTAGATTTAATCATTATATTCAAAAAGCAAAGCAAGAAATTAAGTACAAAATGGAGCCATGTGGGGGCTGAAGAAGGATTTTAAAAATAACAATTTGTACATACTATACATTTCTCTCTTAAGTTTTACATGGTGTGAAATCCATCTGATCAAATGACTTGAAATGTCGAGATGTAGGAATGACACTTCATGCAACAAAGATATGGCATTTTATCTAAAATTATGTTTTTTTACAGCTCATGAATGAATAAATGAATGATGGCTATAAACCTCCTCAGCCTCCCAGATGAATGGTTGTCACAAAAATGTGAAGGCTAACAAAGCAGAAAAATGGCAAAAGACGGAATATGTCTTGAGGATTATAGTGGGATCTAGTGTCAAATGCTTTGAAAACATAACTCTCATGGTCTATTACCTATTTCACAAGTTAGTATGTAATGGGAAAAAATGATCTAATTTGTTACAGGTTTAAAAGCCTGACTACCTATCTTTTCCTTCTTCTCCAATTCTCATCCCTTTTCTGTCACCTTCCCTATCTCCCCGGTGATCTGTTTCCACCACCACCACCACCACCCACACCCACACCCACACCCACACCCACACACACACACACCATTAACCACTGTGCCAGACCATGCACCACAGTGAAGGGAAAATAAAAACACAGCCTTTGCTTTCCAAAATTTCACAGTTTAAGAAGGTAATAGACATAAAAGGGAATAATGTAATAAATACTATCATAAGCAGAAACAGTTATACATAGTTAAAGGAGATGGTCAATATTTTTGATGGAGAAAATTTGAAGGTTTCAGCCAAGTCTTGCAAGGTGGTAAGAGTTTGACAGATCTAAAATGGGCAAGCTAGAACAGGAAATACATCTGATAGCCTCCAAATTCCAACTATGAACGCCACATTAAGTATAAGGACAATCATCTGATATAACTTATACAATGATGTGAACACTTTGAATTGATCATGAAATTATTATGAAAGACAGACATATGTATCGAGAAAACAATCAAGCCGAATTTAAAGACAAGAAAATTTGAAGATGCTTTTTGTGCTCCCAAGTGAAGGCGTTTGGTAATGTTTCAGGGGAAGCATGGATGCCAACAAAGAGAGAAGAGAGACTCTTCCTGGTGTTACTCTACTCCACCTGCTCAGATCACCATGGAAGCACCATGTTGCACTCTGGATACCACAGCTGAAGAGGATCACTCATGAATTTAATGACCTCAAAGATAACAAGATTCAGAGGAGAATTAATTCCATACATGAAATACTCAAAGTACTAGTTATATATTGTCCAAAGAGAACAAAATACCACAGATATTATTTGGTTATTATTGTCTTGCAGTGTTTGAGAGTATATTAGTTTAGATGTTCAATGATCACCCTGAGAGAAAGTTTTTCAGAACGCAATCAGCAGATACCTTGTGGTTTTATTGAGCAGCCTCAGAGACAACTGTAGAGGATGAAGGTGGGGATGCACTCCAGTGCTATCTCATCCAATATGGTAGACATGAGCTACAATGAATTATTGAGAACTTCAAATGTAGCTAATGCCACATGTCAAAAATGGTAACATTTTGGATACATTTAAGTGAGATATATTATTAAAATTAATTTCAACTCTTTTTTTTCCAATATGTCTACTAGAAAATTTGAAATTACAATTGTGGCTCACAGTATATTGCTATCAGACAACATATTCTCATGTTCTTATGATTGTCACTGCAGAAGGCCCATCTCTGCTTCAGCTGTAATAGCCACAAATGTATTTGTGTCATCAATTATACTTCTGAATATTTAAGTTTATTTTAAGAAAGAGTTCTATGGGTAAGAAAATTATTTGAAAACCATGCCAAATTGTTGGTAAGGTAAGGAGAAAACAAAATCTCGTCTTACAATGAAATATTATGTAGCAGTTAAATGGAACTAGGGAAGATATGTGTCTTAGTGTAAATAAATGAAGGTATATTGTGGGTGAACAAAGCAAGTTGTAAATGATACTTATGTTGAGTTTTAAAACCTACTATATGTTTTCTAGTGTATGTCTCTATATAATCACTTGGACAATCGTTTGGAAGACTCACAGCTGACAACAGAAGACTGAGCATGGGAAGATAGTAGGGTGAGTGATGGGAAGAGGTTTGCTACAAAGTTATACAGCCTTATTTACAAGATTGTAATTGTTTGTTCTAAAGATAATGTGACTGTATCAGATTATTATTATTATTTTTACTACTTTTGCTGCTGCTGCTGCTGCTACTACTACTACTGCTACTCTGGGTTCTCTTCCTTTTTTTCCATCCCATGGCTTTCTGATCCTGATGGGAACATGTTAGCCAGAGAAGCACATGGATAATAGCTGGGGCCCCTGAAAGTTAGTATCAAAATTCGACAACAGTGCATGCAAGAAATAGGCAGAGTATCACTCTTCGGGTTATTCAGTGTGAATCTAGGCTTGTTGGGTTCACTTGTCCCTTTTGTCTGACTAAACGGTTCCCCTTGTCTGACTAAATGAGGAGCCAAACAGCTTAACAAGTTAAACTAAGTAATTAAAACAACAAAAGTAAATTCTCTGGAGTCCACACCAGAAGCTCTGATCAGCTCCAAACTAGAGAGGCCTTACATACCCTGATCATCAGCACAGCTTTTCTGATGTCTCGAACACCATCATACACTAGGCGAGAGGCATCAATGAACTCATTCTCTTCAAATGGTTGAGGGACGTTGGCACTCAGGGCTTCAATAGCAACCTCTACTTGCTCGGCAAAGCGTGGCATCACTGCATTAAACAAAGTGAAAAACAATGTATTAGGCGAACTTTCTCTCATGCTCCCTGTTCCAGCCCTTGGGCAAGGTGGCATGCTCCATATATTCTAACAGCTCAGTGGAGCTCTGTGCCTACCTGCCCAGTTTGGGGTGGACCCGATTCAGTGGTCTTTGTACCACTTACTTTCAGCAGAGGAAGTAAACCATTACTCCACGAGTGGTGATGTTATGCAACGGCAAGTTTTGAAACCTGCTCAGGATTGTGTGGTATAGTGTATATGCGTACATATTCTGCGTTATTATAAACTGAGTTGAATTTCATTTATGCTGGTTATTAGCTATGAAACCTTAGCCAAGTTTTCTTAACTCCTTCTAAACCTGCTTCTTTGTCTATAAAAGAAATCTATAAAATCTTAAGTTTCAATGAAATAATGCATACACATTTATTGGACGGTATTTGGCTCTCAAAAAGTCTTGGTAAATATTTAACTAATATCATATGCTAAAGTCATAGGTGATAAGTAATAGATCTTAACCTGTAGGACTTCATAGTAACATGTGAATGAAGTGATCCAACGTATTCCACTTTTGTTGAGATAGAACTTGAGACTGGAGGTAGGGGGATGGCAGTAGAGGGAGGCTCGCAGAAGGACCTTACAAGAGAGGAGAGGGAATCCCAGGGCACTCCAGCACTAAGCCTAGGGTTAGAGACCAGAAGGCTCAAAGTTGAATTCAGTTTTGTTTCATTTTACCAGGACCGTTTTGATGTGAAAGAAGATACATATATAAATTCCTAAAATGTTAGCACCTCTTTCTTTAAACATTAAGACACCTATATACATAGTGGAGGTTTGCGGAAAGTAAATTCAGTGGAATGTCTGGCTACTTAAAAGACGCTGCTGATTCACTGATTCTCGAAAATTATAATTCAATTCTCTCAGGTTTTATCTTGTAACAATCAATTCATGTGGCAAATGAAAGCCAAAAGCACAATTCATTTTATTTACAAGGACAATAAAATAGAAACATCATTCATCTATTTTCCACTTGTGAACTTTCATGCCTGATTCATCTTTTTACTCATTTTCATCCTCTGTGGATACTTTAACATCCATTTTAATCCCTAGTGAGAGAAACTCTGCTAAATTACTTTACTTTCTAGGGTCAAAGTATTCAAGATAAAACCTTCCTAGAAAAATGTATTTCTACTAGGAAAAGTCCAGCGTTTAAAAGTATATTAAAAAAAAAAGAGGAGGGTTACAGGAAAATGTTCTTTCAATAGAAATGATCAAAACCAAAGCATGCATGGGGTGAATTTCCTTCTGTGAGTGAATTACTAGGACTGGTTCTCTATACCATTTGAATTTTTCATTTGTGCCTTTGAAATACTTTTACATAAAAGGAATTTGGTGGACATTGAGTTGTACTGCTGCAAAAATCAAACAAAAATATACTTCTAAAAACTACCACATTAAACTAAGGCCATTCCAGCTATCCATTTGTGTTGGGAATAAACTGTTTTACATTACATGAGTAAATAATCTAGACCATTGAAATTGACCTCCCTAGGCATGAAAATATTGTTATATGTATTTGGCATTTTCCCATGAGTATCTTTCTTAAATGAAATTACAAATTCCCTTCCCTTCCTAAACTGAAAATTCTGAATATTAATTTCATTCTATTTGATGCCTAAGCTGCCATCATGACCATCAACAATTTTACAGATTTGTGTGGTACCATTAGTAGCAGTTAGCTGCCTGAAGTTTTTTCCGTATTGTTTCATTGAAAATTAGTTTTACAGGTACATAAAATAACGACTCCTACAAATGAATTGGCAAAATATAAAAAAATAGACCAAAGATTAGAACAGGTAATTCACAAAATACTAAATCCCATATTATTGACAAATACATGACACTTCACTAATAATTGGAAAACTTACAGTGTAAACAATGAGAGATCATTTCATACTCTTCGAATGGGCAAACTAAAGCTTAATAACACAGATCTTACTGAGCATGGGGAAAGAAGGGAACCCTTCTACTGTAGATGAGAGTCAAATGGACACACATCATTCTGGCAAACACTTTGACAAAATCTAAGAAAGTGAAGCCTTCCAGTCCCAACCAGCGAGTTGAGACATTTTCTACGGTATAGCCAAATATTGAATTCTAAAGAGGCAATGATTAGGAGGGCTGAGTACATTGGAGTCATAGGAACATCTTTTTGTCTCTGTGGTTATAGTTGTTTCTTAATAGGTTGAATATTCCAAGAGTTAATAAGAAGAGTTATATTAAATCTAGGAATAAAAGTAACAGCTTTAAGGCATCCCTTCCGACTGGCACTATCCCAGGACTGTTGAGTCCACTAAGTGGGACACTGGGGAGACACAGGGAGCTGTTCACTCCAGGTTCATGGGCAGTACATCAGGATGGAACAAAATGGACTTCGGGATGTAACTCAGGAGACAGCCAATGTAGTCAAGTGAGTAAGTTCTAAGGTCAAAGTGTTGACCAGGAAAAGCAAACTGAAAAGAGATATCATTTGTGAGAAATTTAAAAATTCATAAAAGCATACTATGCATAATTTCAACATATATACATTTTACTACACATGTTCTGAAAGTATGTATACCACCTTAAGTACAGTGGTTGCCTTTGAGGGGGATGGAGGGACATGGGATGAGGTAGAGGTCTTAAGGAGGCTTCAAGTATATCTTAATTCTTAAGAAAATAATAATGTGAATCAGATATTGCAAAATGTTAATATTTTTTACACCTCAGGGTAGAAGCAGGGTCTCAGTTATATTAGTCTCTGTTCCTTTTTACTTTGAATCTTCTCATGATTCAAATATTTTAAAAAAGATCAACACATTATCCTCAAGACTGTACTTTTTACAGAATAAGGCTCTGAAAAAATAAAGTTCTAGCTCTTGGACCAGAATGTAAAAGAAACCACTTTAATCAACAGTATTATGTAAGTCCCTCAGAAATTGTGACTGTGATCAAATGCCTAATATTCAACCTTAATTAATAACTGCCCACTGCAGAGTTGAGTTAGGTAGGGGTGCCTGGGAGGCTCAGTTGGTTGAGCATCCCGCTCTTGATTTCAGCTCAGGTCATGATCTCAGGGTTGTGAGATCAAGCCCCCCTTCAGGTTCCATGCTCAGTGGGGAGTCTGCTTGGGATTCTCTCTCTTCCTCTTCCCCCTCCCCTCACCCCCATCTCTCTCTCTCTCAAATCAATCAATCAATCAATCAATCAATCAATCAATCTTTAAAAAAAAGGTTGAGTTAGGTAGTACCCACCCACTGGACACTGGCTCTTGGGCACACACCTCTATTTTCATAAAGAACTTTGATGGAATATAAAAGGGTGATCAGTGTTGTTGTGTGGCTTTATTCTGTTTGTGCAAGATTGTTCTGAAGAAGAGCTGAGGAGGAGGAAAAAGCAGGAGGTGACATGTTATCTTTCTTCACCAGCCTCCAGGTTTGATTCTGTGCCCAAGGAAGAGAGAGGAAAGCTAAAACCTAAAAAGGGACCACTTTCATAAGGGATGCTCTGGGGCCCGAAACATGCCTAGGACTGCTCTGAAACCCCAAGTTTGGAGAAAGGCATTCTGTTTGCTCCAACACGGAGTACAGAATCTCTCTAGGAAGACTGAAGGGGTGGCATGTTGGTGTGAACAACACTGTTGTGGATGTGGCATTGTCAGAAGAGGCAGAAAAAACAAAGTTCTTTAATAAAAAGATTGGAACAGAACATAACATCAACCTTCTAAGGAAGAAAAAATGGTGGGAGAGAAGGTACAGAATCCTCAATTTACAAGTAGGGGCTCAGAGTTCAATTTATCCTTAATATTCCAATGATCTTATTAGATTCCTCAATCTGATAAAACCCACAACTTGAACTAATTCAATTTTATTTACTTTAACTGAGAAGACATTCATTTCTCTTACCTCAAGTCAGTGTTTTTCCGGGTCTGACCCTCAAGAAAATCTTTCTCCGTGCTCTGCTCTTAAGCACATTCAATACTTATTTATTATGGCTTGGTCAACTGCTACCACTCTTTAACCAATATACCTTTGCTCTCCATGCTGCTGCCCTCTTTCTTGTTTTAGTTTTATACTGTTTTGTTTTCTAAAGTGATAAGACAGAAAAAAGTTCATAAAACAATGATCTATCTTGACAGAACTTAAGATGTTAAGCTATGAATTCTTCTAAGGCCTCTGGTAATGTCTGAAAAATTAAATATCCCAAAAGTAATACTGAGATAGAAAAATCTGAAAAAAATATATATATATTCATATACTTCAAATATGATGCTGCTTCTGCTTCCCACTAATTAGGACAGAACACAGCATTGCCTTTGTGATTCACACATTATATATTAACAGAGTTTTTGATATAGGATTATATAAATAGAAGTTTCTTTCTAGTTTCTGAATTACATCCAAAAATGTAGACACCACTTTACTGTTATTTATCAGAAATACTGAATTGCTCTTAATAGCTTATCTCCTGAAAGGGTGATCAAATTTGGAAATAAACTTGTAAGTTCTTGTTATACTTTTGTATGCAGAGTACACACTAGGCCACAGAATGATGACATTCCAAGAGTAATGAAATCAGAGTTCAGCACGCATATAAAAATCAAGGTCGCCTCATTCTAGTGTCTACTGAGATCCTAAAACAGAGGTGAAGAAGATCTAGACTTAATCCTCCAGAGAGACATCAGAAGTGACGTTTCAGAGCACAGGGTAAATCCGTAAAACAAACAAGAAGTCTCACTAAAGATGCAAATAGGACTGCTGACAACTATAAGAGCAAAACCTAAGGTTAACTAGAGGTAGTGGACGTGAATGGCCAACCCACTCTACTGCCCCTGAGTAAACACCTAAAAGGTCCACATCTAACTTTAAACACTCCAATGATTCCCTTTAATATAGAGAGACTCTAAAATCTTTACAAAATACAAACACGAACATCAGATACCTGCCTATGATTTTTATCTATGCCTCTCCACCTATTCCTACATATATTCAAATGTTCCAATTAGACTGACTTAATGTCTTCAAAGGTGACATGGAAACATGCCATGTCATACCAACATGTCCATGATGAATTTATTCTCATACTTAAATATACCTCTTTTTCTTTGGCCCAGGTGAATTCCTCCTCAATCTCTGGTATCTCATTTAGAATTAACTGCTATTGTTAAACCTTCCTTAATTCACAAAGTTGTCAGTTCTCTATAATTTTAGAGCATCCTAATTATGTATGTACTATTATAGTACTTAGTATAATATATTAAAATTGTTTGACATTTCTGTATGTCAACTGTTTTACATTAGGAGTCGCTTTTAGAAAGAGACCAGCTCTTCCTTCTTCTTTACATCTTAGGCCCTTATCATGCTTCTGGCACAGCTAATCTATCCAAGTGGGAGAAGGATGAGAAATGAAAGAATGGAATGTAGAAAAGAACTCCCTTGCCATTGACTATTGCAGGGACCCGATGAGCAGTACCATATTTCAATTTCTAAGTCTCTTTCTGCCCATCATTTCATATTAGTTCAATAATTTTATTAGTTTCATGAGTCATTAACCAAGTTATTAGTGGGCATTCTAGGTTTGATCACTAGGGACCTTTCAGAAACCTGAGCACAGAATCCTTCCAGGACTGCTTGAGTAGGAGCATCACCACTGAGCAAGGAGAAAGATTCACTATTGTATCCTTGACTAGCTCACCAGGGCCAAACTAGGATATCTGCATGCATCTGGATCTCTCAACTGTGGTGGTGTAGTCAGCCAACACACTTTCGTGAGTGTGTTCTTTGCACAAACTTCAGTACCAAGGAAAGAGAAGAGAAAATGGACAGCTTTAGAGAAAGAACCAGTCTAGTAAGTGTTAATATAAAATAAAAAGTAAGAATGAAAACATTTGAAAAAATCTAGAAAGAGAATAAAATATCAAAAGTGGGATGGAATTGTGGCCGACTCCAGTGGTGGAATACATTATACTCCCCCACTGTCCCACCAATCACAAACAATTATTACGCCTCCATTTTAACAGTTGGAGTTAGAATTAGACGTTATCAGAATAACTGGAGACAGAAGGTATTATTTTGGGGATCCTCTGAGGGGGTAATATTCCCTTATAGCAAGAAAGTACTGTTTCATGTGCTTTCTATAGATAATGCATTCTTTCCCCCAAATGGTTTCTATCAGACACTCCTAAGGGATTTTATTCAAGTGGCCCCCAATTAGATGTTAAGTAAGAGGAGAAGAGAGTATATAGGAGAGTAGACCCAAACCACTGGGGGCACAAATTTGCCCAAAGGAAAGACTGACTGGCATTTAAAAGGCTCTGGGTGTACCTTGTCAGTTCAGCACATTCGTGAAGTATAATCATTTAGTGAGGAAACCATCAGAGTCTGAAGCTCCAAGTCATACTCAGTGTAGAAGGAGGGTCCAATGCAAACTGAAGCTGACACTTTTGTAGCTTTGGCACCACTCAAAAATAATGAAGGACAAACCAAAGAAGCTGGCCATTGTTTTATACCAGTTCGGTAGTTTTAGTAAAGAATATCATGATCATTAATTAAGTTATTAGAAGCGTTCTAGGTTCTCCCCATCCAAACAGGGATCTTTCAAAATTCCGAACTTAGAATCTTTTTTTGAGCTGCTTGCTAATCAAATGGATCTGTAAGTCTACCTCATGAATAATGGCTATTTCATTTCTGCAAGTATTTACAGAAGCATATACTCCCACTGGACATAGATGCTTTCCTTCAAGATACAAGAATGGCCAGAATCTTGCTGAAGCACTTGGCTAGGATTTCCTGCATTATCCAGACCTTTCACTTCTGACCCTGATTTTGTATCCTCTTACTAATCTGGTTATGACTTTAGTCACTTCTGGCAACATAGCTTCTTTCAGATTCTGAGATGAATGTCTGAATATCAGAACCTAAGTCAAATGGAATTTTCCCTAGTCAGGTAATTACTTTTTTCTTCTCTTTGACATGGCACGTTGTTATCTTCGAATTATATACTAGCTTCATCTTGTTTCTCTTGTACAGTTTCTCAAACCTGTCCTCTGCTCCAAATCCCTTCACCAATCACCTTGAGCCAGTCTTGGCCTTCCTTTCCCCACTATTTAGCTCCACTATTCTCATGACCCTCCTGGCCACATACTGCATAGCTCTATCTTGATTCAGTGGATCTTTTGTGTCCTGGAAGCCATTGTATAAGCAAATAGGTACACTGTCCCAGAAGTTAAATAAGTCCCTATTAAGTCTATGTTGTGGGATCTGTCCACATGTCCTAATGTTCTATCCTAATTATGCTAGTCATCACCCATATAGTCCATCCCATCTTGATGCATTTGCAAATATGTAGGTGTGATAGTATCTGAGGTGGGCCCCAATGATCCCTCTTCTCCTGGTATTTATGCCACTGTGTGATCCTCTCACTTTGAACATGAGCTGAGACTAGCGACTTGCTCCTAACCAGTAAAATATAGCAAGGAGGATGGGATGTCATTTCTGAGGTTAGGTTACAAGAAGATGCTGGCTTCCCATTTTGCTTGCCTTTTCTTGCTCTCTCACTTGCTCACTCTGATGATAGACAGTTGATCTATGGAAAAGTCTCTATGGCAAGTAACAGAGAGAGGCCTCTCTGGTCAACAGCCAGTAAGGAATGAGGCCCTAAGTCCAACAACAAATGAGGAACTGAGGCTTTCCAACAACCACATGAGTGAGTTTAGAGATGGCTCTTTCACCAATTGTTCCTTAAGATGACTGCATCCTTGTGAGAGATCTGGAGTCTATGGTACATGGCTAAACTGTACCCAGCCTCCTGGCCCATGGAAATTATGAGACAGTAAAATGTTTATAATGTTAATCCATTAAGCCTTGGGGTGATTTGTTACATAGTAATAGCTAACTAATAAAGTGTGCTATGCCAGAAGTAAATATCAGCAAAAATAGATAAGAGGACATATTAAATTTATGTTCATTTGCAGCAACTATGCTTGGTCTAGGTTTCTGGATATTTATTGGGTTCAAGAAGATGCATACATGAACCTTGATATTCAATTTTTCACAAGTTAACCAACTTGAGCCTCAGTTTACTCAAGTGTAAAACAAGGATGATTGCTGCCCTTCAGGTTTTATATAAGGTTTAAAAATAATACACTCAACAAATTTTGTATACAGTTTTATATATAAACATAGGCAGTACTTAGCCACTGGGAATAAAGTGACAAAACAAGTATGATCTTGCCGTCAAGGCACAAAAAAAGTGAATATATGCAAGATACCATCATACCTGGCACATAAGATGCACAGTAAATGGCTCTTATAGTTATCATCTTCACACTATGAGCCTCTGTATCTACTAATCCACACATCTTTTTCTTTGTTTATAAGTAGGCAGAATCATCCAGTCTCCTTTGGACAGACGTACAACTACATAACTCATCACCAAAAAGTGGGCTTTGTGAGAGCAAAATAAACTGAAAATACTCATATCAGTGCTAAAATCTCTAATTGGGAAGCTTGTACAACTTGTCTTGAAAACTTAGTTTCCCCACTTCTATGCCCTTCTCTCTCCTTGGCAGGACCACATCACCTTTCTGATGGTTTTACATTCTTAATAGTGAATTTCCTATGAAATCTGCCCTCAGGACAAGATTTGATATACTCACTCCTAGAGTTTTCCATTTTATCTTGATTGCCAAGAAGACCAGTGTTAAACATTGTATCCATTATGACCTCATCAGATCTATGAGGAAAGGGAATCTTTAAATAAGTTATGACTTAATCAAAAAGCTCATAACTGGAAAAAAATAAACACCAGCTTCCTTACCTCATTTTTTTCCCCAAAAGACCTCTAACTTAATCTAATATTCTTGTGAAAGTATTTTCCTTCTATCTCAAACTCATGCCACTATTTTATTTAGTTGATTAACTGAATTTAAATTTTGAGTGAAGTATCCTTCAATGCCTTTTGAGATGCAGTAGAGGGAGTAGTAGCAATAATATTTAAATACTCCCTAAATTTAAATCTTACCTTGTCCAGACCAGTGATACACTTACTAGCTTTCACCATGCTTTATCTTGATAACTCATAATCAAGTTAGAAGATGTTGAGCACTGGAAACTAGGAGCAAAAACAAAAGAAGCCCAGTTTAATCTGCTCCTTACTCCCTGGTGACTATTTGTCAGCTGTTCCTACTCTCCAGACAACCATCAGCATCATCTTGGCTAGTCCTAATTCTTCCACTCCATGTGTATTCTTTTTTTCCCCCTCTATCCTGTGTGTATTCCTGGACTTTTTTTCGTCAGAGTCAGTCATCTGTTCCCTTTGTGGGAGTTTCTAAAGGCTGCCATTTTCATAAATTCATGTTTGGAAAATTATAATGTACATTTCAAACATCAAAATCAAATTCAAGTTCCAGAAGGCCATACATAACCCATGAGCTGAATTGTTTGATGAAAGATGAAAAAGGACTGCCTAGAAGAAGCAGGGGGGAAAAAAAAACAACCCTCTAAATTTCATTCATGATAACTACCCTAAGAGAATCAGGGAGCATCCATCTGCTCTTGTCTAGACACAAGTTCCTTTCCCTAGGGAAAGAAAATACTTGCTTGGAAAGTTCTTATATTTTAAAATAAGCATTTCAAAAATAATTACAAATGGTTTATAAGTTAAAAGGAAAGGATGGCACATTTAATTCTGAAACTTAAGGAATGAATAAAGAATTGAGCACGATGCTTTATTGAGCTTATAGTATTTGTGGAAACCAAACTTGGTAACTACAGTTAAATTTGGCATCAGTGAGATTTAAAGGATTAAGATGTTATAATTGCTAAGATTCTGACCTTGACCATTAAGCATGTAATTTTTAAAAAGGGTACAACCCCAAAACAAGATATTATAGTGTTAATTATATTTTTCATTTATGTTTAAAAAAAAAAACATTTTGCAGCTTCAACTCTAATCGGCCTGGAGGAAATGAAGAGGTGGTCTCAGTTCTCAAGGGGTTAAAATTTAATTCGGAAGCAATACACACCTCTATTTATCTATATAGAAAGGCAGACAGAGGGCAGATAGTTACATTAAGAGACAAATAGGGAAACAGAGTTTGCAACCAGGGCAGTAAGTGGTAGGTGCCTAAAAAGTGACACAGATAATATGAGTAATGAGAGCACAGAGAGAGGGATTGGCTGGTGTGGTTAGAGGAATTCACTGACAAGGAAGAATCTAGCTAGTGCTAGAGACTAGGTAAAATATAGAAAGACAAACCAGGTGGGAAGATTATTTCGGAGTCACTTTGACAACAATAAACAGAACTTCGGTTCTTATGCCCTTTTGTATTTCAGGTCGTCCAGCCACAAGCACAGCTTCCCATTTTTCCAAATCAAACTATTTCTGGGATATTCCAGTGATATATCGCATGTGCTCCCAAACAAGTGACTGTCAGCATATTCCTCTTCTGTAGGATTCAAACAACTATTATTGATGCGGCAGAGAATTTGGGTAAAGGGAACTTACCACTGCCTCAGTTGTGCACAATAAATATATCCTGGCCACCAAGTCCTATGGAACCAACACTAGCCCTGCTGGACAAAACACGCATGCCCTTCTGCCACCCCACTGCTCCCACCATGGATGCCCCTAATGCTCTTCAAGTGACAGAGAGGTACCACGCTGTTTGCAGTCTCTAGGATTCTACATCCATAATGTGAATCATACAGAATTAAATGAATAGCCTTCCTCTTGGTTTTACTCCGACAAACAAGCACTAGAAAATGCTATTTGTTCCAGTATGTTGCTCCTAACTTATCGCACAGGAATGTGTAATCACTGGCCTTTCTATATCCACCCTATCCCGTTTCCACTTCCACATCAGAGGTTTATTACCAGCCTAAAACTGTGTCTCTTACTTTCTCAAGTTGTATCCTCTCCAATGGCTCTTCAGCCCCCATGCTAAGAGAGCTGGACACGTCTGAATTCTAGCAGAACACACTACTTATGAAGAAGCCAATGTGGGGTAGAGATTTTCATGTTTCTGTTTAGCCAGGGTTTTCTGAGCTAAAATGACAGGTAACCTGGTTTAAAGCATGACTTGGTAGCAGTCCTAAAATAGTGAAGGGACCGGGAGAGAGATTTACACGTTTCTCTCCCCAGAAATGTGTGTTTACATTTCAAAGGGGAATAAAATCAGGCAACATTCATTTATATCTCAAAGGCTTATAACAAGTAGGAGACCTTTCCTAGAGGGAGTTTATTAACATTAAAGAGCAAAGGCTTCTCTTCTCCTCTCGGGAGGGGAAAGAGGCTGCGGAACACCAATTCCTAGATGAGCTCCCAGATGCATAATTTCATGGTCCTCTCCCGTCACATGGACCTCCTTTGTGGGCATGTAATTCACCTGCCTTCATCACATTGCCTTAAGAGGGACAATGAGGCATGGGAAACTGGCATGGTGAGTAGTAAGTTTGTCCTCTCAGCCAGAAACTTTGCATTTGCTTTCAGGATAAAGTAAACATAGGTATTAAAACACAACAGCCAGATCCCTAAAATACCTAGAGTATGGAGGTTTCAATCTTACAGAAAAGGCACTAAGACAAACTACACATTGCCTATTGAAGGACTACTAAGTAGATGAGATTTCCTTCTCATTCCTCCTCTACTTCTGATTTCCCACCACCATGGATACCACAACCATCAAATAAGTAAGATATTTCCTGAATATCCTAATCCCTTTGACCTTTCAGAGAGAAATAAGATACTTTATACCAATAGTCAGGGTTATATTAAAATGTATTTAAAAGATATTAGGATGTCTAAGGTAAACAATCTTGGTCATTACAGCTTCTGTTGAAATTCGTTACTTTCATAATCTAATTTCAAAGTCAGTCATGGAGAAGTGCCTTAGACTGTAATGGCCTTTCCTACCCATAATATCTAATATTTTGTCTTCCCAAGATGCTGTCCCTACCACCTCCTTCTGATGTTGATCTCACCTCTGTCTATACCTTCCACAACCCAGCCACTGGGATAGGCAGGTCACCCAGACCTATCCAATCATAAAACCTAATCCCACTAAATACAGTAATCAGTCCAAGTAGAGTAAGCATACCCTGAAAGTGGCCAAACAGATTGCTCTCTTTTGCTATATACAAAGTAGGGGGTGGTGGTGGAGGAAGTCTCTCTTCGTTGTAGAATCTTAAGCTGAAAGCCAGAGGCTGCTAGTGGGCTTATTCTCTACTGAAAATTAATGAAATGTAAGGTCCTAACTCTTTATATTCATTTTATCAATGCATGTATATTAAGTGCTAATTGTGTGGTAACACTGCTCTAGATCCTAGGGAGTTACAGAAACACTTGCCTCTAGGAACAGACAACCTAGTTGTGGACCACTGAGGCCGACAATGAAGATGACACACTAAACATCAAAAGCCTGATAATGTTCCCTGTTGTCTTCAACTGAGAATGAGCCATGTCTTAAAGTATAAGGTCAATACGCAGAGGGGGAGGAAGAAATGGAGAACATCATGGTTTTGATTTGTATTTCCCTGATGCCGAGTGACATTGAGCACTTTTTCATGTGTCTGTTGGCCATTTGGATGTCATCTTTGCAGAAATGTCTGTTCATGTCTTCTGCCCATTTCTTGATTGGATTATTTGTTCATTGGGTGTTGAGTTTGATAAAAGTTCTTCATAGATTTTTGCATACTAGCCCTTTATCTGATATGTCATTTGCAAATATCTTCTCCCATTTTGTCGATTGTCTTTTGGTTTTGCTATTTCTTTTGCTGTGCAAAAGCTTTTTATCTTGATGAAGTCCCAATAGTTCATTTTTGCCCTTGCCTTTGGAGATGTGT
This sequence comes from Callorhinus ursinus, assembly GCF_003265705.2. Lineage (NCBI taxonomy): Eukaryota > Metazoa > Chordata > Mammalia > Carnivora > Otariidae > Callorhinus > Callorhinus ursinus. Next base: position 44,364,452 of record NW_027397072.1, read on the forward strand.
CTAGCAAGAAGTTGTTGCAGCTGAGGTCAAAGAGGTTGCTGCCTGTGTTATCCTCTAGGATTTTGATAGATTCCTTTCTCACGTTTAGATCTTTCATCCATTTTGAGTCTATTTTTGTGTGTGGTGTAAGGAAATGGTCCAGTTTCATTTTTTGGCATGTGGCTGTCCAATTTTCCCAACACCATTGGTTGAAGAGACTGTCTTTTTTCCATTGGATATTCTTTTCCTGCTCTGTCAAAGATTAGTTGACCATAGAATTGAGGGTCCACTTCTGAGTTCTCTATTCTGTTCCACTGATCTATGTGTCTGTTTTTGTGCCAGTACTATACTGTCTTGATGATGACAGCTTTGTAATAGAGCTGGAAGTCCGGAATTGTGATGCTGCCAGCTTTCGTTTTCTTTCTTAACATTCCTTTGGCTATGCGGGGTCTTTTCTGGTTCTGTACAAATTTTAGATTATTTGTTCCAGTTCTGTGAAAAAAGTTGATGGTATTTTGATAGGGATTGCATTGAATGTGTAGATTGCTCTAGGTAGAATAGACATTTTAACAATATTTGTTCTTCCAATCCATGAGCATGGAACATTTTTCTATTTCTTTGGGTCTTCCTCAATTTCTTTCATGAGTATTTTATAGTTTTCTGAGTACAGATCCTTTGCCTCTGGTTAGATTTATTTCTGGGTATCTTATGGTTTGGGGTGCAATTGTAAAACAGTATGGAGGTCCCTCAAAAAGTTGAAAAGAGAGCTACCTTATGACCCAGCAATTGCACTACTGGGCATTTACCCCAAAGATACAAATGTAGTGATCTTAAGGGGCACCTGCACCACAAACTTTATAGCAGCAATGTCCACAATAGCCAAACTATGGAAAGAACCCAGATGTCCATCGACAGATGAATGGATAAAGAAGATGTGGTATACACACACACACACACACACACACACACACACACACACACACACACACACTGGAATATTATGCAGCCATCAGAAAAAGAAATCTTGCCATTTGTAACAATGTGGATGGAACTAGAGGGTACTATGTTGAGTGAAATAAGTCAATCAGAGAAAGACAATTATGATATGATCTCACTGATATGTCGAATTTAAGAAACAAGGCAGAGGATCATAGGGGAAGAGAGAAAAAAATGAAACAAGATGAAACCAGAGAGGGAGACAAACCATAAGAGACTCTTAATCTTAGGAAACAAACTGAGGGTTGCTAGAGGGGAGGGGGTGGGGGTATGCGGTGGCTGGGTGATGGACACTGGGGACGGTATGTGTTGTGGTGAGTGTTGTGTAAGATTGATGAATCGCAGACCTATACCCCTGAAACAAATAATATGTTAATTAAAAAAATAAAAAGAAAAGAAATGGGACAGGAAGGACACAGGAAGGAGAGTGGAGGCAGCATGGATGTGTTTTGCCTCGAAAATAATAACCATGCCTGTCTGGATAAAGCAGAGGGTTCAAACAGACGATTCATGGGCAACAACTGTCCATGTTAGGTGCAGTCACCAGAAAGCCAGGAAACAGTGATACATTTATTCCAAAATCAAAGGTATTGACCAACCCGAGACGACAAAACATCAGGCCACATAGGAGAAGCTCTGGCCCAGAGGCATTGACTAGTTTAAAATTATAGTTAGTTGCCAGAAGTCAAAGAATGAAGTTCTTTTGATTCCTAATCTGGATTTGTTCAACTACATTGCACTGACACAGCTTTACCACTCATTACTATTTCCAAGTTTGATACTTTCTGTTTGCTGATCCTCTTACATTTTCTAGGCAAAATATATAGAAATGGTATAAAAAGTTCCTCTTTGTTCTTATGAAAACTTTACAAAAGCATAGAAGTAAAAATTATACCATTTCTACTTAGTGAAGGAAGTAATCTAAGAAGGCAATATGCTACATGATTCCAACTATATGACATTCTGGAAATGACAATACTGTGGAAGCAGTAAAAAGATCAGTGGAACCAGGGGTGAGGGGTGGGGGGGGGGCACGGATAAATAAGTGGAGTACAGGTAACTTTTAGGGCAGTGAAAATATACTGTATGATACCGTAATGATGGATACAGGTCATTATACATTAGTCTAAACCCACAAAAAGTATAACATGAGTGAACAGTACTATAAACTATGGACATTGGGCCATTATGATGGGTCAGTGCAGCCTCTTTAATTATAACAAATGTACTACTCTGGTAGGGCATTTTGATCACAGGGGAGCCTATGCATGTGTGGGGTCAAGGGGTACATGGGAAATCTCTGTACTTCCCCTCAGTTTTGCTATGAACATTAAACTGCTCTAAAAAATAGTCTTAATTAAAAAAAGAGAGAGAGAGAAAGAAAGCAAGAAAGAAAGAAAGAAAAACTATACCATCTGTTTGGACCACATGTTCTCCAAAATACTGGAATTTTAATCTCCACATATGGAGTGCCCACTAACATGGAGTCCTCATTTAAAATACTTTTTTTTTCCTATTTCCTTTTTTTTCACCCCTTTTTATCTGTGCCCTCTGAAGAGGGAACTGCCAGCAGAATCTCAAAGATCTCTCAACCCAACCACATTCACATTGCCACAAGCTTGTATCAGATATCAAATTTATAAAAATGACATTTCAATATCATCCATTTGGTGAAGATGAGCTACTCTTTATACATCTAAATATGCTATGACTGAATGTACTTCCACCCCCCCCTCAACCTCCTGGAGCAATCTGACTTTGTAAATGAGATCTCTGAAGATGGGTCTGGTCAACTGTGCATGCTGTTGGCAATTTGTTATAATTCAGGTTTTACTGAAGAGCCCATCAAATATACTATGTAAGTGTTTAATGGGTCTGATGTAGATCAGGTTTGTGTTTTCATCACCCTAGACAGTTTTATAAAAAAAAAAAAAAGGTAAATTTTTATATAATGTTGCCCTAGGATTTTAGCATACTAACAATCCACAAAATTATTTTCACAAATTTAATTCAGCATTCATAAAAACACAAAAAGCAACTCTTCAACAAAACACTATCTTTACTGAGAAAGTAAAGTAATTCATGGAGAATCAACTACAGACTGTTATGTCACTCTTTGGATCCCTTCCAATTTCTAGCCACTCAGAGAAGGCAGCCAGGTGGTAAAATGGGAGTCCTTCTGTAGAGGCCGTCCCTGGCAACATTTCCATGTCTAAACGGGGGCTGGCCTATGTTTGCAAACCCCTTCAGCAGCAAAGTCTGGTCTAGTCAAGACTTGGAATGTTCAGCCCTTTTTTAGATTCTTCTCTGTAATATATATGTAATTCTTCTCTTGCCCCACCCCCTTCACGTCTTTTATCTTATGGCCACGGTACGTAAGATCCATTTTGCCTTGTTTGAACTTGTCGCTATTTGGGGATATTTCTTCCCCTTAGAGCAGCTATCCTGAATGGAGGTTATTTTGCCCACCCTTCAAGGACATCTGGCAATATCTAAAGATACTTTTATGGTCTTTTATGACTTTTATGATCACAACTTGGAATGGGGAAGAAAAGAAGTCCTCTAAGCATCTAGTGGGTAGAGGCCAGCAGGGCTAGGCATCCTATAATGCACAGGACAGCTCCCTTCCCTCAAGAAATGATTACCTCAACTAAAAAGTCAGTGGTACAGAGATTGAGAACTTCTGCCTTAAGTTCTAGGATATAACAACTCAGACGTAAAACTGGGTAGAATCTGGTAGGTGGTGGCAGGCAGAAGAAAACATGACATTTTGTCTTCCGTATTCTGGACTCCTCTTCTTTTTCTTCATCCTTCCTTTTGGTACCTTCTCCCTCCTTGCCCACTACCCCTGTGTTCTATCCCCAAAATAAAATGTACTCTCAGGACAAAGTTTAATAAGCTCATATAAAAAAAGTGAACAATTCAATGTGGCTCTCATTAAAAAAAAAAAAAAAATCAGAAACAAAGCATTAGCCCAAAGGTAGAAATCTGGGTATTAATGATATGCACGGCAGTTTTTATATTTAGGACATAGGTCTCCAGAGCACAGCCAGTGACAAAAAGACTAATTGAACAAAACTGCACGACCACAATCGCAGAACTGCTCCCTCCAACTCCAAGTGTCTAGTACAGTCCTAACAATTCTCATTAGCATGGGTGAGTTAACAGTTCAAGCTTTTGCTTTCATTTCTTTGACAACCTCTCTAGTTACTCCTAAGAAGCAGTATTGTTTCTGTTTAGGAAAGAGAAAACTGAAGAAAGAAGCAAAAGAATGTATATACATTGTATATTCTAGTTCTGAGCCCAACAACATCTACTTTTCCTTGACACATATTCCTGTATGTTCAATTACAGTTGTGTAGAAACTATTTCAATCTCTTCTACCTGATTACTTTCCTAGTTATCATCAATAGTTCTTGAAAATTTTAAAGAGCCTTGTGCATCTTCTCTGTTCAATTAAGAACTATATGTGAACACCAGAATCTCAAAGGTATCTTCAGTTAAGTCCCCAGAGTATTCAGTCACTGCCATGAAGGGTTGAAATGAGAGTTGTAAAAGCTCTGACTAGGAACAACTAAGAGAAAAATCTTGATGAGCAACAACAATCCTGGGTGGATGGCTCTGTTTCATATTTCATTGATTTTGTTGTTTAAAAAAAAAAAAAAGAAAGAAAAGCAACCAGAAAATTATTTACATTTCAAGAGTTTGAGTGAAATTAGGTAAAAATAGTTCAACCAACTAAGCATGTTGCCCTTGCCTTTAAGCAGATTTTGACCTAATGGGCACTGTGCCTTCTGTTTATTAAAGCAGCCCAAAATACAATGCAAAAACAACTCCAGAATGTCTCTTAAACAATGCCTGAGTTCTTGGTGTGCACAAAGTCACATGTAAATTGGCAATATGCTCTGTGTCTTTCAACTATTACAATGAGCATTCCACCCAGTCATGAGCAGGCATGCGTTGAAAGTCCTGTCTTTATGCCTTCCACCCTTCTCTGCTACTCCTTCCCCAGTGTCAGACCCAAGGGAGTGCTATGTGGCCAATACCCCACATAAAGCTGAGACTTTGTAACAGATTACAGCTAAAGGGCCAGAAACTGAGAGCCACAGAAATGTGAGGAGGTCCTCTAAAGGGTGAAGAAAAAAAAAGGTCCTCATACCAGAGAGTAAAATGCCTATTTCTAATTCTTCCCAGTGAGGGAAGAAACTGTAGCACTTGCTTTGTGCTGCTTTATTGAATGCAAATGACAAGCCTATTTGAAAGAAAAGAGTGCTAAATTTCAACTAATTAAAATGCAGATATATCTTAGTATCCTTACTGGTATTATTTCTAATTCTAAGTCTGTGATTATTCTCAAGAGCAACAATCCTCAGATGTGCTCTTTATGATGTGATGTTACCCCATTCCCTTTCTGCTTATATTTCAAAGAGAACAACCAAGGTCCATGTTTATTGCTGTTTTTCCTTGCTATTTCAGACTAACAAACATCTACAGGAGTCTTTGTAAATAACCTTTTCCCTGTAGAAGGAAACCTATTTCAACTAACATATTGTTTCATGTAGAACTTGGAACACTGCTTTATGTGACCTTTCAGAAACACATTTGTTTTTTTAAATCCTAATAGTTTCCACAGTCCATCTACAGACCAGGAAAGGCCCACAATGAAGTTTGAGGAGAGGTCCTTGTTTGCCTACATAGGACTCAGTTCGTTTCCTATTCACAACCCCATCCAAAGTAAACTTAAATTCTCTTTTTCTTTCCCTTTGTGTTCTTTCCTTCCCTGAACTTTCTAACCACTGTTCCCCACCCAATACACACACACACACACACACACACACAGTATTAGGGACTTGAGAAAGGGTCTGAAGCCCAGTGACACTAGTCAAGAGTAAAAACTACTAAAAATAGGTCAGTCTTTGACACAGCTTTTCAAAGGGATGGGTTGTTCTGCTAACTCAGTGAAAGTAAGCCTTTTTTCTCCACCCCAGTGCACCAGAGAGCTATGACAGGCTCCCATGAGTAACCCAGTCTTAGCACAGCAGTGATCCCCTAGTGGACAGCACATGATCTGGAAGAGGGCATGGAAGGCTTTCCTGGAGGAGCAAGGCACATATTCAAACTCTGACCCTTTGTTGGCAGCTACCACCCCCTTTCTGTGAGCATTTCATATCCAGATACTACCTACAGCCTTTATGCTTTCTCCTTCCTCAAGGTCCTATCTTCTGAAGAAATAGATGGAGAAATGGTTCCAAGTTCAAGATTCCAAGTCCCCATAACATCTCCACTGTTTTCTAGACTTGTGATCTTTTTCCAGTCTCTTGAGTCATTTAAACCTCCACTTTCATATGCATAGTTGCAGATAATAAAAATCTGCCTACTTCATAAGGCCCTTGTGAGAATCAAGGGAGATTATAGGGGAAAACTATAAAGTAATATGTACATGCAAAGCAATAAAGTTGTTATTCTGCTAAAGTTATTCAAATTCAAACTCAAGAAATCAAGAGTATCTCTGTTATGATCAGGTGTAATTTAGAAGCACAGAGGCGTATAAAAGACAATGAAAAAGATTAATTCAATATGGAAATTAATCATGGCATTGACATTTTGTTTGAATCTAATATCCATGTTTACCTGTCTCAGAGAGCAATTTTGTAGCTTCCAGAACCTTCTCAGTATAAACACCAGCTTCATAATTCTCCATCTCAGCATTAATGATGTGTATCACTCGAGCTGCCCGGCCCCTGATGGCCCCTGCAGTCCGGTCCAGGGTGTCCACGTCCCCTTCTTGGAGGGCTATCACACACTTGTTCACATCCTCCAAGATGTGATTCTCTGCCGAGGAAACAGATACATATTTATATGATTTTATACCACTCACACACTTAATAAGCAACCTAAGAGAGATTCATCAACTTCATGAGCCATCCACCTTGCACATCTCAATACATACAACACTGAAATAACATTTAAAGAGTATATTTTATAGTTACAGTAGCAGTTCTCAAACTTGAGCACCAGCCGGAGGGCTCACAGCATCATACAGAATGCCAAGGTATCACTCCTACTAGAGTTTCTGACTCAGTAGGTCTGGGGTGGGCCCAAGAAATTACATTTCTACCTGGTTCCCAGGTGATGTTAATGCTGTGGGTTTGGGGACCATACTTTCAACATCATACTTTGAGCATCCCTTTAATATTTGGGATTTATTGCATTTTAAGAGTGGGTGTGGCAGGAGCGCCTGGGTGGCTCAGCCAGTTAAGCATCTGACTCTTGGTTTCAGCTCAGGTCATGATGGTCCTGGGATCCGGCCCTGCTCAGGCTCCCTGCTCAGCAGGGAGCCTGCTCGTCCCTCTCCCTCTGCTCCTGCCCCCCCCCCACACACATGCACACCCACACTCTCACTCTTTCTCTCTCAAATAAGTAAATCAATCTTAAAAAAATAAAATAAAAAGTGGTTGTGGCAGTGAACATGAAGCCAACCTGATCAGGCAGAAACATTTCCAAACATGACCGGAATCAAGCTCAGGGTGCATGCTTGTTTGATCATGTTTTTATTAAGGAGACATTTAAGGGAAACTCTAAAATGACCAATACCACCCAATCAGTTTTTTAATGTCATGTCATGCACAAGGTACATACAACAGGAAAATAGACCAGATGAAGGGGATGACCGTGTATTCCACAGGTAAAATATAATCCAGTCTCGTGGCTGGCTCCCTCAGATTAGAGTCAAGGTCAGTGATCACTCTCCCTCATTGCCCAAAGCAGAATCCAGGCAGGCAGGCTGCGAGTTTCACTCTCTAGTGGCATAGCAAAAGCACGCAATTTGGTCCCTTATGGTTTTGCATGTATGCAATTTTGTATTTCTTATGCCCAAAGTGAGATCTGTAATTATGTCCCTTGAACACTCTTTAGAAACAGAATTTTAAGGAAATGTTGAAAAAGTTTAGTGCTCTGTGGAAAGAAAAGAACTTAAGCTGAAAATACACACACCCACTATAAAGAGAACAAGTGAGAAATAATCTTAAATAATCTGGTAACTTTTAAAAATTATAACCGCCAAATTCAATAAATAGTTAATAAAGGATTAAAATAAATTATTACCTCCTTGAGAATTTTCTCGGGCTAGCTCTGAATTAAAAATTCCTAAATAGGGAAAGAGGGAAAGGTACTGAGCCACCACCAGTCTCCACCACAGATCTCTCCTGCTTTCATTAAGCCAGTCACTCAGAAGGAATATCTGTTCTTTCAGGCCCCTAGGCAGAAACTTGCAAAGTATAACTTACTTTTCGTAATGGAACCTCTGTTTTGACCTCACACAATAGAATTTCCTCATTCAAACCATTACGAATTTCTGATTTCTATGTTCTCTAGTTCTTTAATTTCAAATCAAAATTAAAATAGAAAAAAAGGCATTTTAATTTTAATATTCGGACTTAAACTCACAAAAAGTAGTGCTTCCTGAATGCTGACATTTTCCTTAGTAAAACAGAAACAAATGTGAAAATACAGACTTTAAGAAGTTTTCAGTTTGGTTAAGAAACTTCTGAAAACCACCCCTTTCCGAGATCCTGGTTTGTGCCATGCAAACTCACTTAAAAGGACAGCTGAGAAAAAGGTTTACTCAAACTTGGTACAGGGTTTCAAATACAAAAGTTTGATTTTGAAAGTCCTCTCTTACTGCCCAGCTTACCATCCTGCTGGATCTCGCCAGACTATTCAAATGTGCTCTTGTCCCCAAAAGTAAGCAACTGGGAGGGGCTGCATGTCAAAATCCTGCATCCCTCTTCTATCTTCTTTGACTAAAACAGTAGAAGAACAGCAACACTACTGCCTTTCCACGCATAGTTTATAGACTGAATTTTAGATTCCATCTCTGTCCTGAAAGCAGGACAGAGATGGAATGTGTTAATTATATTAGATCCTAATAATCTCTCTGGAGTGGATTTAAAAAAAAAATTTAATTCTAAGAAGCCCACTCATAACCTAATATCTTAAAATTAAATGATAATTTTTTTCTTTAAAACCTATTTCCCAAACTAGAAATGTGCAACTAATTTAATTAGGACACCAGAAAAATATATGCTTTAATAGATCTAAATGATATGTATTTGAAGGAGGCTAGCAGAAGCTAGAAATCCAGGATATCAAAAGCATTGCTTTTAATTAGTCAAAAAATCAACTAATTTGTTCAGTGGTTAGTTTAGTTAATCATGCTGTGTGAATAAAGTATAAATTTTACAATTTATTGACTAATTTTTCTTAATCAGCCCCCTTTTTTTTTTGAAATGCTAAGATAGTTTACTCAGCATTTTCCACTATTCTCCATTTAGGGGTACCCCTTTTATGGGAAAATGAATCACAATTCCCTCCTGATAGTAGTTATATTGGCGGATGGTATATATGTAAAAGCTAGGATTTGGAACGTTTCAAAACAGATTTGCATTTTATTAAGCTCAGTATGGACAATGTATTTGAGAAAGAAAGGACCTGTTCATATAGGCATGCTAATTGATCAAAAGATCCTACGTATGTATATATGGAGTCCCAAGCCCCTTGTAATAACTTCTCCCCTCCTCTCCTTTTCCCTCCACCCTCAGGTGTAGGGCCCACAAGTCTGGAAGCACACTGGTCTAGGATCTATCAAGAGATACAGTGAATTATTTGAAGGCGGACTCCATCCTTCCTTCATATTTGCATTCCTGACAGTGCCTTATACACAGCAGATAATCAAAGAAAAAGCACTGACTAAATATGTCTATTGAAAGGAGACCATTATGCATTTTTATCCTAAGGTATTTTCAAGAGAAAGAACTCAAGAAGTCAAAACAGGAATGCTCTCCCAACTAGAAAAGAATACAGTAGAAAAAGTAATAATAAAAAGCATAGGTATTCCAGAGAGGGCTCCATGGCTGGGAAAAACCACTCAGGTTCTTTGGATGTTACACTTGGATAGGAAGCATGGTTTTTAAATATATCATAAAATACTTGACTGCAATATATTTTGCAATAAACTTGCTTGAATTTTTGCAGCCTTACTATTTCAGAAAAGATGTAATTTTCTTATAAAAAAATCACTGATGACCAAAGTACTTATTATAAACCTCAAAGGTACAGATTCTAAATCCAAAACCAAAGTTCACTGTTTCCTTTTAAAAATTCACACAAACTCAAAACCCTGGAGCCAAAAGAAAAATAAGAACAGGCAAACAACAAAATGCTTGGACATTATGGGATGGAGTTAATCTCTTCTTCCGATCTTAGATGCCTGCTATTATGTGAGCCAAACCCAAGAATTAAACTGTCACATGGTTAATGCCAAGACACTCATTTTAAACCACTATTAAAAATTGTAGTTTTTACCCAGTGGGAAAAACGTAAGTGTTCTAACACAGCCATTTCACTTTTTTACGAGCCCAGGCCACTTCTGAAAATTGGTTTTGCTCCTGTAATGCTAATAGCTAGCATCATTGCTCCTCAAACTTGTTGCATTTCTTATGGACAAATTAAGCTCTCAGGTACACAGATTCAGGTAGCATGAACAAACAAAACTGTAGTCTTTAAAAAACAAAGATCTTTGCTTGCTTTTTGTTTTTGTTTTTTTAAATAGAGTTTCCTGCCAGGACAGATATTCCCTTAAGAAGAAACTGATACATAAAATGTCATTAATGCTATTCCAAAAGATCTCCTGGGCCAAACTTGCAATTTACTGATGCAAATGTTTTGGCTTCAGCTCGGGAGAAGAGAGAAGAAGTAGTTTCCCCAACAATTGGGCCGTATCCATAGCCTACCAGCAGGACAGAGTAGACTGTGTCATTATTTGTCAAGCCCGGCTGTGGAAAGGTACCTGCCACCTCCAACTGTCAACTCCAAAGGCATGCTCCAGCAGGCCCTGCCAAGGCTGGCTCCCTGACAGCGCCTGTTCATTTTCCTGTCATGGCATGCCGCGGAACTTGTACCACTGGGGTTGGACTGCACAGTGTTATCAGCGGAAGCCAAAGCCTTTCCTTGTTGCTGGTAATAATGAGATGCACAAAGGAATGGCAGGGAGAAAGGGGGCAAAGAGGCAGGGCTGGGGGAAGAAAATTAAGAAAAAGCTTGGCAGAATTGAAACAGTCGGAGATAAGACCTCCTCACCTTGCTTTTCCCTACCTTCAGAAAATTTTGTACAAGTATTCAAAGAAAAGGAGAAGTTGGGAAGGTTTTAAGTACTAAAATGATTCGTCTTTGAAAAAGGCAGTCCAGTCATATTTTCTACTCATTTGCAGGCAAAAGGGGATGCAGAAGCAAATTTCCAGGGGCTATGAGGATTGCTGTGAGATCTGAGGCTGGTGAGGGAGAGCCCCTGCCCTGTCTGGGGGCCACTAGCGTCATCCTGGCAGAGACTGACTAGATACAAGGGGTGGCCACTCATTTATTCCACACCACCCAAATCTCCCCAACATGCCTATCTCAACAATTTCTAAGCACTGCGTGAGAGACGCATTTTTCAGATACCCTTTACATGCTTAGGACTCAGCCACCGCCAAAACCCATCCCAGAAAGGGCAACGTATTGCGTTCTTTATCAGACAGCCCCCAAATATGGGTGTATTTAAATGAATAGCTGCCTTGAAAAGTCACCAAAACATGCCACCTTCGGAATGAAACACAAGAAACGTTTCTGAAAGGAATGAGAGAGTGGAACGAGGATACCAGAGGTGGGGAGAAGCGAACCAGTGCGAGCTGGATGTGCCGTAGGAAATTTCCTGCTCTCCTGACTTACTGAGAACTACATAGCTTCTGAAAAAGAGGATCACCTGGATTTTCATACCACCTCTGCCCACTTACCTAGCCCCTCAGTGACTCAGTCTACTCTAAGGAAGACGTGGAATACCAATACCTATCTTACAGAATTTTGGTAAGAATTAAAGCAAACAGCAGAGAGTCAGGTAAATTATAGACACAACTTGTGTTTCTTCATTCTTCCCATCTGCCTTCTCTTGCTTTCCATGGTTTCAAAGTTGGGTTTTCAATTATCCATCAGACCTACAGATTTGACTCTGCTGCTCTCAGACAAGCTTCCAACAGGAGCCCCCAGGAGGAACCCATTGTCTGTTTCTTCCAGAAAAGCAAAGACTACACCTAGACAAAATCTCCAAGCGCCTCCCCAAGAAATTCCTTCTAAATTATTGCGGTCAGAAGCTCCTTCTGCCTGGATCCCACCAGCTGCAACCCCTTCCATCTCAGGCCTCCGGTGGCCAAAGACAGGCAGGCCCTGGTCAAGGCGAGGTCTACCTGTGGGTAGAGTCAACATCTGGTCAATCTGAATTTTCAAGGGTCACCTGATTATTTTAATGCCTCACAAAGGAGGCTGATGTTTCCAGCAACCTCCTCTCCCATTCCTCCCACAGAGACTCTTCTAGGTGAAATGTGCCAAATGTGTTTGGACAAAGGTATTTGGAAAAAGGCCCATTTGCTGGCTGGTAGCCCAATTTTGAAACAGCTCCGATAAGTACCATTAAGGTCAAATGGGACTACATGGTTATTCAAATATACTAACATCCTTCAGTCTGGCTTCCTCTACAAAGAAAAAAGTTACAATTTCAAGTGATGACTGGTTTTATTTGTTTTCTCTAACTTCCTTACACATCCTCATAGATAAGTATTCAAAACCTCCATGGCTCCCAAGTATCTCCTAATAGGTACATTCTGTGACTAGTATTGCTACCTGCCTTAATGCAAACCTGGGTAACTTCATTTATTGGGAAAAAATGACCCCCTTAAACATGGCCAAATTGGGCTAGCTGATTGCTTTTTTGATTTTTAAATATAAACCACGAGGATTAACCAATCTCACATACCATACCCTTTTTTAAGATGAGTAATTCAGATGTATGAAAGGCCAACCTGCTTTAAAAACTCTAGGAACTAAAATAGAACCCATGTCTCCTTAAAGAATCTTTTCAGGTTGCTGATCTCTTTATCAGAAATTTTGTGTTTTCCTCCCAAATGCTTTGGCTCAGTGTTTTGAAATAATGTACACACAAAGGAATTTCCAAAAAGGGTGTTCCAATCACATTTGCAGAGACGAGTGAAAGCTCAAAGGGCCAAGAAGAACACTTGAAACAGACACCCATGACCCTTGCAAGATGCTCCTAATCCTGTTCTCCTCCAGCTGCCTTGGAAGGGGCCTACTGGTGATTACCTGAGACAGAAAGGAAGTCATCCACTGAGGTGATGTCATCCACGGCTTCTGTCAGCACTCGGACCTGCTTCTCCCACTGGTCTTTGAAGACATCCATGTTGTCCTGAGCAACTTTGCTCTGTGGTCGGGCAGCCAGTGTGAGAGCAGCATTGATGACCTATTTGTTAGAAATATCCAGAAACATACTACACTATTCAAGAAAGAAACAAGAAGGTCAAAGGCCACATTAAAACCCTGGACCCTGTAGCTTCTACAGATAAGTGGGTTCTCAGTGTTCAAAAGACAATCAAAAACATGAAAGATGAAGTACTTTATCAACTACCATTAGTTTTTGTTTGCCTTTTTTTTTTTTTTTTTTGTAAGATGTAGTCATCAGCCTCAAGTTTCAAAAAGCGTTTCCTGGACAAGTTGTATTTACTCAACACAGAGGTAGTAAAAAGCTAACTGCTGTCCTACATGTACAAGGTTAGAATTTAGTTGAGACAAGGTACATAGATGTGGAGCATTTAAATAACAGCCCCAAACAAACAGAACAAAGTCAATAGGAGTGGAAAACACAGTAATTACCATAGTAATTTTGAAGACTGGGGCAGTTAGAATTGCTTTTTGAGAAAGATAGACCTTGAAACAGCCCCAGAATGATGGCAAGGCAAGTCAGGAAGAGACAGGAGGGCCTGACTGGCAAGGACCCTGAGTGTTAGGCCACCAATGGGCTTTTGAAACAAAGTGAATGAGGCTTACCTGGGGACACAGGCTGTCAATCTGGGTGGCTGCCATCCGGACTAATTTTACCCCTTCCTCATTGTTGGAAATGGAACAGGCTAAGTTGGCAACCTGGACGGAAGAGGATTGGAGTGAAAGGCATGTTGGGGCAAAGGGGAAGTACACTGTTGCATGACCTGATACCTTCTCTGGAGTCCTGCATCCGGGGGAATCCTGCCACAAGTAAGGGCACCTTTCAGTGATTTACCAAATATTACTAGTTCTCATGTTACATTAGACATGTATGCCAGAAAAGCAGAGTGCTAAGAGCAAATCATTGCTTCAAGCACACACAATAATGCATTTTAACTGGGTTGCTTTGATCTATTTTCCCCTACGGACTGGTCTCATGACCTACACTCTCATGATTGAGCCTTCTGACCCTCCCCGTGGAGTGTGGAACACTATGATTTTGGCCATACGAGTGCTTAACTCTGACCAATGAGGGAAACACTACAGTGCACTTTAGATTTAAAAGAGACTCACAGGAAGCTGAAAATGAGAGAGTTCTACCCAAAGGAATCCTTATCTGCCTGCTGGAGTCTGTCAGGAAAACAGTTAGTCCACGAGTAGCCCACTCAAGGGCTTTCAGGGTCCAGGCAGTCCTGAGAAACCCACAGAAAAGGCTGACTTAATCCAGGAGGCAATGAAAGAGTGTACAACAAATTGGAATATGTGGGTCTAGTATAAAGGCATTCAATTTTGATTTTTAAAAATAAAATGCCAGCCCAAACAGCTGCACTGAATTCAAGCTCCCTGGTCGAGCATTTCAATTTATGTCATTCCTCCTCTTGAAGGAGGGAGAGCTGGTCAGATTGATTGGCCAAGGTCACAGCACACAAAGCCACCATCAAAACACTGATCAGTCCAATCAGGCTCGTGCCAAGAGAACAAGAAGATGGGGATTAGCAAGGGCAAAAGAGCAGAGGAGGGACGTCAGGGCCAGGAGCTGCAGGGCAAGCAGAAAAAGTGATTAGCAGAGCAAGAATCCCCTGAGCCTTGTGGCCACCTGCCCTCTTGTATCCTGCTGCCTCGGCTCTCCAAAACCAGGTTGCCTCCCTACCACGCCTTAATGCTCTGGGAGATTGAAATGCACAGCACATGTGTGTAGTTCCAAACGCAAAAGCAAGCAAGGAACTGGAGGTCAGGAGGCTTACCCACTAACTAGTTACACAGTCACTTCACATCTGGAGGACTGTGTTCTTATCAGCAAAAGGAGATGGGTAGATGGTGATACTAGGAATACTTTCAAAGATGACCTCAATAAGTCATTAGTATTAAGAGTCCCATTTTTGAAGCTTTTAAGGAAGAACACTTGAAGTCTATCGCAGTGAGAATATGTACTACGAGACATCACGGGTGGAATTCCAAACATTATCAGCTTCTTATATTTTACAGTCTGCCTCTGATTCTTCAGATATTTTTAAAACTCAGTAAAATGGTGAAAATTAAGTCTGTTTTTAAGGACAAATATGCCTTACTGTACCCATTTATAGGATACTAAGTGCCCAGCGCCATGAGGCTTCTTGGAGGCAGAGCAAGAATAATGCAGGTTCTCGATTTTTTTTGTTCTATTGTCTCCACTCCACATTTTATTAGTCTTTGTTATATTTATATTCGAGTGCATTTTATATTCCAAGAGCCACATTAAGTATGTGATATAGAATTGGTGCTCAACATGTGTGTATTGAATTAAAGAAGTGCTTTTAATAGCTTTTATATTACATATATTATGTGGAATACATCATAAAGATACTCTCAAAGATCTAGCTGAACTACCCCTTCAATCTGGCTAAACAAAGTTTGTATTACCTTCCAGCAGATATTTGCCAACACCATGGTACTCAACAATGATTCCTATATTTGGGTCTGTTGTTTGAGTCCAGAATGCAGTGTCCCCGTTTACAGTGGCATGAACAAAAGTCAGGATGGGGTGAATTTTCCAGAAAGATATATGTATTTAATTTATAATTCTTTTAATCTTCAATTAAATTCTTCCTATTTCTGCTGTTGGACAGCCTTCCACTTTGTGAAATGAGGATTTCAGATGGTTTTGTTTGCTCTCTATCATCCTTGCTTGGTGTGTGAGACTTGAGGTCACACTTTTGCACAGCCCTGGACTTCAGCTGAAGACTTTGGCAGGTGGCTCTATATATGACAACAAGGGAGCCTGAGGGCTGAGAGAAAGGGGATCAGATCCCGAGTGAAGGAGATGCCAACCAGTAACTTCTGCATGGTGATAATCAACTTTTCTTTGTGTATCTTTTGAAATGTGTCTTCATTCTTTGTTTAAATAAACTCTATTATGGCTTAGATCTAATGTGGGAACCTCATTGCCCAGTATAATCTAATTAGGGGGGAAACAGTGCGAATAACACCTAGAAAAAATTAAGAGCTGGCAACCCCTGGTGGTCCTTTAATTATTCTCTTTAATTTACTGATCCATAAATCCTCAAGTCTGGCAGCTTCCACTCTGCAATGTACTATTTAAGTCCACTTAAAATCAGGATTTTATTTACCTTGTATTGTATTCTCAAACACTCTGAAAATATTCCCAACATGATGCTTAGGATTTCAGTATCTCCAAACACAGTCAGGTGTACTTCTCTTAAATTGGCCATGGACTCCATCCGAATTTCTATCTTCTTTAGGCTTGCCTTTCTGCTTCTCCCTGGACCCTTTGCATCATGGTGACCCTGAACATGGTTTTAATATACTGTGATTTCTACAACTCTGGCACCCAATGCTGAGTTTTGGTCTTTGAGGCAGTTCCCAATCATTACTGTAGCTTGAAATGCCAGCTAACGTTCCAGCACCAGTCCAAGACTTACTGCACATCGTAAATATTTGATCTATTTTACCTGTTCTTCAACTACAGTTCTGATGGTAGGATATTAGAAACTCAGATAAAATAAAATGTCCTATTTTTCAAGTCACGATTTTCCCCCCATACACCTTGTTTCTTTACCCAATTGAGCATGATGATCTTCCTAAAGTGGGAGGTGGGGGGCAGGTAGAAATCGGTGGACTAGAATCATGAGACATTTGAAAAAGATTCATGTGAGTAAAAAAAAATGGACAATAGATCATTAATTGATTAGTGTTACTAGGCTGCAACCTAAAAGATGTTGACCAATATGATTAAATTTAATAAAACTTTGAAACCTGTTTGAATCAATCAAGCAAGTAACATTCATGGGCTGCCTGTGGCCTCTGCTTTCTTCGTTCTTGATTTGTTTATAGCTTAGCTGAGGCAACAAGAGTCATCTGCCGCCCTGGAAACTTAGAAAACAATAAAGCATATCAGTAACGATTAGATGTTGGGCTATTTAGACTGGGAATTTCTGAAAGAGACTCCGTCACGAGTAGGAGTGGCATTGCTCCTTGGTTTAGCTAACCGAACTAAAAATTCCCAGCAATCTCTTAGGAAAAGAAATCCTCTATACCTTCTGAGAACAATGGATTTGGGGAAGCAAAAGCTGGGAAGACTGAGCCGAGTCTTCTGGAGTCTTCTATCTCTCACTCAGTGTCTCAAAAACCAGTTATCCTGAGGAAAAGGACGAAGCTTCCAGCCATCATTGAATTGTGTGCTGTGGACTCCAAGAGCTTTAGGAGTCCAGAGAAAGGAACGATCAGTACTCCTGGGTGGGAGTCCGTTAGCTCATCAAGGAGAGGTAGGATATCCATCTTCCAATGCGTCTTTTCTGATTGCCTGAGTAGCACAATTGTCAGGATGCTCAGAGATGATCATGTTTGGCTGTTGTGGAGGCGCACTTTGTAAAGACAGGAGCAAAGGACAGGAGCACCAGCAAGATTCGAAAGACAACAAGCCAGCAAGGAGAACGGGTACGGATGCCATCAAGAAAGGAACCTGCTCCTTGAACGGAATCTGTACAATTGGGATCCACTCCCTAACCCTTCAATAATCGCCACCGTTGACCAAAAGTGGATATTCCAGAGACAACGATGGCAGAGTTAAAATGGGCAAAATCACAAATGCCTGGAGCCCTCACAAAAATATACCACGATCATTTAAAAGGCAAGATGTAGGGGCGCCTGGGTGGCTCAGATGGTTAAGCGTCTGCCTTCGGCTCAGGTCGTGATCCCGGGGTCCTGGGATCGAGCCCCGCGTCGGGCTCCCTGCTCGGCGGGAAGCCTGCTTCTCCCTCTCCCACTCCCCCTGCTTGTGTTCCCTCTCTCGCTGTGTCTCTCTCTGTCGAGTAAATAAATCTTTTAAAAAAATGCAAGAGGTCTTTAACCACCAAACAACAGAACAAAACAAAACCCACGCAGTTCAAAGCTCCAGATGAACAGCCTCTCCTGGCTGTGAAATTTGTTTTTGTGTGGACATCACTACTGAAAGTAGCTCTGTCTCAAAAATGCCATAGACCTGTTTGAACATTTACAAGAAAAGCCAAAATGCCTGGAAGGCTGATCTTTAATTAAACATTAAAAACCTCTGCTAATAAAGTATTTAGGCATTTAACTCCAAAGTGATAGGAGGTGCATCAGAAAAAAATGAGAACATTTTCTTCTTTTCTGGTCCTGGAAATCAAATTAGATTTTTTAATATTTTCAATTCTGTTCAATTCCAAACACCAGCACATATTCAGTGCATTCAACCCCCAAAACACTTTATCATTTCATTAATTTTTACAGCCTCAGGTATCATCGCAGTGTTTTAAGAAGAGCACATTATTGAAATAAAGCAGGATAACAATTCGGAGGTTAATAAAGCGCTTGCTTCTCATGTTAATATTGCATCATCATCATAAATTTGAGAATAAAATGAACTTATTTACTATTAGAAGGGGATTTATGGAATGCCTAGTCACCACAGTCACCTAGCCATATAAAACCACAAAGAGATGATGACACAAATTCCACACCAACTGTTGTTCTCTGTAACAATCAGGGCAATGAAGGGTGCCATGGTCTCCATCTGCAGATTTGCTCAGTTGTCTGCACTGATAAGATCAGCACACAAACAGCATTAATACATACACGCCTCTCTTGGGTCAAATTTGTAGGCTTCTACAGAACATGCCTCCTGTATTACAGATGGGATTTTTTAATTCAGTAAGAGACAAAATGATACACACTTCCCTGAAATCTCTGAGAGGCAAGACAGAAGGAGTTGATGTTAAGACAGAGGGATTCAACCTTAAGATGATGATGGACTTCCACGGAAATGGATGTCTGAGTGGGCTTCATGGCCACCTTCACAACTTGATTTGAGAAGAGCCCGAAAGGTCTGGATGTCCCAGAATGTGTTTGTAGCCATGTCTCCCACGTGGAGATATTATAGAATCCTTTTAAAATGCAGCTGGCTCAGACTGAGAGGAGTTTATCAACCTGACTGCTAGTAACTGAAGTTCTGAAGGCTGCAGGACACAGCCAACAGGGATCGTTTGATCAGGGAAGGATGGCTCAGTAGAGGTTGGCAGCTGGGGGAAGTAAGAGACACTAGGTGGGGGGAGGGGACAGGAGGAAGTGAGAAACACTTTTATGCTCTTGTTTTAAACGACTTCTCTAAAGCATCTGAAACTCTTCATTTATTCTATATATTTTAATTTTCAAAATCATAAAATGGTCAGCATCTTAGGCTATGGAGTTCGGTAGCCTGAGGTTTACATCGTGACTCTCATTCTCTCTAGCAGAGCAGGGTACTTTGCCTCCATAAAGTCTCAATTTCGTCCACTATAAAATAGAACTATAAAATAACAACAAAGTGGTGATAAGGTTGAAATGAAACATGACTAGAGTACTTAACCTAGCACCCAGTAAGGAGCTGATAAATGTTATTCTCATATTGTGCATTTTATTGAAAAGTCACTATAAAAGTAAAGAAATATTTTTAATAACAATATCTAATCACTGATGTATTCAACCCTTCATATATTGAGTGCCTAATATGTACCATACATTGAAGATACAGAGGTGAACAAGTTAAATATGACTCATATTTCCTAGAGAAGCTTGTATTTCAGTAGAATTAAACATGCAAATGCATTTTTAAAGTTCATATTGTGAATATTACTACAAAGGAAGTCAAATAGAAGCAGTGATAGAGAATAAAGGGGGGTCTACTGTCCATATAATCATTCATATCACTTATCCTTCAATTATGTATAATTTTTATAAAGCTGCAATCTCAGTTTGCATCTTTTTCACTGCTTATCTATTATATCACAAATATTTTCCAGATTCTGTATATACTTGTAATTATTTTTTTAATGATTGACTAAGACCCCTGAGTATTTGTGCTTTGTTATTTGATGAAGTCAATTCTCTGTTGTCATACATTTAAAGGAGTTTCCAGTGTTTGCTATTACCAAGAACAAAGTAACATACATCTTTAGACATCCAGTTTTTGCTCCTGTCAGAAACAGACTTTCTGAGTCAGGGAAACTGTTAAAGCACGTGCTTACATATGGCCACAGTGATTGCGGAAAGCCCCCCCACTAGCAACAAATGAATTGCTAATTCTCCAGTGTCACTAACGTCAAGTCCCAGACTCAAACTGTTTTTCCTTGCCTTCTTGGCCATAACCACATCATCTGAACGCCTCTCCAACCTTCATTCTCTAAACCAACTACACAGTACAAATGTAAATCAGCACTGCTTAAAAAGTCACTTCACGTTTCCCCAGTGAGACCGTGAATTCTTGCAGGACAGAAGCCTTCACTACACCTAGCACATAGCTGGGATCACGGATACTTAATTCCAGTTTTTAATTTACTAAATCCCACAGGTTCCCTCCACTCTGTATAAAGCAGAGCACCATTCAACTTGTCATAACCTAGTAATACCTAAGAGGGCCCTGAGTTCTAGGATCTAAAATTGGGAGCAGGTATATGTTCTCTGTGCCATCCTTTTGGTAGTTTATCATCCAATCAGCATTGAGAAGTGAATACTTAATGAAATTTATACAAAATCCTGCCACCCGATACTAGGCAGCAATTTCTTTCTGATCCCACTACACTTCATACCCTGGCCTATACTTATAACCTATAAGAACACAAATCTGCACTCCTAGGGCTCCTCGGGGATGCAGAACAGCTCTTTTGCTTGTGTTCTTAGGTACATATACCACTAGCAGATGCTGTTTGCATGCCTCTGCCCAAATTAAAGTGATCAGTCTGCTCTGTTGACTTTAATGGAGGTAATCACCAGTTCACATTCATGAACAAATGGATGTGCTTGCTTCATAGCTGAATCATCAGCATAAATCTATACCCTTCATATATAAAAACCTCTGTGGCTTAAAATAATGCAATAAAATATCACCTAATGCTTTCTTGATGCCTGTTCATCAATAATGTGTGGTTATGTGAAAAGGATAGGAGAGACTTAGGATATGTTATTTAAAATCATGCAGTGAATATAATGCCATTTTAATTACTGAAGGTCTCCTGGGATTCTGTTTTCTCTAACCTTTCATTGTGGAAATGAGTTATTATGGTCCACTAATATTTAGTTTCTCAGAGTCCCATGTCCTAAATGTAATTTTGTCTGATTTCCTGTGAATAGAACATGTTGACCTTAATCTATGTGAAATGAATGGCCCTCTGTGTACCAGGGGGCCCGGAGCTCCAGGATCTGTCTCTGGCAGTGGAGAAGGCTGGAACCAACCAGTGCTTTGCTTTTAGTGGAAGTCAAGGAACTTTTACAAAAGAAGATCCAGATGAATAAATGAGTGCATCTACTCTGTATAGCGTGGTCATCCATTCCAAGATAACAGGTGGACGTGTGGAATCAAGGCCATAACCAGAGTTCAGAGGGCATCTATCCAAACCGATTCTGACTCTGTGACTTCAGTCCCCTTTGCACAGAATTCCATCTTGATAAGATGGAATTTCTTCTACTTTATGCCTCTGGGGTTTTTTTCCGGGGGGGGGGGGGAAGGTGCCTCCATCCATTAAATTCTTAGTAACTCACCAAGGTTTAATTCACAGTCCACATGTCCCTGAAGATCTCCCATTCACATTGGCCAATAGGAATAAATCTCTCTTCTAAAGCTCTTCAGGCTTACTGCCTACACCACTAGTAACTACTTACCACATGCTATTGTTTTTGTTTTTTAAGCTTTTATTTATTTGACAGAGAGAGACACAGCGAGAGAGGGAACACAAGCAGGGGGAGCGGGAGAGGGAGAAGCAGGCTTCCCGCGGAGCAGGATGCCCGATGCGGGGCTCCATCCCAGGACCCCGGGATCATGACCCAAGCCGAAGGCAGACGCTTAACGACTGAGCCGCCCAGGCACCCCCGCATGCTATTTGTTTTATTATTTGTGATGTGTGCAGATCGATGGTTAAATCCATACCCGCACAATTAGATATACAGAAATACAGATATCATGCATCTTCGGTTAAATTTCAACCTTCTCGAGAACGGTTGTGTTTTATTCATCCTTATGGCCCCTACAGCTCCCTATACAAGATCTTGTGGTTCCAAGGTAGCCTCCCTATCCTGGATGTTTTCCTACCTTCCGCCCCACCTGCACGTACCTCTAACGAATCCTACTCCCTCTTACCACAGTTTACCCAGAAAAAGGACGCTAATTGATTAATCAAAGTAACTATCCACAAAGGCAGTTGTTTTCTTCTCCTAAAGAAAATGTAGCATTCTCTAATACATTCCTCCTACTATCACACCTTAACCCAATTAAGATGTTCAAGTCCTTATGAATTTTAAGGAAAAATGTACATTGCAGAAACTTCAGGGCCCCCATGCAAGCTACTGGAGAAATATGTAAGGACAGGGAGCTTTCTTTAAGCTCTGTCATCTTTATCTAAAATTTCTTCTGTCTTTCCTTTCTCTGGCCACCAGTTTTGGTAGATAAAGTAGTATTGGAGCACATTCTTGCCCATTCACTTGCATGTTGCCTATGACTGCCTTTGCACTATAAGGGAGGACTTGAGTAGCTACACCAGGGTTCACATACCCACAGGCGACGAGTATTTCCTATCTAGCCCTTTATAGAAGAGCGCAAACTCCTGGCTTAGATGAAAACTTGGATAGAATCAACCAGTCAATTTTGTCAGACCTGTCAAACATGCCCATGCATCTTCTGGGAAAGGTATTATATTTATGACACAAGTGCATTTAACAAAATCAAGTAGATCAGAGAGGGACTCACATTCTTAGCCTACAAAAATATGTGCCCCTCCCAGATCTACTAACAGTAAGCTCTAAAACCAAAAAGAAAAAAAAAAAGATTGGGGCAAGGGCGGGGTGGGGGGCAGGAGGGCTGAGAGGAGGACCGTGGTGAGACATCTGGAAGGACCTCAAGGATATTCTCCACTGCCCCAAGCATTTACACAAGAGCTTTTCTGGTGAACAGTCAAGAGAAGCAAATAGGAGTCAATAATGCCCTGGGCTTATCTCACAGTATAGCCTCATCAACCACCCCTTCCTGAAATAGGAGGATCACTTTCTACTTTCTGGGCTTCTTTGGATAAGCCAACATGGTCAATTTTTCAGCCTTCCGTTTGTATTCACATCCTTCTTGGATATACACTTTTATCTTTCATTACTCCCTACTCCACCTAACCCCCTGAAACTCGGTCTCCCCATGGACTTTAGCAGTCTGCACAGGGAGCTCAAGACAAAGACCTGGAGTATAGCTAACAGAAGATGCTGGTCTCCCGGTGGCTCTTTGGCAGAAGCATGTGCCTGGTCACTGCATGCGCATTGTTCTGAGGGAAAATCCTGGGAACCTGTCTTACTACAGCTTTGGAGGGCTCTAAGTGGACCAGAGCAAGGGGGTATAGGAGGTAACTCAACTCTGATCCTAGGCCACAGAAGGGAAGAAACTGAAACGACCTTCAAACAAGCTCCATCCCTTAACAGCCACCTTCTCAGCTCAGGCGCCTATACATTCTTTTTTCTCTTTATTACCTCTCAGAATCTTTCCAGGCTTGGTCCCTCAGATCTCCTTGCTCCATCTCATCTGTACTTGATTGTCAGCTCTTCTTTTCATTTCAGATCTCTCATTTCATTCTTCCCCCAGTTCTCTCACCAAATTTCAGTTCTCCCCTTAGTCTGAATCCAAGCTTGTGTGAATACAGAGCGCGGCTTCCCTTCTCTAGGGCTTTCCCCTAAGGGCAAGCCCACCCATTCGCATACCCCGAGGTGGTGGTAGTCCGGGTCCCTCAGTGACAAGGGTGGAGAGGGAGCTGCCAGGGTCTGCTGCATCGCAGGCTCATGACACATTGCCAATAAAACCATCCACGTGTAGTAACATTAATACTCTCCAATCGCTGGTCACGTGTGTCCATTCTCAGCCCAGTTCTGCTCGCTTGACCTGCCTTCATATTCTCGATCCTGCTTCAGGTTCTCCTTTGCTTAATACCTATGAGTGCTCTTGCCTAGCTATCTAGCATCATCATACTGGTGGGCACCCTCTCCCTCACTTCTATCATTACCTGTAGCAATTATAGCTCTTTCCTACAAGAACACAGCCAGCTAAAGCCTCCTGATTTCATTGATAACCAATGCTTTTACAAATCTCTCCCAAGCTAGAAACTCCCCTGTTGACTGCCCCACTTCCCCTACTTATGCCTGCAAATGTTCCAGAGCCTTGCTCACCTCTGAAATTGGACACATTTCCATGCTGCTCAAAGAGCAGGGCAGAGCTGTGCCCCAGAGTAGGCAGCAGGGTTAGTCCTGTCACCTGCGAGCCATGTGCAAATGGGCTCTGCCTCATGGAACTCCTGTTCTTCTTAGGTGACCTTCAAGTAGCCACTTCCACCTTGTCGGGCAACAGATGTTGCCCAACATCACAGTCCAGAGCCATGGCCAGGTTTGGACCCAGATGCATCCTGGTTTCATCAGCAGGCCCTCAGGAGACCATGGCCAGGTCTAGATGGCAGGAACAGCTGGGCCTGCAAAAGCTCAGGTCAACTCCCAGTCATGATTATGTTCATAACCATTGCTCACAGCAATAGGCTGAGCCCCACAATACCCTTCAAATGTGCCACAGCTTGGCAACTTTCTACAACAGAACGGTTTTTGCTGTCATTCTCAGTGGGTCATTTTTTTTTTTCCCTCCTAGCTGAATCAGTCATCTGAGTGAATGGCCAGTCAGCTTGACCTTTCAATCTGCTATGTGAAATAAAGCTAAAGATGGTGTTCTGACTAATAGTCCCAGAGAGAAGCACTTAATGAGGAAATTCTATACATCTTGCTTCTGTTTAGCTTTGCGCTCTCCAGCCTAGCTGTTTAACTGTGGCCTTTTGCCTGGAATAAGCTTTGCATTTTTTTTCTCCATGGGATCCAGGTGTAGCAAGTACACTTGTTGTGGGAAAACCAATAATATCGTGTGTACACATAGAGGAGGGGAGAGAAAGAGGGCTATAGAGATATTCAAGGGTATCTGTCAACATAAATGTTCTTAGCTAAAAAAGATAGAGTTACAACTATTATTTTAACATTCTCCTGAAGCCTGAGTAAACTTCTAACTTTCACAGGGCTTCATACCTATTATTTCACAACAGAATACTGTGCAGACACAGAGGTCTATTTTTTAGTTGGCATTATCTGCTGATGAAATAGGAGTAACACACTACGTCCGTGGGCCAAATATAACTAGTGGCTTGTTTCTGTATGATCTTCAAGCTAAGAATGGTTTTTACATTTATAAGAGAGCGTTAAAACATACACATACACCTCAACACCAGACAATCTGATTAAAAAGTAGGCAGAGAACTTGGACATTTTTCCAAAGATGGCCAACAGACACATGAAAAGACAGTCAACATCACTCATCATCAAGCAAATGCAATCAAAACAATGAGATATTCCCCTCACACCAGTCAGAATGGCTAGTATCAAGAAGACAAGAAATAAGTTTTGGTGAGAATGTGGAGAAAAGGGAATCCTCGTGCACTGTTGGTGGGAATGTAAACTGGTGCAGCCACTGTGGAAAACAGTAAGGAGGTTCCTCAAAAAATTAAAAATAGAAATACCATATGATCTAATAATCCCACTACTGGGTATTTTCATGAAAACGAAAATACTATTTCAAAAAGATGTATGCACCCTATGTTCATTGCAACACTATTTACAATAGCCAAATACGGAAGCATCCTAAGTGTCTACCTATCTATATATCACATCACATCTTTTTATGAACATACACATGCACACACACAATCATATACAACAAAATATTACTCAGCCATAAAAAAAAAAAAATGAGATCTTGCCATTTGTGACCTGGGTAGACCTACAGAGAAATAAGTCAGCCAGAGAAAGACAAATACTGTATGATTTCACATGTATTTGGAATCTAAAATACGAAAACAAGCGAATAAACAGACTCTTAAATACAGAGAACTGGTGTTTGCCAGAGGGGAAGTGTGTGGGGGATGGGTAAAATAGATAAAGGAGATTAAGAGGAACAAACTTCCAGTTACAAAATAACTAAGTCAGGGAGATGAAAAGAACAGCATAGGAAATATAGTCAGTAATATTGTAATAACATTGTGTGGTGACAGATGGTAACTATACTTAGCGTGGTGGGCACTGACTAAGGTGCAAAATTGTTGAATCACTATATTGTACACCTGAAACTAAAATAACATTGTATGTCAATTATACTTCAATAAAACATACAGAAAAATATGCGAGAGCCTATATGACCCACAAAACCTAAAATATTTAGTACTTTGAACAATAAAAGTCTGCTAACCCCCTCAGTATGGTAAGCTTATAAATATGAAGACTTCTCTGGTGTCTGTCTGCTCATAGACCAGGGTAGGAGTTGTTCCAAATGCTTCAGTCCTGGATGTCCTTGCCTCTGTTCAATGAAGCCCTGTGTGCTTATACTATACCAGAAAAGAGCTTGGGGAAA
This sequence comes from Callorhinus ursinus, assembly GCF_003265705.2. Classification (NCBI taxonomy): domain Eukaryota; kingdom Metazoa; phylum Chordata; class Mammalia; order Carnivora; family Otariidae; genus Callorhinus; species Callorhinus ursinus. Next base: position 44,391,234 of record NW_027397072.1, read on the forward strand.
TGTTCTTCAAAGGCAAGGATCTTTTTATTCCTCATTCCTTTATATTTATTTACCTAAACCCTATTACATCATTCAACAATTCACCAGATATAGCTTGCCTAAAAATCTGATATATCCTCAGGGACTAAAACCTGCCAAGTTTAAGAATGTTGCAAAGAGGGGCCCCTGGGCTCAGCTGGTTAAATGTCTAACTTCAGCTCAGGTCATGATCTCAGGGTCCTGGGATGGAGCCTGGTATCTAGCTCCCTGCTCAGTGGGGAGTGTGCTTGTCCCTCTGCCCCTGCCCCTGTTTGTGCTCTCTCATGCGCTCTCTAGTAAATAAAATCTTAAAAAAAAAAAAAAGGGAACGTTGCAAAGAATATGTCTAGGGCTTTTAAAAGAAATCACAGACAATCAGGCAATAATATCGTGTGTACACATAGAGGAGGGGAGAGAAAGAAAAAATCATGTTGGAGACAGTATCTCTAGAAAACGTGCAAAACTTACAAAGGGTAGGGGTGCCTGGGTGGCTCAGTCAGTTAAGTGTCTGTTTTTAGCTCAGGTCATGATCTCAGGGTCCTGGGATAGAGCACCATGTTGGGCTCCCTGCTCGGCAGAGTGTCTGCTTCTCCCTCTACCTTTGTCTCTGCCCCTTCCCCCCCCCACCATGCTCTCTCTCTCTCTCTCAAATAAATAAAATCTTAAAAAAAGAGAATTAAAACTTACAAAGGGTCCACTTTGAAGAAAACAGTACTTTTTTGGAGGAGTATGTTGTATGTAGAGGTTGTACCTTGTATGTGCCAGGACATATTAGGTCCATAATAATGCCAAAGATTGGAGTCTGGCTCACTGTTTCACAGCGCTAGAATATGGGGAAGAACTTTGACTCAAAGCATTGTCCACAGGCTAGTAGGAGGGCCATCTCCTGGGGGATAGTTAGAAACCCAGAATTTTGAGTCTGTCCTAGACCAGCTAAATCACGGTCCACATTTTATAGACTCCTCGGGTAATCCCCCAGGCACACTGCAGTTAAAAAGTATTGGCCTAATGCAGCCAGCATCAGATGTGAAACTGCATAGTTTTTCCAGGTGGGCAAGTAAATTGTTCTGTTTAAGTTGGCACATCCTCCTCTATAAAATAGATAGAATGCCTAACTTCCATCACAAGGCTAAAGGTTACCACAGTGTCAAATAGTGTTCCACAAAAGGTTAAATCCTGTTATATGATTAAGTGAGCTACTACAAGACAGTAAATACGAAAGCATGGTAGGAGTGACTTGATAGAAGATGCTGGACACAAAAATTGAGCCTCAGAGACTTGACACTGGCTGTAGGAAGTCAGTGACCAACTCACATAGGAACATATGATGTAGGACTCAGAAGTGACTTTAGAAATCTTCTAATCCAATGGTTCTAGCCTTAGATGCACATTCTAACCATCTAGAGTTAAAAAAAAAAAAAAAAATTCCAATGCCCAGGCCTTACCACAGAGATTCTGGAGTGGAGCTTACACATCAGATTTTCATTTTTTTAATCCCCTAGATGATTCAAGTGTACAGCTCCGGTTGAAAATTACTGATTTGTCCAAACAAACTCTTATTCCCTTTCCCATGTGCCCCACCTCCAGCCATTTTACAAAAAGAAAATTTATTCTAAAGGTCTTAGAAAACCTTCCCGTGGTCATGCAGCTAATTTGCTGTCAAACGGAGGCCAGGATTCAGGTCTTTTGATTTCTGTCAGTTTAAACTTTGGATGCACATTGAAAACTCCCAGGAAGTATTAACAACAACAACAACAAAATGTGACGCCAGGGATTTACTCTCACAGATTCTGATGTACCTCTTGGGCGTGGACTAAACATTTCACCAAAGGAGATTCTGATTCTGGAGGTCTGCAATGGGCCTGACAATTCCTGTTTCTAAACGACTCCCAAGGTGGTGCCTAAGATAAGGCAAATTTCAGATAAAGCTGATCTAACCCAGGGCTAGTATCAGTACCCCCTGGGAATTCATTAGAAATGCATATTCTCAATGCCTCCCACCCCCAGACCTGTTAAATCAGAAACTCAGAGTGGGGCCCAGCCATGCCCCTCTTCTAGATTACTCTAGCCAATAGGAATTTCCTCCACACTGCACCTGTTCTACTTTCTGGAAAAAAAAATACTATATATATATA
>NW_027397072.1:44393486-44441318 GCF_003265705.2 Callorhinus ursinus
TCCAAATCATATTTTTATCTATAAAAGGAAGCCATTTGAGAGGTTTTTTTTAACACTTTTAATTAGAGAGGCCTAATTATTAGGCCTCTAATTATTCATGAATATTCTGGGTAGGAGTGAAACCCTGGGATGTGACACAAAGCACTTTCCTGGGCATTCAGGGTGGTGAAGTCAACTGGGTCACATTGCTCAGACTTTTTTTCCACTGAAATGTAGATGTGTGCACACACAATGATCACCTTTATTACCCACTCCCCACCCCCCCACCAGTGTTGTAAGAGTGACAAGAGGAGGATAAAAGTCCATGTAGTTCTTTATCTCCAGGATTCTTAGAGAAGCTTATGTTCAAGGGATTCCTGGATATGTATACAGTGTGCTTAAGACTCTTTTAGACTCACTTTTTCACTCAATGCTCATAACACTTGAAATAAGAAGACTTGGAATGTGTAGTAATTGTGCACTTTCTGAGGAAGCTTCATGTATATTTTCTCGTTATATAAAATCCTATGAGGTAAGTACTATTATTATCATTCCCATACTATAGATGAGCAAATTGAGGCAAAGTGGTTAGGAGCTTCTTAAGATCACACAAAAATAAGCAGACAGGTCAGGTTTGAACTCCACACTAACTCCAAAGCATATTCTCCAAACTCCTACGTGATCCTCATTTATTACTCACCACAAACCTCGAAAACAGGCTATATTTCATTTTATGGATAACAAAACAGAAGCTAAGAGAGGGTAAGTAGCTTGCCTGGATCATACAAGCTAGTAAGTGGCAAAGCCAGGATTTGAACCCAGAGTCTGTGTCCAGGCCCCATGTGTATATGTAATGCATCTAATACTATATATAGCACAACTGCACAGCCTGTAACCCTGCCAGTGGGGAAAGCAGTCATTGTCTTTATAGATAGTTAAGAGCCAACGAGGCTGCCTCTCACCTTTAAAGTCACTCTCTTAAGAGGAATTTAGGAAGAGCTGACGTGGTAAGGGAGATGAATGCCCCTCTAGAGTAAGACCTTTAGCAGAAAATACACTTTCCAAGGAACAGGCTTCAATAGGAGAGAGAACGCAACACCATGAAGGAGGCAATCCGATACTCACAGTGGAGAGCCGACTGGAGAAAGAGTGGAGAGTGAGGCTTGGTTGCTACAGTTGCTTTTTTGTTTTTGTTTTTAACCTGAGGCTAGCCTTGCTCCTGAGGTTTACCCAGACACAAGGGCTGTCAGATTCAAATCGCCCTAACTTGACCATGGTATCATCTTCCTCTTACCTCACAAACTATGAGGGAAGGGGTCTCCACCGAATAGAGGGGTTGGCATGAATGCCGCTCATTCGGAATCAAAAAGGCATTGACCAATCCAATCCTCAAACGAAGCCTTCAGGGACCTGCCTTACTGGATTCCCGCAAGGTCATTCCTGTGGCACACGGAGCTCATCTTACCAAGGTAGCAGGAGAGGGTTCCTGAGTGGGGGTTCCAAAGTAAAATTCTGCCTAAAAGCATGTCTTGGGCTAGCTTCCTGCCTCCTGACTCTCTAAGTGACAAGAAAGAAGATAGCAAAAGTTGTCCAAAGAGAAAATCCAGCTGTGTAATTCTCTCCCAGGCTAACCAGTGACCACCAGAAAAGGAGAGTTAATGAGAGAATACTGCTTGACTTTAGCTTCATTCATTCACTCCCTCAACACAATAACCATGGTAGGCTCTGTGAAGTCAAGCAAAAGCAAGCAACATCATCTCTGCCTTCACAGAGCCTCTGATGCCAATGTGTGGGCCAGCGCTGAAAGGAGCGAATGCAGGGAGATATAAAATGTGCTGCAGGAGAATTCTACGTTGGCTGGAATGGAAGGGAGCAGAGGGCTTGCAGGGCAGGCAGGTGTTATTCAGGGGTTGCTTCAATGATACAAGTCCCAGGTCAGGCATATGGCAGACTCTAAGGTGGGGCAGGAGGTTAAGGTTAAAAGTAGAGGCTGGGAGCATGGCGGGGGGGCGGGGCATTCGAGGGAGAAAAAAATTAAGGTGAGCCAGGTCCAAAGAGCCTAGGGTACTTGGAGATTGGAAACAAGCCTTTAAAACTGGGTGTGTAGGAAAGGACAGCAGGGAATACAACTGGGCATAGAAGTCAGAGCTAGAGATGGTAGAACTTTCACTTTCCACGTAGGCAATGGTGAGAGCTTTAAGCAGGTGAGTGATGATTGGACAGATGTTTTAGGAAAAGCACTTGCACATCTGTTTGGAAGTGGAAGAGAATGAGACAGAGCAGGGTCATGCCTATAGAGTCAGATTCTCATGGAAAGAAACATGCACCTATTACATAAGGTAAGAGAGAACAAGGTGCATGGAGGCCAATGCACAAGATAGTTTTCTAAAGGTACCCCTTCTGACTCGTATTTTACAGATGAGGACATTGGGACTCAGAGGTTACATACATCTCCCATAATCACCCAGTTGGTCAGATTCAGAGCCAGGGCTAATCCATGGTCTGTCTCCCAAACCTGTACTTTCCCCACTATGTACCCTTTCTCCACCTGAAGTCGGGCACTCCCCACCAATAGTGACCCTTTAGTTGAGACAACATCAGCAGGGGCTGGCAACTCCTGGGGGCCAAGACCAAAAGGCCCTGTTCTATGCTTTTGCTTACCTCCCCCCACCCACCTAGCCAGAGGTCAAGTTCAAGCCCCACGTAATCCAGGAAATCTTCCCTGACCAACTCCACATAGGCTAATATAAACTTCCCAGGACTCTGAAATCTTACCATATTAGTTTAAAAATATTGTCTCAGATTCGATTACCATAAAACTGTTCTTCTCTGTGAAGAGCCTGCCTTCCCAATTAGATCATCTGCTTCTCAAAGGCAGGGACTGCCCCTCCCCACTAATCTCAATATGAAATATGTTGAGAACACAACAGACACCAAACCCTCCTGCAAGCAAGCTTCCTCGGCGGGTCCCTTTGCCACTCACTCCTCACAACAGGGAAGAGGAATTTACCTTGGAGCCTAGCCCCCTTCACATGCTCACAACTGCAATATAAAAAGCCCCTCTGTGGCATAAATACTGTCATTGAAGTTTAATTTCAGCAGTAGGAATTGACATAGCCTATCTTCTTCACTCCATCTTCTACCTTACAACTTTCTCTTCACACAGGTCTGCCATTATCACCAAATCACTAACATTTTCCTCCTCTTGCTTCCCTTTCCCACGCTCCAGTCATTCACACTGAGTTTTTCCTCTCAATTTACACCTCAGATTTATACATCTTTTTTGATTCTGTTAAAAGTTGCTTCTCTCCACTCACCAGGACCAACCTAATATTTACTCAGCCTTTGTCACATTGACACCTCAGCTTTCATTTCTGCTCACCAATTTCTCTCAATTCTGCTCTCCCATTCAGCCTGCTTGAGATGTTCAAGATTGCTATAAATGGTTTTTTCATTAAAAAGCTCTTCCTGCTATGGCACAGGTATGGTATCTAGACGATTCTCAACACTCTCTTAGGTGATCTCATTCACTCCTGTGACCTTCATTATTTTCATCTTTGAGTTGAAAATACCCAAATCATCATCACAATCTCTGAATTCCTTCTTACGTTCTTGATGTAATTTTCTGAGTTGGTTGGATTGCTCCAAAAAGGTGGCCCACACTCACCTCAAAGGTATGATTCCACCAAAAACTATACTCCCTTCCCATTTTCCCTTCCTTAGTTTCAGTTAAGGACATGCCTGGTCTCTTAATTACGTGGGATAGAAAACTAAGAGTCTTACTCAGTTTGAACACAGACGCTATCACATTTTTTTTTTTTTGGTCACCTTTTATTTCTAAGATTTTACTTATTTGAAAGAGAGAGCATGCACACACATGAGCAGGCGGAGGGGCAGAGAAAGGAGAAGCAGACTCCCCACTGAGCAGGGAGCCCATGCAGGGCTGGATTCCAGGGCCCCAGGATCATGACCTGAGCTGAAGGCAGAGCCTTAATCGACTGAGCCATCCTGGAGCCCCAAAACACTGTCACCTTTAACTGCAAAATGTCTACAGTCTGCTTCCTTCATAATCCCTTTGCCACTGCCCTAGTTCAAATCTTCATTAACTCTCACTCTGATTACTGGGATAAAAATGCAATCTATATCTTAATAGTATCCAAAGCCATTCAAGCTTGCCCCAACCTGGATATCCAGCTTCAACTCTCTTGCCACAAGAGAATACAGCCTTCACTGAGACCTGCCTTTTCAGCCCTCTGTTTCAAGGATGCTTGCAAAACTGCAGAGGCTCACATTAACAACCAATCACCTGATCGAACAGCTTTTGCAATTAAAGGAATCCCCACAAAAAACATCTCCGGATTTGGACTTTAGACATGACCTCACTCAGAACCAGAGACTGCATGATTCCCTCGGCAGAAACACAGGACCCAGGTTCCAGGTCTGCCTTGTAGGGAACTTCCAGAAAGACCAACAGATAACACAATTTAGTAATGAAATTGTTATGGCAAGTGATCACGTTGTGGGGCATATATTTTTAAAGCAACTTTATTTTTTGGTTTCCCGCTCTTCATTTAATTTATTCCCTAGGGCTAGTTCTTCCCTCTCCATGACTTTTCTAGCCATTCTGAAGCAATACAGTCACAATTCAGTTATTTAGTATATTACTTTCCTATAGCTGCTGTAACAAATTACCACAAAATTAGTGGCTTAAGACAGCACAAACTTATTATCTTATATTTCTGAAGGTCAGAAGTCTGAAGTGGGTCTCACTGGGCTCAAATCAAGGAGTCAGCAGGGCAGTGCTCTTTTCTGGAGGCTCCACGGGAGAATCCACTTCGTTGCCTTCTCTGTCTTCTCGAAGCTGTGGGTCCATTAGCTCGTGCTTCCTTTCCATCTTCAAAACCAGCACCGTCCAGTTGAGTCCTTCTCCAGGTGCCTCACTCTGCCTCTGCCTCTCCTGCCTCCCTCCTTCACTGGTAAGGATGCGGGTGATTACACTGGGCCCACCTGGAAGCTCCAGGCTAATCTTATTTTAGCGTCAGCTGATTAGCAACCTCTTTTCCATCCATAAACTCAATGGCCTTTTGCCATGTAAACTAACATTCACAGGTGCCTGGGATTAGGATGTGGTGCTCTTTGCAAGGTGGGGGCAGGAGTCTGCCTGCCGCATACAAACCTGTGTAAAAGTTAAAGCTTAAATCTTGCTTTAAAGTTCTTCTCCTTCCCCTGATGGGACTGTAATAAGTATCAGGAGGCGCTTGGTTCGTTTCTCTTCTGTTTCCTCACGTGGCAGCTTCAACTCCTGCTCACTCACAAGAGTTTTCAACAAGGGCTCCAGGGTGGGGCAGGCGCTGGGAGAAGAGAAAGGGGAAACAGGAATGCCCCCTCTCACTGCACAGTGATGCTGCCCCAACAGCTTGTCTGGGCTTAGCAGCTGTTCACAACGGCTCTGTCATCGCGGCTTTCCCTTGCTGGGGGCTATTGCATCTTCTCCACGCAGGGCCTTGACCCCGGCCTCAGTCTCTAGAATCTAGAATGCCTCCTGTTTTCCCACTGGCATTTATCCCCTCTCCAAGCGGCCATCTTGAATAGGAGCTTGGATCACTGCACGCCGAATCTCAAACCCACGGGAACTAACAGTTCTTTTCATGGACAAACTCTGGGAGTGTAGGCCAGTGCCACTACAACTGACTTTTTATTGCTTCACTGCAGAAGCAGCTGCAGCCTGATTCTTACTCGTTAGAGTCTCCCAACGTGATGAGACCCCATTCACCTATGTTCTCCACTGGCACGTGCAGGACTTATCGGACTCTCCAGTGCTTTTGTCCAAACCCGTTTCCCTTTGCCAAAGATTGGGGCTGACACACCATACCAACAGCCCTCTCCAAAAGTGTCTTCCCTCTAACATCTATGTCTGCATCCCTTTATACCTCTAGGGTGGGGGAGGGTACTAAGAGTTTGCTAACTAGCTTTCAGGCAGCTGCTCAGAAAAACACACCTCTGGGTGTTACGCCTCAATTTGGCAAGTGACAGTTGGAATTTCTATTTCATTAGCATTGCTGGTGGTGGAGGAATGAGGGAATCAGGGAAACACACGAGATGGTCCCCCTCTGTGGGGTGAAAGAGAAAGGGCTTCTAAGCAATAGTAGATCAATACTGAGACTCCACCCTAGAGAGAGTGTGCTCAGTGAAAGACATGGCCAGTATCCTGGAGTGGTCCAGTATGTGTTATTCCATTGGGTGGTCTCATGGGTGTCACCTGTCCTTTATGTGACTGGTCTGATGGGCAGCCGGGCCTTTCGGGACTGTTATTTCAATAAATCCATGAGAGCTATTCTGAGACTACTGTGCTATGGGACTACTGTGCTATTTTGGCAGGGCAGGAAATATGCCAGCATGTAGTTGTTTCCTATAATTTAAAGGAAACATTACCAAACAGACATGTCACCCTTTGAATAAGTATAAAAATTTCTGGGACACAGAATCCAGAGGAGGTCAGAACAGACCAGGTCAAGAGATCAGTTCCAACCTATTATTATCTATAGCTCAGAGCTGTGGTCAGGCCACCTGCTGGGGAGTGACAATGCTGTTCCCAATACTTGTGCAATAGGGAAGCACTTTTTAAATGACGCATGGTGTTAAAGCTAGAAGGGGATTTAGAGAGCATCTAACCCCTACCTCTCGTGTTAAGATGAAGAAACAGAGTCCTAGAGAGAGTGCGATTTTCTCAAAGATGATCTATTAGTTAGTGACTAAGCCAGGACTTAAAAACAGGCACCACAACTACCAACCTAATGATCTTGCTACTCTTAGTCTGGACTTGGCAATGGGTTTCTGTGTTTCACTGTTTCATCAGGACAAAGCATGATGCATGGCAGTGTTCAAAAAGTGTTTCTAGGACTTGCCAATGCTAATTTGTTTTCCTTCTGCATGTTCCTTTCCTGAGCCTTGTCAGCCACACATTCTTCTCCATCTTGGGTCTCCCTGATTTTGTAAATGTTGTAAAGGGCACACAAACACACTGCTATTTTTGTAATCCCCCCTCGACTCAACCTTCAGATATTTCTTTCATATTTTCCACTGCCCCAGTTGAACCTAAAAATTATGAGTTCCCTTCTATGTGACAACAAATGATGCTTATGGGTTCAAGAGAAAAAAAAAAATCCTATGTCTACTAGTAAGTAAATTATCTTACTCTCTCAATTACCCGGGGCCAGAAATAAACAAAAACCCAGATGAGCAAGTTCACAGATAAGTCTATCACCTATAATGGGTACCAAATTCAGATGTACTTTCTTGAGAACCAAGGCCAAACAGACAAATATTGGGTTGCATTAAGTTTTGGATTTTGTTTTTCTTTAAAGATTTACTTATTTATTTATTTGAGAGAGAGAGAGTGCATGTGTGTGAGTTGGGGGAAAAGGCAGAGGCAGAGGCAGGGAAAATCCTCAAGCAGACTCCCCCGCTGAGCGCGGAGCCCAACGAGGGGCTTGATCCCAGGACCCTGAGATCATGACCTGAGCCAAAACCAAGAGTCGGACGCTTAACAAACTGAACCACCCAGGCACCCCAGTTAGGGGGTTTTTAATCAACGAAAAGGTGCTTACAGATTCAGCTTTGGGAACCAAACTTTTCCTGAAATTAAATGGCATTTATTCACTTTGATAGTCAAGGCAAGTATGTTTAAGAATCTAATAGAAAAACCCCACTGTATTTTTATGACTAAAACATTCCACTCCAGATAATGACTATTGTTAATATTATCACCAACAATAAGAACAAAAGGCACTGAGAGGTAACAAAAGACTGAGGAATAATTACAACCAGGAAGTAGAACCCACAGAGTTCCAGGTTTAGGCAGAAACTCAAGAATAGCTTCCATATATTCCAATATGCCCAATATTTGGGGCACCTGACTGGCTCAGTAGGTAGAGCATGCAACTCTTGATCTCAGGGTTGTGAGTTCAAGCCCCACATTGGGTGTAGAGATTACTTAAAAATAAAATCTTAAAAAAAAATATATATATATATGCCCAATATTCATGGTGTGTGTGTGTGTGTTACGGCAGGAGTATTATCCTCTATTCAGAAAGACAAGAAGGGCATGGAATGTTCTTGGACAGTTGGAGACTTCCCTGTGTAATAACCAAAATCTGTGCTTCTGTGGGTGTAGGAAGAGGGGAAAATTTGACAGATTGGGCAAATGATGTTCCAAAACCAGAAGACCAGATTGATCCAATTATTCCATCATGACATGCCACACCTACCAAGAGATCACCAGCTCACTCTGCTTTTAACTAAATGATATTTCATCATTAAACTAAATATATAAGACATTCTTCAACAGTCCCTACAATAATCCACTGGGGTCTTAAACTATCAAACCACAGGTCAGAATCAATGCTTTTAATACGAATAGCTTTAAGTGAAGTGTAGCACTTTTAGCCCCACTGTCTCAACCATTCTCTTATACCTTGCTTTAGAACAAATTCACTCATTGACTATCTGTCACCTGAAGTTTTTTTATGTGTAATTCCTAGAAATGACCTACTTTAGGGAAGTGAATTCTGGCAAATATCTGGGTAGTGTGATCCATACAGACAGGCCAAATTTTGCAATACACCCTGATCATAAAATAGTTCAGTTATCTGGATCAGTAGAGTAGCAATCCAGAACCAATTTTAAGCAACAAAGAGTAAACAAAATATTGTCCAGAAAGTGACTCTGTTAATGCAATGCATAAAACTTTAAGTGTTATGAATGATTTGGGGTTATATGGCCCAAGGCTTAACCTGAGCACCCTTTTGTGGCAGAATTCCCCAATGCTACCCTCAGCTTTAGAAATTTTCTCCACCCATAACTTAAATTGACATTACTCATCCCCTAGGAGTCTTTTCTTTGCCTGGTGATCGAGCAGTTAGAGAATGGATAGGTACCTGGGTGGTCCTGTCATTCTTTAACTCAAAGAAGTAATTCCTGCTGACAATTCCAAGGACTAGGGTGGCAGGCTAGAGAGCAGATGGGCCTCGGGGCATCTTACCCACTCTCACCTGGCAGCAGTGGATGACTGTGATTACAGACAAAGCAAATCCATGGTGGGAACATGAAAAAAAGAACGTGCCATCACTGGTGAGCAAATCCATCAGTGGTCCCCACCTTTCCCAATCATTGCAAGTTAACTGCTCCTTTGCCTCCTGATGTGGCTGATGGGAAATGAGCCTCCAGGGATGACTGCTAGAAATTAATTTGATCGATTTATTTTGTGTGTTTCACATTTCGGGTACAAATGCTTTCTTCATCTGAATGGAGCACATTTATGCTCTCCCATTCTCAGAAAACAAATTTATAGTGCCTAACTAACAGAATTCTTTTGCTGAAGGTCAGAAACAAATGTTCCCATCCATCTCCCTTTACCATTCTGAGCAGCACCAAGTGGTTTTCCTTTTTAATTTCAGACTAAAGGGAGGACTGGTTTCTGGGGAGGGTCTGGGGTGACAGAAAGAGAGCAATTGGAACTTAGGAGTTTTCTACTGAAAATAAAACTTAGCATACCCCCCATGAGAGGGATGAAGCAAAGACATAAGAATCTCTTCTGTTTTTACATGGAAGAGAAAATTTCAGTTATGCCTTAACTCAAGTAAAGAGAACACCATTAGGTAAGGACTATTAATTTACCATTTTTAGACAAGTGGAATCTGGCACCTAATTTGTCTGTATTTCTTGCTCACTTGAGACCAAATTCTGTCCTTGGCAGGTAACTTCCAAAGACTGCAGAGGGAACTAAACATGCATGATCGGAACTAAAAACGGTTAATTCTATTTTCTGAGAGTAAAACAAACTCTTCATTAAAGATGAATATTTTTCAGCTTTTACTTCAACACCAAAAAAGTTCCCACATCCCTGAGAAAGAAAAGCTGATGTTCACTCAGTGCCCGTGACTTGCTCAGCCGTGTGTGACAGATGACCTACTCCTGTCAGCTGGAGTTAATTGTGGACATAGTTAAGGAGCTGTTAGGGCCAGAGGGGTGGCATTAATAGGAAGGGGCAAAGCCTTGTGGTGTGAGGCAAGCAGGCAGTTCATTGGAGAGAGCCACCCTGCCCTTGCCACAAGTGCATAACCAAGACAAAATCATAATGGAAACCAAGTCTGTGCTTTGTCCGTTGAGTTCTTGCTTCTTTGACCTAAATGGCATCTTTCAAACAGGTTTCCACTCTCTCTGCTCCCGCTCTGAGAAAATATTCTAATGTTGTCCAGATACTCATGGTATTGAAGTGGCCCAAAGGGGCTCCATATTAGCCAATCGGCTGAATGTGGATTGAGCAAGGCTCTGTCAGGGGAAGAAAGGCCCCCTCCTGCCCTCTGCACTCTGCCTTAGGGTGACATGCTGGGCTTAATGAACTCCATTGGCTGTCTCTTATGAGAAGGTCATCCAAACACCCAAGGTGAAAGGCAAAGAGTGAGAAAGGGGAGGGGAGAGAAGACACAGAAAAGTGGAAAGGTGATAAGGAAGAAAGCACAGCCAGACCTTAGAAAAAACAAACAAGAAACAAACAAACAAAAAACACATCAGATCTGGTTCCTTTTATCTGGACTTGGGGATGTTTTTGCACATAACTATGAAGATGAAATAGAGGTGCATTTCAGCGATACCAAGGCTTTTGCCATTCATACAGAATCCAAAGCCCCGATTGATTTCTGCGGAAGCCACCAGACCTTGGCTATTATCCTTTTCTGTTTTGTTTTCCACAAAGCAGAACAAAGAGTAAATTAGGTCTTCGGTTTCTATGTTTCTTTACAAATCCGAGCTCATGTGGTGAATAATGGAAAACACATTTCAAATTTATAGAATACATAACGAAAGTTTCTTTTAAGCATTAGAGAAGGATAAATGCTTTCTCACCCTAAAGCAGCTCAAGAGAAAAGATTCCAGAGTCAGCCCCTGGCAACTGAAATAATCAATTTCTAGAGAAATGCAGAGGCAACAATTTCATCGAGGTGTCAAAAAGTTATCTAAGGCCCCAGTACTTCTTTTTGAGTCTCATCTTTAGCTTCTGAGTCAGAAGTACTATTACGCTTTTCTGACCCATGCAAAGGTATAAAGAAGGCAACTGTCAAGTCTTCCTTTTGTTCTGTCCCATTAGCAATTAATTTATCATCTTATCTCCTTTTTCACATTGGAAGCCCTGAGACACAGGAAGAGAAATTTCTATCAAAGTAGAACTGAGCATTCTCTTGCTGCTGGGGAAGCAGTGGGTAGAACTCTAAGGAGGGGAAATCTTATGAAACTCATAAGAATGGCCAGAAAATGAGCAGTTTCCAAGTTGAAACAGTAAAAAGAAGGTAGTTCACCTAGAAATGATAGATACCATGAGATTCATTTCATATAGTTGAAGGCTTTTAGTTTCCCTAAGAATGTATGCTGCAAATCTCCCTATGGAAGGAGAAACCAAAGATCTTGAGGCACTTTTCCTCATAATCCAGCTTACCTTACAGAGTGAGTGTAGTTATGGGCTAGAAATACACAAATCTAGCTGGAAAATCAAGTTTAAATTCACAAAAACAAACAAGGCAGAAATAAAGATTATGAAAACAGGGGGCCAGGAGATGATGAAGGAAAGGATATGATTCAGAAGAGAAAGAAAAGGAGGCTTTGTGTTATGGCATAATTACAAATAATGTATAAAGACTGAAGAGTGAGTACCTATCTATTTATGGAAGGGAAAATACAAAAAAAAAAAAAAAAGAGAGAGAGAGAGAAAATTCTAGTCCTAGCCTAGGGTACTCATTAGTTCTACTCACCAAGATCTGAGTCCCTCTTATTTCAGAGCACATTGGGTTGCATTTCCTCCTTCCTTATGGTGAGATGGAGCCATATGACTAGTTCTAGCTAATGATACTGATTTTTTTGGAGGGTGTTTTGTTAACGTAGCATAACCTAATTTATCCTGACTGATACACAACCACAGCTTTCATAAAATAAATACAAAGCTGTACAGTGACCCCCAAAAAATCTTTCTTAAGGAAAATGAAAGAAATCATGTAAAATAGGAGTCCTGATATAGGAGTCCTTGTCTTCCTGGTGTATACACCTGAGGTAGTACAAAGACTCTGCCAAGAATGAGCTCACCAGCATTTGTAGAAACACAGCTAAGTAACTGTCATCATCCGAAAAATAAAGAAACCTGGGCTGAAAGAAAACTGAAAGAAAAGAAGAGGCCAGGTAGTATTTTTTTTTCTCTCCATTTTACATTTATGTTTCTGAAAAAGGAGCAAAGGGGAATTTCACAGTTATGCAGATAGCATCACCATTTTTTGTTGAGAGAACTACAGGAAACTGCAAAGCAAGGGATACAACCTCACTGAAAAAGCAGTACATGTCTCTTATGTAGACAAGGGAGTTACAAAGCAAAATGTTAAGGGAAAGAGAAAAATGTAAAAAAAAAAAAAAAAAAAGCCCAAACTCTATATGCTGTCTATAGAGGAAAACAATTGTGGCATAAACCATGCATTCTCAGAGGGGCAAAAATTAGTTCCTGGAATGTGGGAGCAAAGCAATCTTAGATACTACAATGGTACATGGCCTTCCAAAAGACCACAGTGCATAAGCAAGATATACAGTATAAATGTGGTATTAACATTTTATGTAAAAGTGATTAGAAAAAAAGTTTTAAAAAAGTTCCTTAGGGGGACAGTAATGAAAAAAATAAAGATTAAGGAACACTGGCATAGGTATACAAATGTGATTTTCAGAGGGAAAAATACAAAGGGAAAAGGATGAAGATAAATATTTATAGCCATTTATATACACCAAAACAGAAAATGTGTATATAAGAAATCAGGTCACTCTGAAATGGTATCCAGAATTAAAGACAACTTTAAAATGTACTCTGAGTCTTGGTGGAAAAGAACCAAGAGTCCCTTCTTCCATCTTCTGTACGTGCCCTAGAAGCTCATCAGAGAATGCCCACCCCATATTCCCTCAAAGTCTTTGCAGCAATGTAGTCCAAACATTTATATTCTAAACCTACAGAGCCTCAGCCATAGATTTATTACCATTTTTTTCTTTGAACTTTTATTTTTAAACTTGCTTTTGTGAACTCTCCTGTATGTATGGTTCTGTGCCCTATTTTCTTTTCCTTCTCTATTATGAACTCTAAGTGGTCAGATTTTTCCAAGGCCCTTTATTTATATTTAATTTCAACATTATCTAACAGATGAGAATTAAATCCAGAGCAAAAGTCATCATTATGGCTTCCTACATACTCTCAACAAAGCCATTTTGGCAAAATCCTTCTAGGCTGTAACAGATGCTATATTTCTGAAAGATATGGTTATACAGTTGGTATAGGAGAAGTTGAAATATTCTAACACTATTAAATTTAACCTTGGTTACAATTCTGTAATTTATATTAGGAATTCAGTACTCTATCCTCTACCAGATTGAGCAAACTATAGACACCAACTGACTTCAACTCTCCTTTTAACCCTTCCTCAGATTTTATTCAGTATGTTCCCATCTGGAGATTGAGAGAGTTTGACAATGATACGTATTTTGTCAATATATAATGCTACAAGCTCATGTTATAAAATAGAGAGCCTTGACCCATAAGTGTGTTAAGAAAGTGGTAGGAGTGCTCCCTATACTGAAAAGAAGTTGTATAAGAAACAGCAGGTATGCTTTGCACTCACCTATGAGTGTGGCAGACAATGACATCTTGGCCAGAGTGCCTAGTCTTGGCTTCACAATTATTTTGGACAAAAGGCTTCAAATCCCTACAACTAATGTTAGTAGACAAGGTAAAATTTATCACGGAAGAGAGATCTCTAATATCTTTCCATGTGTGAAACTGTGATTATACATTACATTTTTGCCCTAGGCTGGCCCAACTAGATGCACACTGAGGATCCGCATATAGTTCAGCAGGCACAAAAAAGGAGGAATGGGTATGACAGGTGCTTATGAGTCTACTTCCCAGCAAATGACTGGATAGCCAAAGCAAAAACGGTGGCTTTCCATATTAACTTCTATGCTTGCTCACTGATTCTTTGCAATTATTTTGTAAGTAGCCACCAAAGGCTTTCTTTCCATGATGAGGGATGATACTAAAATGCACATGTTCTGGAAAAGACAACACAGTGGCTCTTTGCTAACAATAATACAACTAACCATGAGAAGATTCAATTCTCTGAGTAGATCTGATAAAGAACATATAGACCAGAATCCTCTGCTAGGTAGTGAGGAACCAGGTGGTCTGCTCCAGACAACTGTTTTATTTTATAACTCTAATTCCATAATAACCCTATGCTCTTGCCCTGAATCCTAAAAGTTATGCCTTCTCAGGTTTCTTGCCTGAAAGTTAATTTATTTTTTAATGATTCAAATGCCATTATAACTGGTGATCATCAATAAATTGCAGAGTATATGACCAATTTTACAGCAGACATCCAGAAGCAAAAACTAAAGCCCAGAACTCCTCCTGAGAGGTGACCTAGAAAACCACTTGTAAGTGTGGTACAAAACAAGGTGCTTTGATTGTTGAGTCTTGAGGAATGAATGGGAAGACTTCTTCAGATGTCTTTAGGGTCTGATAGGTAGGTCATAAGGGTAGGATACAAGGTGGAAGATGGGACCAGTTGGAACAGGGGAAAGGTAAATCAATAAGGAGACTTCAGATAATAGTATAATATCTCAAAGGACAGATGATGAGGTCTGAAGCAAGAGGGAAATACAGAAGAGAATAGCTTCCTGAGAAACTGGAAGGGCATCTCAATAGGTCTTAATCATCAACAAGATGTATCCAATTTGGTGTTTTGCGACAAAGATCAATGAATAATGGACACACACACACACAATTGAAGCATACCAGGAAATTTATTTTAAAAAGTTAAAAAAGAGTTATTGAATTCATATGTTAAATATTTTTTTCTTAAGTGTCTATTGTGTGCCATAAACTATAGTAAACTCTTCAGCCTAGTAAATTTAATAGAACATAGACATTGCCCTATACAGACTCACAATAGGGTCATCAGGAATGGAGGGGGTAAGAAGTACAGGCAGGTGGGTCAACAAATCTAATAAAGGATTAAGTGCAATGAGCAAAACAGAGGAAGCCATTATTTCTGTCCTGAGAAACTGCACAAGGGATACTGCTTTGGATGGCTGCATTCCCCAGCCTTATAAGCAAACTAATGTGATAATGGAGAGAATTGTAGATCTGAAGTCAGAAGCCTTTAGCTTCCAGTCCAGGCTCTATAACCCATTATATATTATATATTATATTACCCATATGTGGAGACAATAGGACTATCCAATAATTGACCTAGTGTGTCCTGTGGTGTTGCCCCTTGATGAGCTAGATGGGCTTAATGGCACTCATTTTCCCAGGAGAAAGGACCACATCTTCCCAGGGGCCTGGGTTCCACTTCCCCACTTTGGTGGTACTATGCTAAACTTGATATCAAACACCTGGGTCGGGGGGGGTCAGGATCTTCAGGTGCCCAGCAGCTGGCATTTCCTAGCACTTTCCTAAACAGAAGAAACTTGTCTGTCTTTTTTCCTGAGCCCAATATGGTGATTCCCTAGAGAAGACTGTCCTCACACCTATCCCATAAGAGAAGCATCAGTAGGACAGTTTCTCACACCAGGGTACTTCTTCTGCATGGTGTCAGTGTTGCCCCGGCCTCAGCACACCTCTCTGAGGGATGAGGGTACAGGAGACTGTGAACCTCCTCTTGCTGAACCTTGGCTGGCAAATGCCCCACTTAAGCTTGTTCCTAAATCCAGACCTCACACCCTTGCCAGATGGAGCAACATGCAGCAAATCACTTGACCTCGCCAGGCCTCGGTTTTTACACCTGAAAAATGAGGAAAATAAAGACCTTCCCCACCCACCTCACAGGTAATAACAAAAATTTGAGGAGTACTTTCTAAATTGAAGAGTGCTATCCCCACATGAAGGGTTACTTCTCTCATGCAAGAGTGAACAGTGTCCCCAGCACAAACTCTGCTGTTGTTACCCGAACCTTCTGTTTACCACACTGCTGCTTAGTTTGATCCACAGATACTTAAAGGTGGATTAGATGCATATATGCAATAACATGGAAAAATAACAAAAGGCAAAAATAGAAATCAGAGAAAAGAGAGTAAACGGGAGCATTAAAATGTGGATGTAGCAGTCACTAGACTGGCCCGGATTTTCCTGGCATGCAAAGTCAAGGGGAAGCATGTCTGATACATGCTTGCCATTGGCAGCAGGAAAGAAACTTATCAGTCCCTTAAAGGAAATGGGCTCTCATGGTGGGAACTCTGTGTGAACAGATCAATGGTTTCCTCCACCAAAATCCACCATAAATATAACCTTGAGTTTCTCAGCATAACCCCCCATAGCTCTGTTCAAGGAACTCTATTCCATGGAGGACCTAGCAATCACAGTCTGATCAGAGTTGATCCAGAGTTAAAATACAGGGCAGGGAAAGGGTAGAGATATGAATCCTCACATACACACACAAACAAATCTTCACATCCTGAAGTCCCACTTCTTCAGAAAGCTTCTAGAAAATTCCCAGCTCACATTTAACCAGATGCGTATCAGTTAGTGCCACCCCCATTTTACTGGAAACAAAACTGAGGCCACCACATGGGAAACATCTTTTCTAAAGTGGCAAAAGCCTTCATTGCCAGGACTGATTTCAGGTCCAGCCCTCTAGAGGGTTCAGGAAACTGCTCGTCTCCCCACCTCTGAGCAATCATAGTGCTTAGCCTCTCTGCCAGCACTCACAGTCCACAATGCCCATTCAGCACCCTGTCACTGTCAGTTGGGTCTCCCAACCTCGATAGCATATTCATTTCCATCTTCACACAAAGCCCAGAGCTGGCAACATAGTAGGTGCTTAATGTTGCCTGAGTAATGGGTAGGAGTAGAAATAAATTGAGCACTTTCCATTAATATTTGAAGACCCAGCCCAAGTGCCAAATTCCAGTCTGTCCATCAGTTCCTGGCAGGGAGCAACCCTACTGGAGAGCAGCAATGACATTTCCTACAAAATAGATTATGTAAATACCAGAGCCAAGTGATATTTTTCAATAAAACTGCAGCCAGAATTAAGAAAACATTAGCATTTTACTTTTACCTTCATCTCTTATGGGTCAAAGGTGCTACACAAATACAAAATTATAAGATTAGCAAACTTGTTATATATTTTTTTTCTTGAAGCATTACAGTTAATTTAGCAGGCTAAGTAGTTTTATATTATGAGAAATTTTAATTACATACAAAAAATAAAAGTATGTGGGGAACATTTCATTTTATATATAACTAATAAACATCAATTCTCAATTTACCACCTGCAAAGAAAAGTAAAAGGCAGAAATGAGAGTTGCCTAGATGCTTCTGCTGATGATGATTCAAAATACAAAAAAAAAGTCACTGGCATTTATGACATGTCAGGAACTTGCTAAGTGCTTTACCCTTATTTCCAAGTTTAATCCTTACAGCAACCCAAGGAGGTAAATATTACTGTTCTTCATGTTTGTAGTGGGAGAGACTGAGGCATGGAATGGTTAACCTAACAAGTCTATGATCCAGGACTCCAAATCACGGAGCCTGACTGAGAACTACACATTCCCAGGCTAATCTCTTTCATGACAACAATCACGCACATATACTGGACATGTAAAACGTGCCACTCTTCCAGAATTATTCTAAGTGCATTTACATGTATTAACTGGGGCAATTTGATATTCTCATCTCTGTTTACAGAGGAGGAAACTAAAGCTCTAAGAGGCTGAGAAATTTGCACAGATCACCCAGACAGTAATGGAGCTAGGACGCACACTGAGCAGTCTGGTTTCTGCATCCATCCTTGTAACTGGTATGTTCTAGTCTTCTCCAGAACAGGGAAACAAGTGAAAAAGCTGTGCTAACGCTTGCCCATCTCTTCCACTTTGGATCTCCTGAGGAGTTCCTCCTCTCCAGTATGAATTCCTTCAGCTACCTCCTAACTGGACCCCTGCTTCCAGCCTTGTCCCTCCCAATCCCTGCCCCCCACAGGACATGCAAGCTGGACTCAGCTCAGGACCCATCTTAAAAGCAGTTCTACCTTTAACAGGCTGGTGATGATCTATCCAGACCCTTTCTTCTTCTTTGGCTTTACTTCCCCACACTCCTTCCTCACTTCCTCACAGTTCAGCCTCCAAACAACTCTGAACTACTGGAAGTTCCCCCTAAGACTCTTCTCGCCTGATCACCTGTGTTCCCACTGGTCTTCCTGCGTGGAATGAATTTCCCCAGGATCATCTTCCATTTTGACAGGTTTCCACCCATCCTTTAAAGAATCAGCTCAAGCACTGCCTCCTCCAGGAAGCACTCCCCTCCCCCCGCTGGCTCTTCTAACCAATAACTGTTGCTAACAGTTGTCTGATTGACTCCACTGGTCACTCAGGTGAGACAAAGTCCATTAGTGACCACTGGTGCTTTGATGTTAACTCTTCCGCAGCAAATGCACTGTGCCTATAAAATCCCACTGAAAGTCTTTTGATGGCTCTTTGTTTCCAAAATGTTTTCAGTTGTGCACTAATAATAAGGCTGAAGCTGACGCTATTGTCACTTTTTTGGGAATACGTGACATCTAGCAGGAGCCAAATAGAACTATAAATTACCTAGCTGATGAAAATCCTCCATATATCCCTTGAGACTGCTTTACAGATCTTTTATAACTGGCTCAAACAGCTGCAGCATTCTCAAAAAAGGTACAGCACTTACAGTTAACTTTTTAAACTAACTTTAATAGCACAAACAACTAAAGAAAGAAAGCACCTGGAAATTCTCACATCCAGGAACATTTGTGGGGCAGGAAGTGAGTTAGCAAGATATCTGCAAAGTTGTGCAGTTGCATTTTGTGCAACAAATGGAAATGTACATGACTCACTGGACTTCAGGAACAGCTTGAATTGTCTTCCTCTACATTTGCATTTTGCAAGTGCCCACCATTAAGCGGCTTCAGGGATCATGCCCCATGATGATCATCCTTCATCCTCCCTGCTGAATTAACCCACAGCCTTTGAATCAGTGTAAGACATATAACTTCAGTTTCAGGAAAGGAGGTGACAGTCGTTGATATGCTTGGTCTCCATTTACACTTTAACTATGGTGCACACACATTAGAGACCATGGGAAGACTTAAGAGATATTCAAATTAGATAATTAGGTTTTAATTAATTTTAAAAGGAAATAAGATCTTAACACGATATACGTTAGCTACTTTCTTCCTTGGCGTGAGAGGAGGAAAATAAGCCACCATCAGTGCATGAGAGGCCAAATGCTGGTACTTTTAATCAGTTATCAAGTAAAACCTTCTTCCTGCCTCTCTGACAATCCAAATCCTATCCACCTTCAGGTCGCAACTCAAACCTCCTGCCATCAGGAAACTCCAGCTAACTCTGACATTCCCTTTTGGGCTTGGGGCTGAGACTTAATATTTTGCTCTGCATCTAACCTCCATAAGGTATCCACTCAGGACGCCATCTGACGAGGACTCAGTCCATCCTGTCGAGGATTTGTGGGGAATTAGGAATGACAGTCCTGGCAGACGTACCCTCTCAACTAGGTTCTGAGCTGCTTTGTGACTTCCTATTTCTGCCCTGATCCTGGACCCTTTAACCAATACATCCACCAGAGTACCGATGGCTCTCAGAAGGTGAGTCATGGGCCACCTGTTTGAAAAGCTGGGATTCATTAAGTACTGGCCCTAGGCCAGACACTGATTTAAGGGCTTTTGTGCATAATTCCACTGAATATGCACTATAATCCTCAGACATAAATGTGATTACTAGTCCTATCTTACTAGTACAAAATAAAGGAGATCAAAACAAAACAAAACAAAATAAAGGAGATCTAGAGAGGAGAGCTCCCTAATAAAAGCCTTATAGGTTCTATGTTGTACAGCCTGGATTTGAAGTAAAAATCTGCACTTACTTTCCCTTGCTTCATTCCTGTTGTATGCAGAATTCTAAGATGGGCACACCCTATGTAATCCCATCCCCTTGAGAGTGGGAGAGATCCGTGAATATGATGAGTTTTCTACTCCCTTGTTAATCAGTCCATTCTGATTTAATAAAAAAGAGATATCCTAGGTGAGCCTGACCTAATCAGTGCAGTCTTTTCAAAGAAGGTAAAACATCAAAGACCTGCTCTTCTGGTGACCTGAAGGAAGAAGAAAACTGTCATGTTGCAAAGAGGGCAGCAAGTGACTTCTAGTAGCTGAGAGTGGCCCATGGCTGATGGCCAGCAAGAAAGAAGAAATATCAATCCTATAACCACAAGGTACTGAATTCTTCTAACAATCACACAGGCTAGGAAAAGGACCCTGAGCTCAAGAAAGTAGCTCAGCTTGGGCAATGCCTGGATTTAAGTTTTGTGAGGCCCTGAGCAGAAAACCTAGCTCAACCATGCTTGGACTATGGACCTACAGAAACTTTGATAGGATTAACTTATATCATTTTAAGCCATGAAGATTATAGCAATTTGAATAATTATAGTAATTTCAACAAAAAACAGCATTAAAAACTAGTACAATTCCCCTACCTTTCCTTCCAGTCAGTTCCAACCCAGCTCCTCAACTTTGTTCCATCATCCTGATTTCAGGTCAGCCACCTCTACTTGGCCTTGTAAACTACTCCCTGGACTCCAACTTCTAGGTTTGGAAGAACTGGGCTCAAATCAGCCACTAGTTGGGTCTTTCTCCTGCTTCCTTTATCCTCCCACCAGGCTCTGGACCCAACTCTGGCACTCACCTGTGTGACCAGGGCTTCCCTCTCTGAAGGAATATTCCAAGCTGGAAATATGTTAAGGGCTGGACTTTCTAAACAATATATATTTTTAAAGATTTTATTTATTTATTTGACAGAGAGATAGAGAGCACAAGTAGGCAGAGAGGCAGGCAGAGGGAGAGGGAGAAGCAGGCTCTCCGCCGAGCAAGGAGCCCAGTGCGGGGCTCGATCCCAGGACCCTGGGATTATGACCTGAGCTGAAGGCAGCCACTTAACCGACTGAGCCACCCAGGCGCCCCTCTAAACAATATTAAGAAGACATGTAGAGCTCTGGATAAGGTCTCTACAAGCCACCAAATGGTTTTGTTTGGGGGTGGGGTGGGCACAGAGCTGCAAAAAAAGAGAAAACGATGCAGACAAGGTTCCAATCTCCCTGTCCCCAACTTCATACGTGTCAGCTCCTGCCAGTATATCAAGGTCTTGTTCCAAACAAAGGCTGTAGTGCAAATAAATAAACAAAAGTTTGGCAACCATTGGTGTCATGGGAGAGTTGTTCCAGCACTGTGTACTATGTGTTCATGAGAAAGACATTTAGGCTCTACAGGCTTCAGGCCATTCCTCTCTGAAATGAGTAGATTGGGAAAGATAATATCAAAAACCCCTTACAGCTATAACATCTTATGAGTAAAAGATTTTTATGCCTAACATTGTACAGTTGGTAGAATCTCTTGACCTGTTGACCTAATGACTGACTCAGGAGTAAGAGTCTTACCCCATCCAAGACCAAGAAGGGCCATACCTTCCCATCTGGCTGCCTGGTTCCCAGAGGGACATTTACCTTCCCTCCAAAACTACCAGGTTACATACAGAGGGCTTCAGCAGAGAGGTCCAGGGGTAACCTGGATTCTGACCCAAATGGCAAGTTGCTGGCCTCTAACTGCCAAATATCCTTGGATCAGGGAATGCAGTGGGAAAAGAGAGTCATCTTCGTGGGAGAAGAAAAATAAAAATAACAATACTAATAATTGTAGGTCAGGAGCCTGATTAGAAAAACAATGAAAATAAGTTCAGTGTCTTCTTATAATTTGTCTTTGAGTTTAGGCAAATTTTCTTCCAAGGGGGTGTGAAAACGGGGCCAGCATTGTGGGCAGACTGAGTGGGCAGATGCATCTGCAGAGAGGATTCTGGGAAGATGAAGGACATTCTGTTTCCACAAATAAGCATGCCGTAACCATTTCTTGGATGCCAGGAATCCTTTTAAATTGGGTTAAATCCCATCATTTTGCAATGAGAAATAAGTTTGAAAATTAAAATATCCCTGGAGGAGAGAAGACAAAAATTAAGGTTTAAATGACTTCTGGTGGAAAAGTTCCAAATGTCAACCTTTAGAGGAAGCAGCTGTGCCTGAGGAGGGGCATTGCTCATTTGCCTGTATGTATTTGGGGGCAGAGCAATTTACTCTAGACCAGGCATTTCCTCTTTCCTAGTAAATAACGGGGTTAGGATTCAAACCTAGGTTTCTCTGACTCCACAGACATGTTTTCTTTTGTACTACTATTCTAAAGGAAAAAAATGAGCTGTGACAAAATTGGACAATTTCACAGAAATCAACTTCTAATGAAACTCTCCAGTCTCGAGTTCAGTATTTGAGTGCAGTGTATACTGGTGGTACCCTATCCAAGTCACCGCAGATCCCTTCTAACCAAGCTTGATGTGCTCATCACCTATCTTCTGCATGCTTGGTACCTACAACTTTCTAAGGATGGTCTGTTGGAACTTATGCTTCAGAGGTTTCTTTTCGGGGTCAGGCGGTTTGGGTCAAATCATACCTTTGCTGGGCCTTTTCCCCTTTCCTGTTTTGCTTTCCCCACTCCTTTAGGGGTTCCTCCTGAAAGCACTTTCAGAATAAATCCCTTACACCCAGCCCCTTGACTTAGGGCTGCTTTCTCGGAGACACCAAGATACAACTTTTTGAGAGCATTTTAAATGAACGCTATTGCAGTTTCCCCTCCGCCACTATTTTACCTTATTTAATGAATTTCTCTTCCATCAGTTCTTTAGGGAGTTTCTAGCCCCAGTTAATATTGTTTATGTTCTTGAGCCGGCAGAGAACTAAAGCAGTTTTCTAACCATGTCTTTCAATGTGTCATACTTAATTCTATAGCAAATGCCTAGGGGATTGGTTAATAATACAATGTCAGCTTTTCTCATTTCAGTTATCTGGTCAAAAGAATATGGCTCTATCTTTCAGAAGGGAAGAGTAACAATGACATATTTTTGATTGTGCAGAACCAAGTGAAAGCATTCTGATTGCTTCAAATAATGGGACTGATACTGGCCTAAGCAATCAAGTGTATAAGGGATATAATAATCAAGATGTAATTGATCTTTATATCGGCATTACTCCAAATAAAGCAGGAATTGCAATCTTTGGACCTATTCAGTTTTCCATTAAGTAGAAGACTAAGCTGAAATGGAAGATGTGATATTTAACAAGAATCCCTGTCTGGCTTACGAGATTCATTACATTTGAATTCATCTTAGAAAGAAGGAATCAAAGTGACTCTGACTCAGGGCGCCTGGGTGGCTCAGTCGTTAAGCGTCTGCCTTTGGCTCAGGTCATAATCCCGGAGTCCTGGGATCCAGTCCCACATGGGGCTCCCTGTTCAGCAGGAAGCCTGCTTCTCCCTCTCCCACTCCCCCTACTTGTGTTCCTGCTCTCGCATTCTCTCTCTCTGTCAAATAAATAAATAAAATCTTAAAAAAAAAAAAGTGACTGGCTCAGAATAGAGACATTCACTCCTCTTATCTATAAATAAATAAATAAATAAATAAGAGAAAAAATATTTAACCTTGTTAGAAAATGAGCCTCTTGGAGCAGAGAATAAACTTTAAGTTTTAACGGAAAATAGTTTATGAAGGGAAAAGAAAGAAACAAATTTATATTGTAAGACAAAGCTCCTAAAGTCTGTAGGGCTACCACACTGCATACCTGGAGGCTATAGCCTGTGCATTGTGCCCATATCACTGAGTCTGGGACCCTTTCAGGATTCCATAAGGAAAGAAGGAGTGGAAGGCCCAATTGCAAAAGCTATTTTCAAAGGTTTGGATTGTATTAGGCTGTACGTCAGTCTCCAGTCTCTAAATGACAGACAGTGGTCAAGTTTTAATAGTTCTCTTTCTCTCTGTACCACTTAGGTATTATGTAAAGAAATTCACAGTGGCTCTTGAAGCACTCATTAATGCTTGGCAAATGACAGACACTTAACTACAGTTTGTTGAATCAATGGCTATATACAGGAAGGGATGAATGGACGGTTGGGTGGGTGGGTGGGTGAGTGGGTAGATTGGTGGATGGATGGATGAATGGATGGATAAATAATGAATGGATGAATGAAAGAGTGGGAGGATAATGGTAGAGAGATGTTGAATAAGGTAGTAGGAGAGAGAGTTCTCAACAAATAGGTAATGAAAGTAAACTTTTCTCTTCTTCCTATACCTTCTCCTGGAGTCCATTCCAAGATATCCTCTGTCGTTTACATCCTTACACTCTGATCAAACATGTTCTCAAGAGATGAACTGATAAGATCATTCCCATGAAAACATAAAGACTGATAGAATTTGGTTGAATCACATGATTTTTGTTTTTTAACTAGGGTATTTTGCAAGCTACTTTAAAGGGAAAAAAAGGAGAATCTTGAGAATACATCCATTAAGTTCATTGCAGCATAGATGGTGCACAGCACCAGGGGGCACTATGCACATAGACTAATGTGAGAACTGTGCCCTTTATAGTTGTAAAATATGGTGACCTGGTTTACAGTTTCTCAAACTGGGTTTATATTGTGTTACACCTTTCCTAGGCTTACTTTCATTTTTATAGGGGTCAGAGGAATCATTATATAATTATGGAATATTGGGAACCAGTAAAGAGAGAGAGAGTTGGGGAATATTAGGAAGACAGTTCTCAGCACTCTTGAAAAATTGCCCCACATAGAACTGTCTCAATCTACAGAAAGGGCAATTAAGAAATCATATAACTCACTGCTTGATGAACACCTTTATTTTAAGAGCATTCGGCTTATGTCTGAATGTAAACTGACTGATGCCTGAAAGATTGGAAAGGTGTTCTTTTAAGGTGTGAATTTATATACCTCACAGAGCTATAAATACAGGTCCATAAGTCATAAACCAGCTCCCCCCCACCGTCCCCCACCCAGCAAAACAAAACAAAACACACACACAAAACAAAACAACAACAACCCTTGCTATTTAGCAAGAAAAATGTCATATACATAAAATTCACACCTACAAACCTATCTCACATATCTGGGATGCTGTGGAAAACATTAATTCAAATACATCATGAGAGGCACCTGGGTGGCTCAGTCAGTTAAGTGTCGGACTCTTGGTTTTGGCTCAGGTCATGATCTCAGGGTTTTGAGATCAAGCCCTGCTTCAGGCTCCATGCCCAGTGTGCAGGTGTGCAGCCTGTTAAGATTCTCTCTCTCTTTCTCCCTCTGCCTCCCCGACCCCCCCGCTCCCATGCTCTCTCTGTCTCCCTCTCAAAAAAACAAAAACAAAAACAAACGAACAACAAATATATTAAGAAATTAGTGAAAACATTTTCCCAATTAAAAGAGTATGAGGCATGGGGCATGGGATGCTGAAATGCTGGAGGCATTCCAGAGTGTCCTCAGTGATGTCCATCTGTCTGAGTAAGATCCACTTAGATGGGAAATCCAGGGGAAATTTCTACTAGATGATCTTCTCTTTCCTTCCCCACACACATACAAAAGCATCTTCACACATTCACACCAAATAAGCAATATACTGAAAGAGTCCTTTAGAATACACATTTCAGAGAAAGGTGGGAGCAGCATGAGAAAGGGGAAGCTTCAAGATCAAGGTCTTTATTTGAGGGGGAGAAATAGGAGATTGTAATTTGCCTTAAGAAAATAACTTCTTAGGACATATAACAAAAGTGGGGAACAATAGGGATTTAGTCAGTCACAAGTTATTACACAAAATAATTGCTCTGGTAAGTCAGCAAAAGCTCAAGTAGACTAATCTATAAAGTCATGTAGACCACAGCAATGTCCAGCCTATGAAGGCTGCTACTGCCTTGTGAATGGATATGTTAATGGGAAGGGAGGAACATTTTATGAATTACTTGAACAAAGATAATTTAGTAATAGGGTTGTACACAGAGCATTTTTCTTGCTTATCAATTTACTTAGAGACTGGATATCCCACACCTGGAAATCAGAAGTGTATTACTTTTTTATTGCTGTATAACAAATAAACACAAACATGGTGGCTTAAAGCAACACATATTTATTATCTCAGTTTCCATACGCTAGGAGTTCAGCACAGGGTAGGTGGGCTCTCTGTTCAGGGTTTCACCAGGCTGAAATTAAAGTATCAGTTGGGGTCTGATCCTATCTGAGGCCTCTTCCACACTCACTGGCTTTTGGCAGAATTCCATTCCTTGTAGTTATAAAGCTAAGGTTCTACACTTTAAAGAGTATACACGTTCTATAGTTTTTTTCACTTTTTTACTGGCTGTCAATCAGGGGCCATTCTTAGCTCTTAGAGGCCTCCCACTATCTTCTGTTCTAGGTCCTCTCCATATATGCTCCTTTAAGACCAGCAAGAGATTCTTTCTTTGTCTCCCTTTCTCTCGCTCTCTCTCTCTGCTACAATGGAGTTTAATATAACATAGCATAGCATAATCAAAGGAGTGACTATCTCATCATATTCATAAATCCTGTCCACATGCAATGGGAGGGCGTTATACAGGGTGTACATACCAGGGGACAGAAATTTTGCATGCCATCTCAGAATTCTGCCTACAACCAGCAGGTTTTAGCCTATGAGGAGTAAACAGAACTCATGGGAAATTCTATATGATCTCTTTCCATTAGCACAGCCACACTGTTTGGTAGGTATAGAGCTTAAGAAAAAGGAAATATTGATCTTGACCATGAGAAAGATTGTCTTGGAGATTTCTGGGGCTAAGAAGGGAACTAGCTACTTGTCTTCCTATCTTCATCACAGGTAGATTTCTCTCCCTTGCATTAGCCACTCAGAAATGTGGCCAATCTGGTATTTCAGAAAATCAGTCTCAAAGGAGAATTTCCTTATTGTCCTCAACTCTCCTGTGCCTCACATAGTTTAGCTGTTTAGTGAGTGCCTGTTGAATTAAAAAGTCATGTTCCATAGTCTTCAGTACTGCACATCTACACACATGCAAAAAAGAATACTAAGTGGGTACATACATGTAAGTACACCCCCACCCATGGATTCTCTTCACTCTTGCTCTCTATGCATATAGTAATTCAGTAGTAAGTCATTCCCTGTGGCCTTCTGCCTTCCAACCCCACTCTTTAAGTGCTTAAACAGAGAAATTACCTCCAGAGCTTACTACCAGGCAACATTCTTTAGGCAGCTCCAGCTCTAGAATTTGCTACCTGAAGGTATGGATCAACAGTCAGCCCATGTTTGCCTTAGGAGGGAATAAGGTGATGGAAAGGAGGTAGCAAATAATGTCCCTGTGAATCCTTAGTCCCTGTGGGCACTACTTATTTAAGAGTGGGGCATGGGCGGGGTGCCTGGGTGGCTCAGTCGTCAAACGTCTGCCTTCGGCTCAGGTCCTGATCCCAGGGTCCTGGGATCGAGCCCCACATCGGGCTCCCTGCTTGGCGGGAAGCCTGCTTCTCCCTCTCCCACTCCCCCTGCTTGTGTTCCCTCTTTTGCTGTGTTTCTTTCTCTGTCAAATAGATAAATAAAAGTAAATAAATAAATAAAATAATAAAATAAATAAATAAAAATCTCATAAAAAAAGAAAAGTGGGGCATGGGCAATACAGATTTCATTTGCATAAATATTTCTGGTAATTAAAATTAACTGCTTTGGGTGTTCACATTTTAAAAGGAAAACAGCATATTATTAAAATAATTCCTAAACTGCATTACCAGAGTCAATATAATGCATTGTTTTCTGGATGACCAGGGATCATCTTCATGCACTTAAGTGAATACCTTCAGTTAGGATGGAGGTAAATAAGACTCCTTTTACTCTACATGCCCATAGTCAGTGATTTTTTTTACAAATTCTATTTTTCAAAGTGTCCTTTTTTGTAACTCTTGTCACTGGCTCAGAGGCTTTTGCCTTGGATGCCTCTGTAGTCTGGTATAGTTCTCAGCTAGGCTAATTTCCAGAACTATCTGCACCATCTCTGATAGATACATATATAGAATTAACTGTTTAAATATTGATGGAAGGTAGAGAAAAAAGCTAAATCAAAAGCAATTAAGGCCATGGCACTATTGTTTGGCATTCCTGCTGATGGATCCTGTGATTGTAAATCAAGGAAAGGTTGCAAAACTAAGTTTAAAATACACTGAAAATTAATGAATCAAATTCCAAACATGAACAAATATCTTTATCTTCAGCAAAACTGTTCAGCCTCCACTTCTCAGAAGAAAAATAAACCTAAACATCCTTCTTCCACCTCCAACACAATCATCTCCCCACCCCCAAGTGCTCTAAGGTGCTTGATTCATGTTTCTCCTGAGTCACATATTGCTTTAAAAGGCATCGTGTTGATGATGAATTGGTGAGTCATAAACATGGGGGATTAATAGTCCTCAAAAATTAGTAACAATTTTAAAATAAAAATGGAAAGTGCTAATTTTTCAATTCTCAAAATGTCTAGGATATAAACAGAATTTTAAAGGAAGTCAGATTTTTCTTTATAATTTATATGCAGTGATCATCGATTCAATTGTTTGAGCAAATATCATAATTAAAAACTTCAGCAGCAATGAAAGTCATGAAGAACTAATATAATAAGAATAATCATGCAAGAAGAATAAAATTATGAGTCACTAAGTATTGGGTGCTTACCATGTAACAAATGATCTGTAGCCATGGTTTCTCATCTTTACTCTGAGCAGAAAGATGGTTTCATCATCCGGTCTATGTATGTGAAGACGAAAACTCAGAGAGAAAAAACTAGCTAGTAGTGGAAATGGGATTTAAACTCAGCTGTGAGTCCAATTCATGCTCTTGCATACTATGGTGAGCTGTGGTACTAGAGTCACTTCATTTATGAATTAAAGGTATTAAGATTAAAGAAAAGACGGTGAGGGGGAATTGATATTTATCGAGTACCTTATATTTGCCAGGCAATGTATGTTTACAACACATTATGCTGGGCTCTTCACATTTAGAACAATGTACAGAGCCAGCCCACGGCAGGGGAGTTTGTCTGTCCCTGTACTTGTTTCCTGGGGCAGCTGTAGCAAAGCATCACAAACTGGATGGCTTAAAAAAACAGAAATCTGTTTCACAATTCTGGAGGCTAGAAGTCCAACATCCTGTTCACAGGGACATGGTCTCCTGTAGGGGAATCCTTCTTCCATGTTTCCGATGGTTTGCCCACAATCTTTGGAGATCCTGGTGTGTAGCTGCATTACTCCAATCTCTGCCTTCATTTTCACATGGTATTCTTGTGTGTCACTGTCTTCACATGGCCATCTTCTTATAACGACAACAGTCATATTGGATTAGGTGACCACCCTACTCCTCTACTACCTTGTGTAACTAATTACACATTATTTCCAAATAAGGTCATATTCTGAAGTACTGGGACATTTCTTTTTTTTCCCCTCAACTTTTCTTTTTCTGTCAGGGGGGTGGGGGGGAGGAAGATACATTAACCCCTAACAGTCCACATACTGTTATTTTCTACACTTGCTTTTCCTGAGTCAAAAATGCTAAGACAGGAAAAGATTTTAGTTGGTAAAAGTCAGACCAAAAACGAGAGAGCTAGAATCCAAAGCCCGGGTAGACAATCAAGGCATGGTGTGAAACGTGGGAAAAAATGCGTTAGTTGGGGAAGGGCAGTTGGCTTGTATTACAGAGAACTTGACTTTGTAAAAGAACCTAGCTGTGGCGATTCTGTTTCAGGATCTGGCTCCCTAGGTGGTGAGGTAAGATCTTAGGAATTTGGGGTCCTTAGCTATCTTAACAGTCACCTGGACAAAGCAACTATCTTACAAATAAATGGTTTCTATTATATCCCCACCGTGTAATCATTCAGATACTTCTAGATCATCTCTAGTGGCAAACAGTACACAGAACCAGGAAGTGCCACATTCCATAAATGCTGATCAAGAATAATCTTTCTTTGGGCGCCTGGGTGGCTCAGTCGTTAAGCGTCTGCCTTTGGCTCAGGTCATGATCCCAGGGTCCTGGGATCGAGCCCCGCATTGGGCTCCCTGCTCCTCGGGAAGTCTGCTTCTCCCTTTCCCACTCCCCCTGCTTGTGTTCCCTCTCTCGTTGTCTCTCTCTCTGTCA
This sequence comes from Callorhinus ursinus, assembly GCF_003265705.2. Lineage (NCBI taxonomy): Eukaryota > Metazoa > Chordata > Mammalia > Carnivora > Otariidae > Callorhinus > Callorhinus ursinus. The sequence goes on from NW_027397072.1 coordinate 44,423,601, forward strand.
AATAAATAAAATCTTTAAAAAAAAAAAAAGAATAATCTTTGACATGGCTTTTAATCAAAAAAGAAGACTCTAGGGAAAATTTTGTGGTTTAGGGGAAAATTGTGCCTTATCAGATTCTGATTCTAAGGGAGCTATTTTACAAATCTAAATTTGTTTGTTCTTTGGATTTGCCTTTGAACTGGTTGTAACATCACACCAGTTCCCTCATTAATGAATTAAGGAAATTTTTAACACATGTTCACTTTTACTGTATGAGATTCATGAATTTGCCTTTTATTAGAAAGTATCTTTTAACACTACAGAACCATAATATATACTTACTATGAGCTAGAATGCATTTTCCTCTAGCTTTTCCTTAAGTGTTCCTAACTAAACCATACAGAATAATTCTAATCTCTTTTCCACAACATGACCCAATAAATACTAGAAAACAATTCTACCAACTGCTCCCCTACCCCTAAGTCTTCTTCACACAAGAATTCCCTGTTCTTTCTGTTTTGTTTTTAATGAAGAGAAATAAGTCTATGCATAGTTTCCCCACCATACATCTAATGCTACATCATTATTGGAGAATTTGAAAAAACAAACCATCAAAGAAACATCTCCCATCATCAGGGACAGCCACTGTTAATCTTTTGGTGAACATCTTTGGAGTCAGTTTCCAGTTGACACTCGTTTGTTCTGCAGCCTACAACCACCCCAGATTTCCCGATATGGACTGTGTGCCTTCTGTTCCAGTGACTTCCCCTTTTGTTCTCACTTAATCTTGCTGTAGGCACTTTAAGTTCAACTCTCTCTAGACATCATTTTTTATTACTGCCCCAGTTTTTTTAAAATGCTCTTATGTTTTCCAAGACTGCCACCCTCCCAGACATTCTTCTCTAAAAAATTTCCTACTTTTCGTTCCTCTTAACATGGGGTATGATGGATTCAATACAACCCTCCTATTCTTGTCCTTTAGGGGCAGAATTAAACAGGTCTAAAGTCCCTCTGATTACAAACTTCACTTCTGTGAACATTGTCCTGGATCAGAAAACTTTTTTGATGGCTATATTCTACTTTTGACTCATTTTGACTTTTTTTTCCCCCTCACATGTTCATCAGTCTATTCATTCAGCAACTACTCTGTGATCACAGTGTGCCAGGTTCTGTGTCAGAAACCAAGAATTCAAACATATATAAAATTATTTACCTAATGGAGGAGACAGATGTGCACACAAACAATAAACTAGATATTCTTTCTAAGGAGAGGCTACACTACAAATAGATTTGCATGGTCCAAATGATTCCCATAAGAGAGGTGATCATGAGGAACCCAATGGATCTACTATACACTTTCAAATAATCCATTTCATAATCCTTTTTAGACTTGTGACAGTTAGCATCCACCTCAAAAGCCCATAGGTTGGGAAATTCACTTTCTTAACTATTTTTAAAATTCAGAACATCATTTAACTATATTCAATCTTCCTGGACTACATAAGCCATCCACAATTAGTCAATGATCACTAATTTCTATTCTGTAAGTTCTCTAGGTACTCTGAGTTGTATTCAATTGGACTAAGAGAGTTCCTAGAGAAACCAGAGGTGCTGACCATTGTGGTAACACCTGTACTCAGAAAATGAGAAATGTTCATTGATGACAACAAGGTAAGAACCTTCTTTGCTGGCTAAAGAAAATCCTTCCTTCTTTTCACCATTCTGGAATAGGCAGCTGTCACTGAGACATAAAGACTCACACTGATTTCTCCCCATATAAATTTAGGTGATTAGAATGTCTTCTATATAGTTTTCTATGTCTTATGAAAATCCTGATTGTCATTATCTGCATGTTCATGTTTTTTTTCTTCCAGAGATAACCCTCCTTTCCCATGTAGACTTACTTAATTTATCTGTCCAACTACCACTTGGCTGCTATAGACTCTGCTGCTTTTGCAGAGGGAAAAATTATGGTCTCTTTCTCCAAGAATCCAGTAACCTAGTGAGGGAGTTAGACAGGAAAAGTACTGAATAAAAATCAGGGACCTAAATTTTAGGATTGAAATGTACTTAGGGAATTAAGGGAGCAAGGTGAAGAAATAACTAACCTGGAAGAGAAAGGAGGGTTAGAGAAGGAAGCCAAACTTTGCTCTGCTTCTGGAAGGAAAAATCAGCCCAATGCTGGTGTAGCAAAACATTTTGGGCCGGGGAAACAGTATGTGCCCAGCCACAAAAGGGTGAGTGTCTGGCAATAGCAGGACTACAAGTAGCTGAATCAACAGAAATCAACAGGATAGGGTACATGGGGGATATGAGGAAAGATAAAGCTAAAAAGACAGGAAATGGGTCACTCAGGGTTTCATATGTCAACCTAAACTTTATTTTCCCTCTAAATGGGCAGTCAAAGGGGGTTTTAGAAAGAATTGTGTTTCAGAAAGCAACCTCCAGTTACAGCATGGGGGTTTAACCTAGGAAAGTTAACTCTGGAGAGTGACAGACCAAGGAGTGTCAGGGATAGTGGCAAATGTTGAAATACAATGTAACTATCCTATCTCATCCCCTTCTCAAACTAATAGGAGGAAAATGAACTGAATGAGACCTGAAATCTCTTCACTAGTGGACAGTTCAACCAGTGGAGAGTTCAACCAGAACCTACTAGGTGGATCTGGAACAATCTAGAATTGATACTCAAGTATAAGGATTGGTTTGGAACACAGTGAACAAAACCAGGTTTTGAAGTGTTTAAGGAAGAACAAGACCAACTATCAGCACAAGTGATATTAAACTGTTGCATCCTTTAAGGTGACAATGTAATTTGCCTTGTAAGCAAAGCCACTTTCAAGAGTGAAAAGGGAGCTTTGAATAACTACGTCAATATAGTGAGTATAAACCAGCTCTTTCCCAGGCAGGTTGAGAATGGATGGCTCCTTATTCACAGCATCAGCCCTGGAATGGTGATTGCCTGTCTATTTCTCTGGTTTTTGCCTTCTTCCGACCAGGTATTTTAAGATTTCCTTCGTTTCTATACGCCTTCCAGTAGCCATCTACTATATCCTTTTTGGATTATATTAACCGGAGTCCCTGATGATCTTCGCTCATTTTTCAGACAAGGAAACTTAATTCAGAAATTAGCCCAACCATACATGACACGGTCAAAATTTAAAACCATGTCGTCAGTATACAAAGATGTTGATCATGCCATCCTACCACCTTGAGCTAGATAGAGTTAGATCTGCAGTTAGAAACCTCAGATGTCAGGGGAGTGCAGGCCCTTCTGGTCACCATACAAGACAAACTGGATTCTCAATGTACTTCTCCTTTCACCATTAGAAGCGTGCTCAGAGGACCACTGTATTCAGACTGACATACAACCACTTTGACTCAGTGCTTCATTTCTCATCCTGCAGTGTGTCCAGACCTCTGGGGTATGCTGATGCAATGAGAAGTCCAGGAATACTGGATAATTATTCAAAGGTTGTGGTTAGAGGAGGTAAATTCGTCAGTTTGTGTACATTAAAATAAACAGAGATACATACTGAAATAGAATGCAGAAATAACATCACATTTTAAGAGAAAACACGAGATTTCAGAGAAAATTTATCAGCTGCCAGCCTGAAGCTATGCCGCTAGATTCCTGGGGTGTATATTCTTTCTACTGTACCTTTAGTGGTAGTTCATTGGAAAACATGGCACCTGCATTTTAACATGAAACCAAATAAATATCTTTCTAGTACTGAAATTTCAGAAAAGAACATAGCACAGAGTAGTAGCACTTACTCCCTGACAAATCTGGCTCGTGGCAAGGAAAGAAAGAATTGTCAGTGGCCAATTATTTTGGGGAGGATAATATCCTGTCCCTTAAAAAAAATACATGCTATTTTTTAGAAATTATTTTTAAAAGGAACAATAGGAAAACCTTTACACCAATGTGGAAAATAGCTTGAACTAGTAGTTACCTTGAATTATCTAACACAACACTCAGCAAATTACTGCTGGCTGGTCAAAGTCTGTTTTTGTAAGATCTTGAAAACGAGAGTGGCTTTACATTTTTAAATGGTTGAAAAAAATCTAAAGAAGAAGAATATTTTGTGACACATGAAAATTATATGAAATCCAAATTTCAGTGTCCACAAATAACGTGTTATTGGAACACAGCCACACTCAATAGTTTATGTATTGTCTGTGGCTGTTTTTGTACTAAAACAGTGAAGTTGAGTACCCACGGTGGGAGATCTGCGCGGCCCACAAGGCTTAAAATATTTGTTATCTGATGCTTCACAGACAACATTTGCCAGCCCAAAATCTAAAGATTGACTTTAATTACTTTCAAATAACTTTCATAATTCCTCCATGGTCTGATCCCATGAAAAGATGAGAGTGATTTGTAACTGACATTCAAATTCACATCTCTGGAAATGAGTATGGCGTGAGGATCTTCAAAGCAGTTGGTTCACTTAAGTAAAGACAGGATTTTATGTTGTTGTTCGCATGATTATTTTGTTCAGGAACTTTTCATAGGTATCAAAAAGGTTAACTTGAATCTAGACCTCATTCATAGTTTCTCTCCTGTCTTCCAGGACCTGTTCCCTGTCACTTGAAATGAGTCATGAGTTACTTCTGAGAAGACATCAGGACCTTTGTGACTTCACATTTGGTCTCCACTGATACCCTATATTCAATTGGTACTAATTTGTCTCTCAAAACAGATAACCTTTTTTTAATTTTGTAACATAAAAACACAGGATACATTTCTCTCACTGCCAGACTGAGCCCTTAGGTTGAATTCCTACCCTGTCTTTCCACGATCAGCATATTAGGACATTAAAATAAAATTTATTTCAATGGGAATACATTCTGAACTGATGCTACTGGGAAGGTTTACAACTAAGGAGTGGAACTGTGGCACCTACCACAGAGATACATTTATTTTCGCCTAGATAGAATCCAGTTCTATTAAAATATTCAAAACACATTCAAAACCAACCTACCAACATTCACTTTCAGAAACAAGAAGTGGAGTATTCATTTAAATATCAGAACATCCTTACATAACATGGTCCCTTAACAATCACCATGCCATTATTTTGATTTCCAGCAACCTGGGGCTAATATGTTCAGGATGATTGACTGAAAAAGAGAGAACCTACAATACATTATTCAGTTCTGCATCTATAAGGTAGTTTATGTGGGCTTTTTTTTTTCCAGACTCAATACACCAGGTCTTCTTAGAATTTAATGACAGTTTATCTTTTTTGATTGCCAATCATTAAAATGAACTGATTTTTATTTTCTCTCCAAAGGTTTCTATCAAACGCAGTTTAAAACCCCCCTGGATTATATCTCCTTTTCTGGAGAAAGCAGTAATTTTAAGCCTCATTGTGAACATGATTTAAAAGATTTCTGCAGGAAACATATGGAAAAGAACTGCAGAAATGTCCATCTCGGGGACTTATAACTTGGTGGATGTTGCCACCTTATCCAAAGGGGAGATCGGACTTGCATAAAATTATCGGATACATGTCGCAAAGGCACATGCAAAGACGTAAGTAAATGGCATTCTCTGGGGTCTAGGACTCCAAAACCCTACAACCAAGTCTGTATAAATGCCCCCCAAAGAAAAACAAACCCAAAACATGAATCCAGCAAAGAAAACGAATAATGTATCACTCCGGCAGGGGGCAAGGAAGGGCAGAAGGTATATGAGCTAGACTGTTCTGTTCCTTCGTTCCTACTTTTATTCCACTAAGATATGGGGATTTAACGGTTGAATTATTTTGAATTCCTTGTATCCATTCTCGGCAGGCATTTGTACAGATACAAACTAGGACTTAGTTCTATGACTACAAACTGGGATTTATTTAGTTATCTGGGGTCAGTGGACATGTAACATGCTTTTATAAACTGATATTGAGCAGGGAAGAAACTGCATTAGAATGGAAGCTGAATAACAACAAGCTGAATGGAGAGGTGGCTATGTCAGGCTCCTGCTCAGTTCTGTGTGTCCAAGGGGGAAACAGTGCCAATTTTAACCCTTTGCCTACCCTCGACTTCATAGTGGACATTAGACACAGCCACAGCTCATGCAGAAATGTTTTCTTTCTCTCAGCTTCTAATCTAACTCATTATATTGACAGCACCTGTCATAGAATGATTCCTGAAGGACTGCACAGATTGCAGCAAATTGAGAGACACAGGAAATCTTTCCTGAGCAGACACAGGTGCTAACAACCAGCCACATTCCCAATTACCAGGCCAGGCAGAAAAACAAAACAAAACAAATAAACAAGAAACCCATCATCGCTTTTGGAAATTTACGGATTTACATAATAAAATAGGCTTTGAGAAACAGCGTCCTGATTTTTAATCCTGTACTGTATTCATAGGAAGTAAAGCCATCTTCTGATGGCTCCTTTTTGACCTTCGTCCAAGAACAAGTCCAGTCATCAGTAGAGGGTCACTGCCATTTTTAGTCAACAACGGGAAAACCATAAATAAGGAATAGGATTCCACATGATTGTGTTAGCCATTAAAACTGGGTTACTCAAATAATTTTCTCAGCTTAAAAGCAATAAAGGTAATCGCAAATAAAAAGATCTACAAATTTGGATCATTCAAAAACTAAAATTTAACTTCTATGCAGTGAAAATGAACACAACTAAAATTTGAAGAGATCCATTGTCAGAGGAAAACTATATCAAAAATAATAAATTGGCATTTATTATACAGAGAACCACTGAAGGATTGATGAAAGAACCTTAGGTGGTATCCTGGAGATACAGGTCATGGTAAGTCACATAATGCATGGAGAGTCCTGATACATGTGAGTTCCATTTAAGAATCATATGAGAAACATCAACACTCAATGGGAGGGTAAATAAATTAATCTATATGGACTAAATTGATTAAAGCTGTGTACTTATTGTAAACAACATGGTAGAATGCCATGTACCGATAAGAAAAGATGTCCAAAACACTTTGTTAGAGACAACCAGACCAGCAGTAAATGCAATGTAAAATCCTGGATTGGATCCTGGAGCACAAGAAAGACATTAGTGGAAGAACGGGTGAAATCCAAATAAAGTGTGGAATTTATTTAATATGAATGTACTATTGTTAAAATCTTTGTTTTGGTAAATGTACAAGGTTATACATGATGGTAATATTAGAGGAACTGGACAAAGGGTAAATGGGATTCTGCATAATTTTTGCAACTTTTATGTAAATATACAATCATCCAGAAGTTAAAAGTTTATTTTTAAAACAAGCATATTCATCAATAGTATGAATAACAAAAAATGGAATTTACTCAAAAATTAATAGTATATAACTATATACTTAGGAAAAATTTCTTGAAATATATATGCCAAACTCTTCATAGTGGTTATTTCAGGATTAGAGATAAGATAGCAGTGAACCAAAAAAAAAAAAAAAAAAAGATAGCAGTGAACCTTCTCTTATTTTATTTTATATATTTCAGTCATAATTGAATTTTTAATAATGAACATGCATTGCTTTTATAATCTGAAATATATAGTATAATAATGTGCTTCCACGACTATTATTGTTCCCATTAGTGGAGAAGAATATTATATCTTACAGAAGTCACAGGGCTTGTAGGTAGTAAAAACAAGATTTGAACATGAGCCCTATTTGCAGAGTCTGAACTATTAGTCATTACATAATACTGCCTTCTGGATCCTTAGCTCCCTGGGGGAGGATGGTATTTTATTTATTGCTGTATTCCCCACAATGTCTAGTGCAGCACTTTGCATGTCCTAAGCAATCAATACGTGTCTATCAACTACAATTGAATTCCAGTATGAACATTCTGTTTCTAACACAAATGTAATAGACTTTCCATTTATAAGAGCTTAACTATGTACAGCTGACTTCTAATATGGTTCATGATTGCACTTAGGAACAAATGCATCTTTACAGAGTCTGAGGGTGTAATTAGAAGCTGGAAAAAGAATAGGACTGAATTCAACATGAATAATACCACACAAACACAAAATATATTGAAATCAAATTTTAAACTCCTAAAGCTTAACTTGTTTTGCAAAATACCACCATGAAACTCAAGATAAAATACCATTAAAGCAAAACCCAAACCCACTGTTCTAAATAATAGATAGTGATTGAATATACATTGACTGATGTATGTTTAAATTGCTTTTATCCAATTCTGCGAAACTAGAAAATGGCCTGGCTGACTTTTTCTTTTTAGTTGTTGTTTTCAGTTCATTGGTTAAAGTATCAAAATGTTTCTATTTTTTACTGGAAAATATTTATTAAAATTAAAGGTTAAAACCTTGCTTTCATTCTTGCTCTCCTGAAACATATATGGATTCTGTCACAATACTATGGCATCTTGAAATTTGAAAAATGTTATGACTTAAATAGATCGTCTGACCTTTTCATTCATTATTCCCATTTACACAAGCTTAACGGGGCTGTCAGGCTAGAGGTCCTGGTCCAGGCTCCAGGGTGAATAAAATTCGGCCACTAAATAGAATCTCAAATTGTTAGGGATGCAGATAAACGGAAAGGTTCAGAAAAACCCTGCATGGAATTATCAGAAGGGTAGTTCTTGGAAGGATCAATGCAACAGTAAAGGTATTTTTGATTCGTTCCTGACATGGAGTAGTGATTGCAGTTGGGTCAAAAAGATGAATGATGTCAATTACTTTCCAAAAACATATATGCTAATACACAATATATATGCTAGGGTATTTCACAGAAGCTATGTTGACAGTGGATGAAAATAAAATAGAATCTACATACACATTCCTTTTCTATTTTAAGAACTTTGGAAAGTACAAACACATACACACAATTGTGCAATACTATCCAAAAAACAAAATCTGTAAAGTATTTTCAAAATCATTCATGTATCTGTTCTTCTGTCAGTTTCTGTCTTTATAAGTGTATAGATTATCACAGAACAAGGAGATTCATGTTTATTATATGGTAACAAAATAGTAGTTCCTTATATCCTACAGCAATTTTCCACAGTTCCATTTCTCTCCTCTGCAATGGACCAGAGCAAGAGGTGTTTTCTGATCCATAAGCATTAGGGTTTCACGTATTTCAACCACACCTTATTTTAGCCTAACAACCTTACGAGTCATGTATTATTATTATTATTATTACTAATTTTGTTTTATTTTTTAAAAGATTAATTTATTTGAAGGGGGACCAAGGGAGAGAATCTCAAGCAGACTCCCTGCTGAGTGCAGGCATCCGGATGAGGGGCTTGATCCCATAACCTGAGCCAAAATCAAGAGCCCCTTAACGGACTGAGCCCCCAGGTGCCCCCATTGTTACTAATTCAAAAGAACTGGTAATGTCTCTTTTATCTTTGTTCTTACTCTTTCCCAAAGATTTTTAATTCCATTCTGCACACATTCACTTCTTCAGCAGCTCTCAAATGTGCACCTACCATGTGTCAGGAAGGACATCCACAAACTTATTCAACTGTTCTCTATTGAGCATCTGATTTATTATAGGTATTACTTACAAAGCAATATCACAAATTTTGCTTGAGGTGTATTGATGACAAGTACTTCAGAATTCCAAACTTAAGTCAGTATAATTTTAATGAAAAAGAAAACCTTAGAAGCAGATATTTGTTTTTCTATAGATTTCTTTGTGGTCCCCAATACTTTAGTGATATTTTATTCACAACAACATAATGGAACATAATGGGCTAATGTCTTTCAATGAACATTCCTCAGAGACACTTTATATTGCATTATTGACAGCCCAAAGGACACTTTCTCATAATGGTTTGTTTTTCCTTCAAGTAGCCACTTTCCATTGACCTGTGTGATAAAGTTCATTTCTTGCCTTACATATCTCTTTAAGGTTTTTTTTAGTCATTTTTTATTTCCTCAGCACCTGGCTATCCTGTATAAGCCTATGTAGGACTTGAAAAGATACTGAAGTCTCATTATGTATTCTCAAGCATAGATTAGTTTTGAACATGTTAAATAAAACACCACTGACTCCTCTTATCAAACCATAGAATTTTCTGTTTATCCCAAAGCTTTGTTTCCTAGACTAAAATAAACACTATTCATTTGGAAAAAAAAAAGTTTTTGATAGCTCTTTGTGTTTTCCATTGTTCTTAGTTCATGTATATGCTTATTTATAAGTCCCAAGATCTCTGTGAAATAAGATTCTCCATTTGGAAGTCATGCTTGCCTCCTCTCCTCTTCCATGACAGACACATTTCAAAGCCTAGCTCAGTGCCTGGTACACAGCAAGTACTAAATAATGGAATGAAATGAATTAAATTATGTAATCAACAATCCCACCTCCAGTGCAGATCTGAACATTATTGATGCACAGTAAATAAGCTATTTTTATAAAAAATAATATAGTACAATAAACAGGATTCTTTAGATGGACAAGGAGACTGAACACTCATAAGATCAAAATGTGTAAAATACTGAAGGGTATGAATAGGGACACCTATACTCTTTCTGGTCCATTGCATGGGGACAAGAGAAAGAGGAGCGAAGAGAGTCTTGAACCCTGGAAATTATTTTGGGATGGAAATAGAAAATAAGCAGAAGTTTACTACTTCTGAACCTCAGGTCTGCTGCTTTCCCAGAAACACTGATCATGTTGCACATCCATATATGAGTTTACAAGGTACCCTTGGCCCTCAGCCTTAGTGAGCCAAAATGAAATTGCTTTCAGAAATGGAGAATAAGGGCACCTGGGTGGCTCAATTGGTTTATTGGCTGCCTTCGGCTCAGGTCATGACCCCAGGGTCCTGGGATCAAGCCCTGCATCTGGCTCCCTGCTCAGCAGGCAGTCTGCTTCTCCCTCTCCCTCTGCTCTTCCCCACCCCACTTGCTCATACTCAATCTCTCTCTCTCTCAAATAAATAAATATTTTTTTTAAAAAAGGAATAGAGAATAAAAGAGGAAGAGAGATAGGCTCTACTAAATAAAGTGTTCACAGGATCCAGTTCTTCAAGGAGTAGAGAAAGGGTAAGACAGGTAATGTAAATGAGGGAAGTGAGCCTGAATTTCTGGAAGGCACCACAGAATGGTGAGTACTGGGGTAAACAAGCAACAGAATGCCTGTTCTGAAGGGAGTGCTTCTACTGTCTCCATGGAGGAAGACAAATGAGTGTTACCAGATCTTTGTTTTTCAGATGTCAGATTACATATTTGTATGTAAACAAAAAAAATCTCCTAATTGTTAAATATTGTTAACTAATAGAAAAGAAGAACATCATGCAGACAAATACTATGCTGTCAAAAAAAGTCTTTCAGCTGAATTTGGCTAGTGGCTGCCAATAGGTGGCCTCTGAACTAGCAACCATTCCTTCCTCTAAATGAGGGGTCAGCAAACTATCACCTTTGGCTTAAAGCCAGTCCACTGCCTCTTTTTCTAAATAAAGTTCTCTCGGAACACAGCCATTCTCGTTCCTTTACATATTGTCTAGAGTCGTTTTTATATTACAATGGCAAAGTTGAGTAGTTGTGGCAGAGGCTGTCTGGCCCACAAAGCCTGAAATATATGATATGCCCCTTTACAGAAAGCTGGCTGACCCCTGCTCTAAATATCCCTTTTCCAGCCACCACCTACCAGTGCCAGGAAGTGTTCTTCTGTAACTACCATACATGGCAAAAAGAGCCTCTCTGAGTTAGAGCTTCCTCATTGGAGGGATTACACAAAGCCCATACCCAGATACTTAGATTTCAATTCTGGTCCAGACTGATGTTCCATAGACCTGTGTGAGAAACAGTAAGATCTCATCCAACAAAAGGATAGAAGACTATTGCCTTTATTTCTAAAAAACAATATTATTTGATTGAATTAATTAAAATTAAGAAAAGATCTTGGCAAATGTAACTCTAAGTCTTAATAGTTTGTATGTGTTATTAAATGTCCATAGTTCATGGCAAGTAAGGTCTATTGTGGGGGAGTGGACAATATTCCCCATATTGCTATTGCTATCCAAAGTTGGTTCTCCATCTAGACATATACCTTAGAAATTACAGTTGCTTTTCCAACAAGTAAACACCTGTTTGCCTCCTGGGTCTATGGAAGACACGAAGTCCTTTAAGAGTATCATTTTATTTCTTACTTTTTTTCATGTAACACATACTTAACAGGGGGCCTTTTAACCCAGGTCCTTATAGCCCTTGGCCCATGGGATCTGTGAAACAAAAGCTCAACACTAACATGTAGTAGTTGATAACAGGCCATTGCAATGTGTCCATCTGAAAGATGATGTCCTCTCTACCAGGAAGTAGAACAAGAGGGAGAACTCCAAGGGCCTTTGGTTGGTGGGAGCCAATAGGAAGGTCAAGCTTAACAATCTTCTAGTTTCCATCCAGTCTATCTTTACCAAGTGATTGTACCACTTAGTATGAAGTGCTAGAATATCCTGAATGGCCAGGCATTTCTGTTAAAATGAGTACTATTAATATTAATAATAATAATATCTGTCATTTATTGAGCCCTTATTTTGTGCCACACACTTTTAAGTGCCTTACTGAATTATCTAATTTATTTCTTAACAACAGCCCTATGAAGCAGATACTATGATTATCCCTATGTTACAAACAAGGGACTCAGGAAAGGGCGTTAAGTAAAAGCATATAATAACCCAAAGAAATGAGAAGAAACATCTTTGCCCCATGGCTTCTCCTCTAACAGGCATTTAAACATGATTTGACTATAAGGAGGCATACAAGAATAGAGATTATTTCCACATCTAGACCGTTCCTTTGGTTTAATTTAGCCATCAGAGTTACTTTCATTCTTGCAGACTGCCAGAATACAATTTAGCATTTTAACTACATCAAGTACATTAGTAATGAAAAGAATTATCTTAGGCAACCCAATGAGGATCAGTTTTCAGATAATTAGTGGCTTGGATGAACACTGCATTTTTGCTTGAAAAACTTAGAGGTAGCACAAAAGGCACTTAGGTTTAGAGCTAGGAAATCTCTTGAACATTCCTGGGCATGGAATCTCTAGGACTCATTCATGTGTCATAACTACTTTATCAAAGTGCTTTCCTCTAGCTGATATCTCTAGGTATAAGAATCTTGTAAAGGAAGGATGTAAGATGCTTTTATGCCCATTTGACAGATAAGAAAACTAGATACAGAAGGAATAAGTGAACAGCTTGCTGTCACGTAATAACTAGGGTAAAAGCTAGCAGTGGAAGCTCAGACTTCTAATTCCAGATCAAGCAACCTATTTTTAGATGGGAAGGGTTCTGAATTATTAAAGATAACACACACAAGCCCTGGATGGAAAATTCAAGATATCAATCTAAGATTATGGGATTTTTCATCAGTAGGCTCATGTTACTTAATAATTCTGGCCACAATTTTCTTATGGGCAACAATATCCACTTCTCATGGTTGTTTTTTAAAAGCACTGAGTGGCCTACAGATGAGGGTCAGTCTGCAAACTGTCACTAATTCATGATGAGATAAACAGAAACTCAGAGTAAGTATTTAGAAACTCTTATAGGAACTTGGGAGAGTAATTTTATGTCTGGTAAAGTTAACTTTATTTTTTTATTTTTTAAAGATACTATTTATTTATCTGACAGAGAAAGAGAGAGAGAGAAGCACACACAAGCTGGGGGAGCAACAGAGGGAGAGAGAGAAGCAAGCTCCTTGCTGAGCAGAGAGCCTCATGTGGGGCTCAATCTCAGGACCTTGGGATCATGACATGAGCCGAAGGTAGACGCTTAACCGACTGAGCCACCCAGGCGCCCTGGTAAAGTTAACTTAAAAAATTAGGACTTGTATTTTGTTTGTAGGTTTTAAAAAATATATTTTGCTATTCATTTGAATTTTATAACGAATTGGAATTTTTTTAATTTGAAAAATAAAACAATGGTCCTTCACTTCTCATAGGTAGGAAGCATTAATATAGAGCCATTGGTTCAGTTCCATGTAGGAAAATACATAAAATTTTTCTTTTTATCATCTTTTAAGATTTCCATTTGTGATAAAATAAATTTTAAATTACATAAATATGTAATTATGGGAAAGGATTAAAAAATTACTGATTGATTATACAATCAATCAAATTTGGAGGTTGCTAATCTAGGAAATTATATAAGGCAAGACATGAAAATGTTATATGTATTCCTAAAAACTTACAGAAGTAAAAGGTTTGTTGAAACAAGTCTATCTTTCTTAAATGCTACCTACGTATACTTATAATGCCATACATGGAGCCAAGTTTTCTCCACAATTATCAAGAATGGACTCATTCAAGTTTTGCATCTGGAAATGGTAGCATAGATTCTTTTATTTACATTGCCTCTGTAATACTAGACTATGAATCCCTAGCACATTATCTGGAAAAAAATTATTCTCAGTAAACTAATTTTGCATAATAATTAGATACTGGACATCTCTCTCTAATGACAGGCAAACTTATGTTTTAGTTACCTTTGGATGAGAAATTTACCAGTTCTCAAGGAGGTACATTCCAGGCTCACAAATAATTCATTAGAAAACTTTTCTCTATATCTGCCTCTATCATTTCCACCCATTGGTCCAACTGCCCAGCAAAAAATAGGCAAAGCAATTTTTACCCATCTTACACACAAAGCCCTCCAGAAACTTGAAAGCAGCATCAGCTTTCTCCTTTGTCTTTTCCCCATCATGCTAAAGATCCCATCCCTTCAACTATTCCCTGCAGGGTTTGTTGACCCAGGAATTATTGACACTTTAGGACAGATAATTGTTTTGAGAGGCTGTCCTGTGCATCCAAGGGTACTTATCAGCATCCTTGGCCTCTACTCAATTAACACCAATAGCATCTCCTTCCATCCCTACTCACAACAACTAAATATTTCCCTAGATATTTCAATTTTGAGGGGTTAAAATAGCTTCTGATTGATAACCATTGTTCTAAGGGATCCTAAGAGTAGATACAAAAAAACTGGATCCTAATAATGGTCAGGAAAAGAAAATCTTTTAATAAATAATAAAATGTTTCCCAAATTAAAAGTAATTTCTATTTACTAAGGATAGCAATCAAGTTTTTTTAACCATTACTAAAACCACTTAAAAGAATCAGAATCAAAAACAAGTATTATGCATATAAGTTTCCTCCATATCTTTTCTTGACTTGATAGCTCATTGTTTTTAGCACTGTTATTTCATTGTCTGAATGTACCACAGTTTATTATCCATTCATCTATTGAAGGACATCTTGGTGGCTTCAACATTTTGGCAATTATGAATAAAGTTTCTATAAACATCCATATGTAGGTTTTTGGGTGGATATGTTTTCAACTCTTTTGAGTACCAACAAACGCAATTGCTGGATCATATGATAAGAGTATGTTTAGTTTTGAATCTGAAAAGTGTACGTACTGTACAATTCCAATTATACGACATTTTGGAAAAGGCAAAACTATGAAGACAGTAAAAAGATTACTTGCCAGGCAATGGGGGAAGAGAGTGATGAATAGGCTGAGCATAGAGAATTTTTACGGCAGTGAAAAAATTCTATGATGCTATAACAGTGGAATCATGTCATTATACATTTGTCCAAATCCATATAATGTACAACACTATGAGTTGAACCATAATGTAACCTATGGACTCTGGGTAATTGTGTGGGTCAACACGGGTTCATCAGTTGTAACAAATGTACCACTCTGGTGGGGGATGTAGATAGTAGGGGAGGCTGTGCATTTGTGGGAGCATGGGTTTATGAGAAATCTCTGTACTTCCCTCTCATTTTGCCTGAACCTAAAATTTCTCTTAAAAAAAGGTCTTAAAAAAATATTAACTTTCCAAAGCCTGTTTTCTTCCTAAAGAGTGTGTGCGCACATGCACATGTATGTACGCTGCATGGATACAGATATATTCTATTCCTTATCAATACCATGACCTCTTCATATTCTTTGTCTGCTTTTTCCACATTGATAGTATCTATAAACGCTAGACTAGTCATTTTACAAGCCCAACCTGACATGTTCTAAATAGTAATTATTCCAACAAAACAAACAACTTTTTTTTGTGTGTGAGAAATGCATGATTTCTGCTTCTTTTCTGCCTGGTGGCAAAAGGCCTTTTTACTCAAAAATTAACAGATAATCATCTTCCTCTTACGAATCTGGATAGCACGGCCACTGCTATCAAGCAATTTTCTTCTTGAACAAGCATAAATCACAAGTCCACCCTCTGAAACTAAGCAGGTGAATAACATATAATTAGCTGACTTTCCTTTTTGGCGGGCATTTTTTTCATTCCATGGTACCCCACTTGATTCCTGAAGAGGCACTGTCCCTTTTACGTGAGACCAGAAAATAAGAGGGAAGGAGGAATGTTGCAGGACTGTCAATAAACCCATTTGCGGGTCTATCTGCCTAGTAAACATCTGAGTTTCACTTCTTATATATGGGAGAAATGCAAAGGATTGAGGCAAGGGGGGAAGTACATTTAATAATTTCTAAACCCCTCAATACATGTAAATAATTTACTTGTAAAAGCAATTAGCTAGAGAAAAGGTCTTTTTACTTCCGATACAAAATTACTTCTTTGACTTTTTTTCTTGGAATTGACTGATTATCACACTCAGAGTCAAAGCCCAGTTTCCTGATAGCTAGTGTATTCAATCATTATTTCACCTTTTTACCTAGTAAGTTGAGGAAGGGAAGAAATTGGTAATTTTGTAAAGCTCACTCAATATCTAGGGCGTAAGGAGTGTGTGAAATATTCCAACTGACATGATTATGAGACAGTGTTCTGTTCCCAAGCGAAAAAGTTTCAGCCTGACTTCTCAGCTATTTCAACACATTTGCTTCTGCCTCCTTGGGGGTGAATGGCCATAGGTTTGGCTAATTAAAGGAGATAGGTACTAATCTCACAAATGATATTTAGCTCACTTTCCACACAGCAGGTAATGTAAATCAGTGAAGAGAAAGGTTGACAACCCACATGGCCTTAGTATCAGGAAGACTGGTGACTGGGTATCAGAACTGGTGAGTCAGTATCAGGAGGGCTGGTACCAAGAGGGACACATTTCCCATGCTCCCTAGAGGTGGCTGCATTTCTGCCCTAACAGTATTGTTTGGGTCTATAGGATTGCCAGGGCTGATTTTTTTAAAGGCAATTACAAAATATGATTTTTAACTATTAGTTTATTTCCAAAAAGCTCCATTTTTTTCCCCTAATAGCATATGAGACAATACCTTGTAAACTACATACATTTCCTCAACAGGCCTCATGTAATCCATAGTTGGGCAGTTTGAGACCTCTCCTGGAAGGCTGACAATCAGTAAATTAGATTATTATCTTAAGCTTAAGCCAGATCTGCAAATGCATATCTGGACAAAGTCATTACCTCAGAGAATGTCAGAGCCTGAAATGATTTCGAAGACACCTGATCTCCCACCTTCACTTTACAAGGTTTCATGGGCATCTGGTAGCAAAACAGAGGATTTCCTGACTCTCACACAGGAGGGCATTACATTTCATCACTTCACCTTGAATTTGTAGGTAAGAGTTCCAGTCCTTTTCTTATGAAAAATAAGTAAATAAATAACTGTGTGACTACTATGCTCTTTAAAATAAATTTAAAATGTCTTTTAAATTCTCCTCTCTTTCTGGACTACCTTTTCACTTTATTAAGTCTGTAGCTGCCATCACATTTATATTACATGATCAAGAGATATTACGAAAGAAAGAAAGAAAGAAAGAAAGAAAGAAAGAAAGAAAGAAAGAA